>NC_089646.1:137424266-137739433 GCF_037042795.1 Molothrus aeneus | reverse complement strand
GTCTTTCACAAAGTACAATAAAGATTGGGTTCACACACCATCTTCTTTGACTGAACTGAATTTCCAATCTGTTAAACCATATTCATCTTCAGAATGGATATCAAGGAGATGATGCAAGGACGAAGTGTGTTGACAGTTCAAAATTTCACTTTCTTGCATGACATAACACATTTAATCTAACTCTATAAAACTTAACAGTGGGCATCTGTTTGAACGTACATCTCACTATCAAGTATAACAAATTAAATTTCTTAAAAAATCTTCAAATGCCATCCAAGGCAAAATGCAAATTGTCAGAGCTACATTTATTTTGTGGATTTAGAATGGACCTTGTATTCATTCCCCTCTCTGCCATCTCTTCCACAATAAACACAAACACACACCTGTTTCCTACCCTGGATATCATTCAAGAATATAAGAGTAGGAATAATAACTCATATTCTCCTTGTAACAGAGTTAAACGGAATAATTTATAGATTGCTTATTGCGCTGCTTTTTTCATAAGTGGGTGTGGTGTGACTTAAAAAAGGAGGTGCTCAACCAATGCTAAGTCAAGGTGAATCACAGATATGATTTCGAAAGTGACAGGATTGTGGTCATTTGTGTCTCCTGATGCAATTCATTTCCTAGTTTGAGACACACCATGCTGTAAGAGTCAGGAAGCTGAGCTGGCTAATATGCTTGCCAAGGAGCAAGACCTGTTTTCCTAAGCAGGTTGGTCACTTGCATTTGCACCAATTTGTGGGCATAAGATAAACAATTATTTTTACACGTATTTATCTATTCCTCATTACTTAGTTCTTATATCTATGCATATTGTCTGAATCTTAGCCACAAACTGATAACAACCTTAAGTTCACTGTATTTTAAATGTGGTTCTGTAGTGTTCTTGAATTCTTTCTTCTGGCAATGGGATCTTCATGTATGACTGGGTTCTCACAGACGGTAAAACTAATTAATGAAATATTATTATCTGGTAGGCACATTGTTTTATCATTTTTAAGAGACATGCTACACCATTTCAAGGTGGTGGGGCCTGGGACTATCTCCATGGTCTGTGTCAGCTCAGCACATATTGTCATGGGATCTGACTTTTTTCAAGTGGGATCATAATAGAAAAGAATACAAAGATAAAATGGCAGGACTGAAAAATTCCAACTGCCAGTGATCGGAGCTGAAATTAACTCCAAAGCTCACTTACGAAGAAAAGCCTAGAGTTACAATGTATAAATGAATAGGAGAGAATCAAGCTCTTAATTTGGAATGTATGAACAATGAAAATTTGATTAAATGAAAGCTCTTGCTACTAGGTTTCAGCTTTAAAATAATTGCTCCAGAGGGTTAGGTCACGCAGGGTAGCTTATAATTAGTATATTAGAAAAATAATGCAAATAAATAAACAACTTTTTCAAAGGCAAAAATCCTAGTGTTACATAACTGAGACTAAGGAATGACTCCTGGCTGAAAAGGTCTTTGAAAAATTCCATATTCATTATCCTTGAGGCAAAGAGAATTAAAATAAAGCAGAAAGTAGAGCCTCAAGAAGACTTCAGTGCAGACAGCACAGACTCAATTTCCATCTAAAGTAATGGTGTGAGCAATCTCACACCATTACTCCCAGCTCCAATAAGTTCATTGTGCCCACATTACTGCCTAAAAGCTGCACACACAAAAGGAGAAACTAAAGTTTCTCTCTGTGCTCCATCTCATTTAGATAATGGAGTTCAGTATGATGGGAATTTTTATGCCATGGATGAGCACTCTAAGTGATAGAGAAATGAAAGTTGTCAGCAGCCAAAGGCATATGTTGGACTGACACAGCATTACCAGAGATACTTACAGAAAGTAAGTAAAACATCCTACTTCTAGGACACAGAAGTCCTGTAGGTATGGGCTGACAGGAAAAACAAAACATTATTTCATTTGTGCATTTGCTGCTATAAGTCATCTACAGAGGCTAGAGGAACACCTATTTAAGGAAGATTTAAAGGGAAAAGAAAATCCAGACTATCAACACACTGTCTCATGTAAGTTTTAGCTGGTTCTTCTCTGCTTAAACCAAATCACGACCTTTATAAACAGAGAAAGCTATATAAACAGAGAAAGGTATATAAACATCCTATATGTAGTACATTCAGTTGAATAAACAGTTTGCATACTAATGTAAACGACTTAGGTGTTTTAATGTGCTAGTGCTATAGCAGGTTCTTAGATACAGATTTTAGAACTCAAAAGGAACATGCATATTCAGGTTTTTCAATTAGAAATAAATATACTCAGGGACTGCAAATATTTACTCCCTTGATCTTGCAAATTCTTTTTTCAGTGCCATCAGTCAATTCCATAAAGTTTTGCTTTTATTGGTAACTTTGTTTTTCATCAAGAGGTGTCTGTAAATAGTGGTAGTGTGGGTTTCCCCTCCAAATTTCTGCCCTCCCCCCGCCTCCCCATTCATGATCTGAAGCATGACTATTTAAGGCTTATGACAGAAGCAATGTCACTGCCTGCTTTCTAGGAAAATTAAACAAAATAAAGAAAAATATCTTAAGAGATATTTGCAATTTGCCTAAAAAGGAAGAAGAAATTTGATAGAAAATTGAATCTGGTAATTGATTCTATGGTGTTGCATATCAGCTGAGGCTGTGTTGACAAAATTCCATCACTGACTGCCTTTAAAGTCTGATGTTTAAACCTTGCTCTGTGGCTGGCTATAGTAAATCCATTTTTTTCTTTATGCGCAATAAGAAGAGACTCCTAGAAGAGGCCTTCTCAAAGTCTGTCATCAGCTAAATTAGGAAATTAAAATTGATTCCTAGGAGTCATGTTACAAAAGTTATGGGTTCTTTTAAGAAATTCAGCATTCAAAATACTGAACCCATAAGCACAGACAACAGGGTATTTTAAAAAAGCCCAGTGCAGGGTACTCCATGATGCTGCAGCATTTATTTCTCTCTTAATCACAGGTGTTGATGTCTGTGCCATCTGGCCCGTCTCATGACAAAATCTCACCAGCCAAAGAATGCAGAAATAAATCGACAATTATTTTAAATGCATTGACTGGATGCACTGCTGAGTAAGCAATTGTTGTCAACTAAAGCTGAGTTTCCTCAGCACAAATCCTGGTGCAGTTTCTCCAACTGCTCTATTAACATGTAGGACTAGAATTTCCATCCTGTCAAAGAGGGAACCAAATGGCACATTCAGGAGAGCATCATCAAGAAAAGTTCAAGCCCAGACTAACAGAAAGGTTGTCACTCTTTCAAGTGCTCAGATAAGCTTTACAGCTGGTTTAGGCAGTTAATGTATAGTTCATTTTTTTTCAGCTTGGATACCCATACATGCAGTATATCTGCAGTTTTATCACTCCTTTGTACCTCATGCTGGAGTAGAAAACTAATGTGGTAAACATTGTGTTCTAGATTCACACTGTCAAGTTTTAGGGTCCAAACTGTGATGACTTTGTTAATAATTTAGTTCCTTTCTCTCTCCCCAGAGCAGATGAAGGTGGCCAGGTGCCTTGAGAGGGGAATTCAGCTCAAGTATAAGGTAAATTCCCTCTATAAGTAACTGCCTGTGAACAATTGATCATCAAATCCAATAGATGCCAAAAGCTTGTAGGGTGGATTCAGACAACCTGATTGTGCAGCTGGTGCTGTCTGTACCCACAGGTAACCCATTGAAATACAGGAAAGAAAAGAGGTATTGCTCATGAATCATAGAATCACTGAGCCTGGAAAAGAGCCCTAAGATCATTGAGCCCAGCCATTAACCCAGCACCAGTGGGTTTATCACTAAGCCATAGTCCCAAGAGCCACATCCACATGCTTTTTGAACACTTCCAGGGATGGTGATTCTACCACTTCCCTGTACAGCCTGTTCCAAGGCCTGACACCCTCCACCTTCAGTAAAGAAACCTTCCCTAATTTGTAATCAAAACCTCCCCTGAAACAACAACAGAGGCTGTTTCCTCTGGTGCTACAGGTAGAACTGGTGGGCATCAGTTTATGAAAGTTTATGTGCTGAGAAAAGCCCCATCTGTGTCTCTATTATACCAATGAGCAAAAGTGGCTCATCTGGAAGTTAGTATAACCAGAATATTTAAGATGTGATTCTTATCCCCTCCAAGCTGTGTGCTGAAAGTATAGAAAAATAGGGATTTTTTTATAAATCTGTTCTGACTTCTAAGTAAAAGGATAATGCTGGCAACTCAGGGGTGGCTGAAGTGAGACTGACAGGTCACTCCTATGAGCTCCAGTTTCTGGTTTCATCGGGACTTTGTTGGTTCATGTTTTCCTTTGCTGTGATAAAGGACATCATCTGTTTTCAGATATGTTCATGAAACTTCTATTGACATCATTGGGAGTTGTACATGAATAGCTGTCACCAGGATTTGGGCCTTAAAAGTTTATGGTGCCCTGAGGAGTTGTTTTTATGTATTTTACTTGGTTTCATCTGTGAATATCCTGGGATACAGCTGCTCAACCAAACAACAAACATACTTTAGGAACTCAAACTGTTCATGAAACACTATCTAGTACAAATAAAGGTGTCCTCAGGGCATGAAGTAAATCTATGGAATTTATGCAATATTCATGCATTTGCTTTACATTACTAATGTTTTTCTTGTGTATTCAGTGAATTATTCCATGATGGAATTTATTAATAAAATTATTACAGCAGAAATAAAGCATGGAATGAGGGAGCAAAATATCAGTAAATAGATAAGAATCTTAATAAACTGTATAATAAACATTTCTAAAAAACATCTCAAGAGTTCAGAAAAACATCTACATATATCCTTACATTTATTTAAGATTTATTAAACCTACAACATTCCAGAGAATATAATGAACATGATACCATATTCCTTTTAAGAGGAGCAATCTATTTTATGGTAAATTATTGCAAAAAAAAAAAAAAGCATTAGATAGCTATTTAGTCCTGATAATAGATTAAAAGCTGTATGGTGTAACTAAAGCACTATCACTCCAGAGAAGATCTGTATTGCAGTGAGAGTCACAGATGAGAAATGTGACACTGCAAGTCCCTTTCTGGGGACACTGCTCCCTCAGCTGCTGCAGATCTGGCAGCCACCAAGCTGTTTTTTTCCTTTCTTCTCTGGGTTCATTAGGAATGTTAAGTCTCACTTAGTCTTGCAATTGCCTAAGAGGAAACACTGTCATTTCATCACCACTTGGTACAGGGGAACAAGGAAAAGGAAATATCAAAAGTTGACATTCCTGAAAAGATCCGTAACTCTTACTGCCCAAGTCTATCTCCAAGAGAATTAAATACATTTTCTGCATTAAGTTCTGATCCCAGAAGTTAGAAATGTGAGTGGATCCCAAATCTTATTTTTTCTTGGAGGGTTTTATAGAAGAATAAAAATTTTCTATGGTCAGCTATCACAAGATTCAAAAGCAAAATTCACATTTCAGATGCTTTCTGAGCTGGCCATAAGCCACATCATGGTGTACATTGTCATGATATAGATAAGGTTTTAGATTAGAGACTAATATATTTCTAGATATCAGAACAGGAATAAAACTATTGAGAAACTATGGCTGAACTGTAAAGCCACCAGGTAGGAGACACTTTCACTACAAATGAAACACATATTTTTAATTGATTAGTCACTGAAATGAGCTAATGAGGGAAGACATCTGCATGCCTGAATTCTTACAGTCAGAGCCTTTGATCCATGTTAGTGTCTTCCAGCTGATGCCTTTATGGAACATATACTTTAATTAATTACAAGATACTGGATATATGCAGGTCTGTTAGGGTGAAAATCTAACATTTTGAGATACATTAAAGCTTTTTATTGATTAAATAGCCCAAAAATTTTGTGGGACTTTTGTTTTTGTCTCATTGGTTTTGTTTTCCTGTTTGGGTTTTTTTTCTATGGAAAATTAAGTTCACCCTTGTAAAAACTATTGGGTAGAGTGTTTTGAAGGGATTTTCTTTTCCTTTGGTGTGTAAATGTAGGCCATGGAGTATTATATCCTGAAGTGTATATGAGTTATCTCTGGGTTATCTGTAATGTCATGATTGTGACTGTATAGACAAGGTTATGAAAAATCAGCAGAAATTATGATTTCTTTGCTTTTTCTGTTCATGCTGCATTGTTTGGAATAGCTATGTCTGCTGAAAAATATTTCTCACACATGAGTTTTGGGTTTTTTCCTAGTAACACTGTCCATAGCCTGCAGAAAAATGTGGGGCAAAAGAATGGGCTACAACGAAAATAGAGGGTTTTTAAACCCTTGTCAATAGGTTCTTCCCATAGAAAGATTCACAGCTGAAGCTAAACTGACCACTGTGAACATCCATTCTGCCTTCTCAATGATACAAGCCCTTGCTCTAAAAATTTGTGCAGCAAATGCCTTTCTCTTAGAGCTACATTATGGACTGTGCTGGGGTTTTATGTCAGATCAACCTGATCTGACAAAAAAAAACAAACAAAAAAACCAAAACTTCAGGCAGGTTCTATCCAAACTTACTTATCTACACCATCACCATTAAGAAACAAAATAAAAAAATAAAGACGTTTTAATTGTTTTTTTTTTTTTTTAATTATCTGCCTTCACATTGTATTTCACTGGCTTTGTCTGGGCCACTGAAGCTCCAGCTAGCACTATAGATAATGGTCAAAATATTTGTTTGTAATTCAGTTTAAATCCCTGGAAAAAGCTATCTCCAGCGTCTCCTTATGTTGTTGCAGGCATCACGATGAGGGAGCTGGCGCTTCTCTGGAGCCACTGACCACAAAGATCTGCAATGCCCAGGGGTGGCACAAGAGGAGGCAGAGGAGGGAGAAGAGCATGAGAAGAGCATGAGCTCAGAGCCTCAGGTGAAACTGAAGAAGGCGGGGACATCCCAGCGGAGTGACAAAGCTGTATGAATGGGAAATGGAAAAGCAAGAGAGGCTAGAGTTTAAACAATTGTACATGTTATGTGCCACATACTAATGTCTGGAAAAGTTACTCTGAGATGGATGATGCCAGCATTGCAAAGAAATCAGAAATGGAGCAGAATACACTGACAAGGATAGAAGTAAAATACTGCATACTATCAGTATCCTGCCTCGGCTCTGTATTGCTGAAAGGCCTGTTGCCATTATAGCACTCAGACATACACACACCTCCCTCTGCATCTGCTTTTGAAAATACTTCATTCTCAGTTCCCATATTCCTGACACACTCACACCCTGGAGGAATCAGTAGATTGCACAGGGTGTAAAAGTCATCCCAGACTCCTGCCTTCAACCTCTTTAATATTTGATGAAGAGTGTGGGTACACCCTGATGCTTATCACAGTATCACCCAGTGTGGTTTAAGACCTGGTTGCTTCTGTTATGTTAAGAGGGAAGGAATAAAAGAGATTGTAACCATAAGTGTTTGAATATAATGTATATGTTCATGTTAGAGGCAGACAAAGTTATTATACAGCTTATATCTTTCAGTAAATAAGGCTATTAACATTTCTTTGTTTTTCGTACACAGGTCAATTAAAGTATACTCCTCCTACAGAGAATGATATAATACAATTTCAGTGTTAATTCACTCTCATCCTCCCTCATCATAAACCTTTCTTGCACAACCAAATTCACTCCAGGCTGTTCAGCCCTACATGCATATCTTTAATTTCATTACAATTTTCAGTACAGAGCTCATCTAAGCTGTGAAAGATATTTCATAAAAAGTTCAGTGCATTCATGGTTATAAGAGTCCATCTTACAATTATACCAACAGGCTGCTCTGAGAGAACATTTGTTTTATTTTCATACAAGACACTTATCAAACTCAAAGGAGGAGAAGCACAAACTGGGTTTCAGTTGTAGCTGGGTAATAAGATAAAGAACTATTTTATTTTATTAAGGGTTTTGCATACATGAACAGAGCTCTCCATTCTTCACAGTGCCAGGTGGAAAGCTAATCTTTGCATCTTGCACTATTATTCTCACTTCCCTTAACTACTATGTACAACCTGAACAGATGTAAGAAGCCTTAAGCAACCCAAAACAAATCAATGGTTTCAGCGAAAGTGGTGGCTATTTAACATTTCCCCAGAGATGATCAGAAGCACTTAAAATTGACTGCTGTGTTACTACACATCCCACAGTGTAATAGAGGAAACTTGCCCTTCATGATTTAATACTTGTAAGATTCAATGAGCTTATTCTAAACTGCCTGCTTCACACTGAGAAAAAAATTAATTTAAAATATTTAATATATTAATGGATAGCAGCTGTTTTTATATTAAGTAGGTGGTTATATATACAGCACAATACTATTTTTATCATCTTAATGCAATGAAGATTAAAATAAGTAGTGATGTAACAAATAATTATAAAAACATATTTCCAGGGAGTGCTAAATTCCCAGAGTGCTAGGCATGAAGTGCAATGCTTGGTGTAATATAAAAGGGTAAACTAGAGGGCAGACTGCTCTGTTTTTCACCTCTACATTACTTTTCATGCCCACAGCCCATTCTGTTGTATTGGCTGAAAAAAAGAAAGAAAGGGAAACTAACCAAGGAGCTGTCCAATCTCCAAAGCCACCATAACTTCAAGGAAGGGCTGTACTGAGATGGAGGCACCATCCTCTGGAGACAGTTACTTTATCATTTCATAAATATGCACTTTGATTACAATATCTATTTAGTGCTTCAATCAGTACAATGATAGATTTATTGTTCCAGGGCTAAATATACTTTTGGCTTGAGGAAATAGAAGTGATTATGTTTCATTCAGAAGACCATTTGGATCACTTTCCTAGGCCATGTTACATTTTGGTCATAGAAAACACAGAATCAAAATAGCTAGAAATAAACAGCAAAACAGTGCATTGCATTTTTAGTTGTGTCCACTCATCACATCTTTCTCTTTCTGCACTACTACCACTAAAAATGCTTCTGCAATAGCCATGTCAGCAGTTTGGATTTATGCTGTCTCTAAGGTCTCATTTGGACCGTGCCTACTGTCAGCAGCCCCTGCTGTCTCTGGGTTACAGCCTCCCTTTCTCCCACAGAAGGGCTCCAGGTCAGTGGTGGTGTCTCCCTGTGGTGGGCATCAAAGCAGTGGCCCTTTGTCAGAGAAGTTCACAGCCTATCTCTTGGTAAAATTTCAATTATCTTTAGGGAGATGTTTGTTGGGAGAGCATCCCAAACAGCCTTAGGCAGCTCAAGAACAGAGTTTTAGACCTCTAAAGTTTGGCAAGTATCAGAACACCAGTAACCTCTGCAGCTGATATCCAGGGGCGGAAAACAGGAATTTCTGTGTTCATCTGTTTTTGTTATAACAGCCAGAGGAGTGTGGATTACCCAAGCTAAGTCAGCCTTTGAGTCACCCCAGTGACTCAGGGCATCCAGGTCCTGCAGGTCTTGCAGGCACTTGAAATCCCTTCTTGCTTGGCCCGAGTTAGCAGATCCCTTCTCTCTTTGACGATCCCTGGTCACCCCAGCTGCCGGAGGGACGGCACCACCCGCAGCAGCCCTGCCGTGCCAGCCACCTCAGTTACTCACCTCAGCCTGCTGTGCTGTGCAGGAAAGCGCAGCAGGAACACCGTGGCACTGATGGAACCTGTTTGGAAAAGGTTGTGTACAGAGACACTCTTCAGAGCCCAAATGTTTTGAATTATCTCTGTATTTCTAAAAATATGATCCTTCGATGTATATATATAAATGGAGCAGTTATTCACAATTTTTAAAACTAAACCTAAAAATTATCAAAATTGCTTTCCTGGTAAAAAATTAAATCCAATAAATTCAATTGACCCTTTAATTATCAGGTCAGCAAGTACTTGGCATTGGAACACAGTTTTATTCCAAATAGCTATGCCTATCAAAGCTTTCTATTTGGATTTAATGTAGGAAGAGCCTGTGACTGATCATACTTGCAGGCAGTATTGATATTGTTCTATGAAATGTAAATTTCTTTAAAAGAAACCAATTCCCAGAAGTAGACAGCATGTTAATTGATTAAAAAAAAAATGGAAATACAGATTTTGTTTACAGACAATATAGAAGAGCAGTGTAATTAATAAATAGCACTGACAAAAATTTTAATAGGAATAATAATAACCTCTATGGCAACTAGTTCTAGAGTCAGCAGGTTCAAAAAAGGAACAGCTTCTTTAGTGTCTCAGTAAATTATTACTTTTTATAATAATATTTTCAGTGTCTGGAAGAATTCTATATTGTTAATCCAATTTTAGTAAACCCCATTTGAAAGCCCAGTTGCAATTTTGACCTTTTCTGCCTGTGATATTTTTCTGTTTCTGAGCTGCTCTTTCATACACCTTTTGTTTTTCTTGCTGTCCTGTACACTTTGTCTCTAAGCTAGCACAGTGAAATACAATTTATTGGATAACATTTGGAATATCTTTAATATAGGAGTAACAGGTCTCTTGAAGTTACAAATAACATAGAGACTGCACTAAAATGCCTATGACCTTTCAGTTCTCTGCATAGTCATCCAGTGAGCTTCTGTGAAATACCTCATAGCTTGAAAAGACTGTTGTTTCACAAAATTACATGTAATATTTGCAGGTAGAAAAGAGTAATTACCTGTAGACTGTGAATTCTTTGACATCTCCCACCATTAACAAGAACACTGCTGCTATGGTATACTATATCTATTGTTGAAAAGTCATTTTACATCCAATTTATGGGATATAAGAAAAAAAAAAGAACTTCAGCCAACTAAAATAATTATGACAATCATGTGTCAAATAGAAGTTCCAATCCTCTGCTATTAAAGTAAATGGGATTTTTACCATCAGATCTGAAGGAGACTATGACTGCACCCTGTATTTTCAATGAGTCGGAGTACTGACATACATCCCATATACTGTTATTGATGATTCCTTAGACTTCCTAATGTTGTTCCTGTGTAGATTTGGTTTCTGGCTTTGGTGGCTACAACTGCTTTTAAAACCATAGCAACTCTTTTGGCAGTCTTCACCTTTTCATCATTTTCTTTTTTAACTGTAATATTATTTCACAGAAAAGACAAACAGAGGAGAGAAGGATGAAAGTAGAACTGGATCCCCTGTTTCTTTGTGTTCAAAGGTACCTCATGTTAACTCTCTTCTGGAACATATGCTATTTCATTCTTTTAGCCTAACAATCAAAAGGGAAAGTGTCAAAACCACAAAATAGAAGAATGTCCTGTTCTTTCTCTAGACCTTTGTAAACAGTTTGAGAAAATACCAAATTATGCATCTTAGTTTATTTATTGTTTGGATCACAAGCTATCAAAATATTCCATGTTTCAAAAGTTTATTGAGCTGCGGAGAGTGTGAAACTGCTACCAGTCACATTCTGAATTTTTCTTATAAAACCAGATAATATCAACAGCAACAAATGATTAAGCAAAACTGAGAATTTCACCCAGGGCAAAATTTCTCCACAAGTTCCCAAAAGAACAAAGATTTTTGTCATGGGCAACAACTCAGTCATTTTACCAGACAATGCAATTATTCTGTGGCAAAATCTGATAGGGCATTGCTCTGGAATGGAGAAAAGCTGGTTTTCTTTGGTGCTTAGAAAAATAAATATGTAAATTAACTAACAATAGGATTTTTTTGTTCTATGTGTAGAGTTATGAGGCTGTGTAGCAAAAAGTGCTTTGAAACAAATCCCTTTTATCAGAAATACAGTAGTTGATCATCATTAAGTCCTACCATGGTAGCAAAAATGTGACCAGCTTTGGCTGGTCTCTGAATATTGAATAAATTAAGTAAAGCAAATGGTGCTATTAATGAAATAGCACCATGGTAATTTTAGATATAAATAGATCACTTCACAGTGCTATTTACTTATCATTTAGGAAAAAAAATGCATTTGCATGGCATATAAAAAAATTCTTTTACCAAATTTTTACAGGTTGAATTATTTAGAGGCAAAGAGGAGTTAGAAGGCCCTGGGAAAATCAGGAAAGCTTAAGATATTGTTTTTCTCAACTGAAATACAGAGTCTATGCCAGAGCAGGGAAGGAATCTCCACAGCCTTTATTTAGTATCCTTATAGACTAGACAGTTCAAGTTTATATAAATGTTGACAGCACTTGTTGACAATAAATAACTGACAGTTAGCTTTCCTCAAAAACACAAATGTGCATTGCAGCATGCTTTACTCCACAAATGCATAAACACTAAGGAATGAGGGGTACATAGAAGAATAATTCCTTCACCTGTTTCTAACCTTTCCTGCAGTAAGGAAACTCTGAGATGCCTCTGACAGTTCATGTGTTTTGTGGAGTTCTGCACGTCTCAGCATTGCAGCAGATGAAGCTCAGCATAGAATCCGCTCAGAAAGAGTCCTTAAATTTCCATCATTACGGGACAAGTTAAAGACTTCGCTGCTTTTCAGAAGAAAGAAGTTAGTTCTTCAAAGGCACTCTACTGAAAAGAGAAAGGAATATAAGAAAGCGTGCAGTCTTACATGATATTGTTAGAGGAATCTTTCCACACAGAGATCTTAACATTATTCAGCTACTCTTTACACTAGAGGAACTCCACTGAGGTCATAAGCCTAGCTCAGATACAACAGCAATAAAATTCCTGTGTTAATAAAAGAGCAATTCTCTGAACCTGATGAAGTTCCTTGGCAGAGAACTGAGGAAAGTGAAGGTGTCATTGTGTCCTCTAGTCCTTCCTATACCTGAATGATATTTGGTGAAATCAGAGTTTGTGGCTTTCGGGTGAATATTGAAGCCATGAGTAAGTGGTTCCTATTTACTTGCTTATTATACAAGAAGGTGTACCATACATTTGTTTATGGTCTTCACAAAACATTGTTTATACATACAAATTATTTATTCATGCACAGCATTACATACATATCTATAGATATAGATATGTATGTATGTATATATATATAGATATATATATATAAATGCATATACATTTATCACCAACACATACAAAAGCTCAGTCTAGCTCTTATTAAGTTCACTGGAAATGGCATCAGACCTTGTGGAAAGAATAGCTACCTATATTTTCTTTTCAGTGACTGCATGTACACTATGATCTTCAGTTTTCAGATATTTTAATGATGATCAACACTTCAAATAATGTCTTTGTAAAGCTACTCTACCTGTTTGATAAAACGCACTGTACAAACAAGTCTAGTTAATTGTTGCTGTGAATTAATCTTTATGCTTGCTCTAGTAAAAATCTGTCTTGTTCAAGCACAACAGTTGTGGATTTAATTAAATATGTTGCTTAGTGAAGCATCTGTTTAAAACATTAATAAATGGCAGCTCCTCTGAGACCTCTGTATGTAAAGGTTTTTCACTTCATAACCCAACCTTAAAATGTGCTTTAGAAGTTATAAACCATTAGTTCATCCTTTATTATGGGCAGATTTTTCATAATTAAAAAGTACTTCTTCTCTTAGTCTGTTGATCTTAATTATCTTAATTTTTTTTTTTAATTAAATTTTAAAAAATCAGGGATTCAAGTTTTAATCTCACCTATCAATAGTAATGCAGAGATACTCCAAAAAGTCAGAGGGGCATATTCCTTTTTTTGCTGCATTTGCTGAAGTGCAAATGAATATTACTCCCTTATCATGCTTATACATCTCCCAAGAATATACATTGTAGGGGGCACCTCACTTCCCAGACCACATCCTAGCAGAGTTAAACTGGGAGTGCACCAATATGAGGTTACAGTGAGGAAGAGTGAATTGCACTCCAGTACCTCCCTGCCATGGCACAAATGCAGCAGAATTGCAAATGAACTTCAGGAGATTCACATCAAGACATGAGGTTGGTCTGAACGCAGAGCAGAGCCCAAATCCTGCATTGTAAATCTGCTCTTGATGAGTAAAAAGAATGAAGGGGATCCTGAAAACATAGGAACCATTGAGAGCTATTTCATTTTAAGAGCAACCAAGTAGTGGTACAGACTGATGGACTTGGGAATACAGGAATTTTCTGGATTGTAGTAGTTACACTCATCCGCTGCTTGCAGGACTGTCTGAAGATGACTTGACTGCAGACTAACCCAAAGAGATTCTCAACTCAATTGCCACTAACCTGATTTTGTTTGGGAAGCCACTAAAAAATGAATGGATGTAAACCATATTCTGACATTACAAGGAGTGTTCCAGACCTAATTAGAAGTAAGAAACACAGATATTCCGGGTCTTTGAAGCACATTCAGAGGAGAAGTGAAGTTGGAATTATCCAGAGCTGTTCATGTGCCCCGAGTTACGGTCCAAATGGGTCCCTAAAACGTAACAGTAGAAATGTCTGAGTAAAAAAGGGAAAATTCTTGAGCCTCCCAGGCTAAATTTAGTGGCATATTTTGGTAAAAACATTCATGCTTAGCTTCAGCCAACACAGTACCCTTTCTACACTCAAGTCCTTCCAAACATCTGGATTTCCTAGAATGTCTAGCCTTCCAAGTGTTTACTTGTAATGCTCTTCAGGAGAAAGACTGTCTTTATTTGTGTTCAGTATAGCATTTGTGGCTGTCTTTCAAAAATAGGAAGGGGAAAAAGATATAAGAGGTGTTCAAACTCTGCTGACTCAAAAGCCAAAAGAGTCAAAGTGATAAATGAACCTGCTTTTGCTAAGCTCAGAGAAAAAAAATTGGTGGACAGCTCATACTCATAGGTGAAAAGAAACCTTCTTAACAGCTTAAATAGCAAGTGAGTAATCTCTTTTATGAGATTTTTTTTTCTGAGTACCCAAATTTACCATGAAAATGTCATTCCACTAAATGTTACAATCAAAGTGGACGCCTGACCTCTCATTTCTTACAGAAAAGCTACAAATGTATTTAGGTCTAGTGTCAGAAACATTCAGACAGCAAATTGCTTTCATTTGAACACTAGCCAATCTAGACAAGGCTCTGCAAAATGATTTTTCCACATTTTCTCTGCTGTGGAAATAATGATAATAATTTAATTATTTGAAACACTTAATAAATACTTAGTTACTCTGAAAATTATAAAACTATGAGACACTCTGGACATATTTTTCATTGTGTATTTTTTATATTCATAAAAAGGACCATAAAGCATGAATTTCAGATTCCTCTTAATTAATTGATAACATTCTATTTGAGGGTAAGATGGGGCTTTGAAAAAAAAAAAAAAATTAATTGTTCAGTGCTTTGGGGTTTTTTTCCATGCATGTCTTATAGAACTAGAATAATACCAAAACAAATGCCAAAAAAATACCTTGAAAAATTAATGTTTTCCATTCTCTTAGTAATACATACTTTTTTGACTGGTAGATATCAAATGGCTTTACCAAGGAATGGAATACAACAAACTTTATTTTACAAACAGGAAAACTGAGGCAAAAGGATATTAAAATGGTTTACCTGCAGTCTTCAGGAAAATGTGAAGGAGCTTTTCAAGGTCCAGCTCAGTGTTATTCATCATTGGTCTATTAATTGCTGCTGATATTTTGTGCAAATCAGCTAGTACAACATACTCAGCCATGGAAATAACACAAATCTTTTATTTTCAGCATCAGCCAATACCAAAGACATATTTATTATATGAGAATTTAATCTGAATCTTAACACATTTTCCATTGTTAAAATAGTCTTTCATAAGGTCACAGAATTCACCCTGATAAGATCTGATCCCTAATTAAAAGACTTTTATAAAAAAAAAACATACCTTCCTCTGAGAAAGAAAAAACCAAAACTCCAGACAGCATTTTTAAGATGTTTTACAATTCTGACCTCAACAAAGAACAGAAACTCAATTCATGGTGAAAACCTTTGATTCCATTTTGGCATTTATATTCTGGGAAGAAGGGAAATGTATATGCTTCCACTCTTTTATACATATAATCTTCCTATCCACTTTGCGACTGGAGTATCATCTTGGATTTTGATTCTCACTGGATATGCCTAGGCCAATCTAGGCTTAAAATTCAATTCTCTAGAGAATTTTGGTTGTAATGCAAACTATCTAGCACCCTGTCTGCATCTAGCAGGCCTTCCCTGCTACTCATAGCAATGACCACAGGGAATGTGTGAGCAACTGCCAGTGACAGAAGAAGGTGCCACTGAAGCCATCCCCTGGCACAGTGGAAGCAAGCCAGTAGGCTGCATGAGCAGTTTGCTATGCACCTCTGCTGCCACCAAGAAAAAAATAACTGAAAATATGAGACGGTTTTGTTGTAAAACTGGGGACAAAACCTTCATCACTTGGAGGATATGCTAGCTCTGTGGCCAAGCAGATGGTACGGCTTCTCTTCTGAAGGCAAGAACGTGCCATGGCACAGGCAAAGGAGAAGTCCCAGATTGCTAAAGAAATTTAGCTTTACCCTTGGGAAATGTAGGGTTTACCCTGGTACTTGGACAACAGTGAAAACTGCCCACTCAGCACTCCTAAATGCCACTGTTATGTCTGGCATTTGGATCTGTGATCTATGAGATTTAGGTCTTAGAGCTATGACACCTATTGAACAGGGCCTCCCTGGGCCCTGAGGATCAACATCTCCCATTCCTCACCTGCACAACAAATTATCTGGTCCCTACACAGATCCGAAGGGCTGAACACTTTGCTTGGACCTGTGAAACCTTATGCTTTTAATAGTGACAGGACAAAAGGGAGTAATTTTAAACTGAAGGAGAGGAGGTTCAGATTAGATATTAGGCAAAGATTCTTTACTGTGAGGATGGTGAGGAACAGATTGCCCAGAGAAGCTGTGAATGCCCCATCCCTGGAAGTGTTCAGGGCCAGGCTGAATGGAGCTCTGAGCAACCTGGTGTAGTGAAAGGAGTCCATAATCATGATCTTTGAGGTCCCTTCCAACCCAAGCCATTTTATGATTCTATGTGAGAAACATGTCTATTTTTTTTTTTTTTGCCTGATTCAAAAGCCTCCATAGGCAGTGGAAGTGTGAGCATTCAGATCTTAAAAGTTTGTTTGTTTGCTTTGTAATGATTTTCTAGAAGAATATTCAGGATCTAAGGTGTAATTATAGACTATTTCTGTTTTTAATTGAAGAAACACAACATCAAATCATTCCCAAAGTAAGCTTCTTTTTCTATGTGAAACAAATGGAAAAGTCTGTTATTTAAGCCACAATTAAATATATACTTTTTCCTCACATATAATTAGATTCACAGCATGGAATCTTTCACTTATCCATAAAGTTTTAGAAAAAGTAGAGTGCACAAGATCTGCTAAAAATACTCTAGAAGAAATAATCTTTAAATCTTCTTAAATAAACCTCAAAAGGAGCGCTGCAGAAACAATTTATCACTTTTGTGGGTAACTTTAAATTTGACTGTTAAACTAAAATAAAGAAAATATTCTTTCATATTTGCTGTACAGCAAAAAGGTGTACAGAACTGGTTGGAACCTGCATTTTGGTTCTTGCCCATCTATTACTGAAAATTTTCGGTGTTGTTTTCAGTGGAAATAAAAACAGCTACTCTGTCACAGGAATTACATTTGTACAGAAAACTGCCAGGACTGATCTAATACTGATAAAAAACAAATATTGGTGTGAATTTATGGACTAAATTCACAGCACAATCTCACAGCATTTTATCCAAGATGTAGTTTTATAATTCAGAGGAGACCAAAGCCAGTGACTAAATAAATATTAAATGCACTGTATTTTACAGGTCACAACTAAAGTATGTTGGCAGACATGGTCAGTGATGCACCAACCAACTTTGTCTCAGCACTCATACATGATTTGGGAATTAAACAGAGAGCAGTTTACTTTTCAGTTAGAAACTTCAGGAGACCCTGCCATAGTCATTCATTCACACCTCAGTAGAAAAGTGTATGTCTGGTGAATTCAGTGCTTTTCTGATTGTTGTTCTTTTACAAGTGCCAATGGATTGTTGGCTTCATATGAAGTTTTAGTGAAACAATCTTTTTGGAGATTTCAGTCCACTTTCTGATATTTTCAGAAGTACTAGCGGTGAGGCATAATTTGGAAAACAAAATGAATTCTCTACCAGACTGGCTTCACGCCCTACCTTCATTAGAGCACTGGGACCATTTTGCTTCCTAGAGTTGCACTTTGAGAACTGTGAGTATCTCATTACCCCGTTACCGTCTGGAACACCCTGCGTGCAGCAGAGGTTAGAGGCAATGAGTTATGGTTGGAGGTGGAACACAGACCAAAGCAAGGGAGACAAAATTCAGTTTTAAGCCAGAATATCCCTTTCTCTGTCACATAATTTGATATACTATTTCTTTAATCCACATGTTGCCTCTATCATTCAGGAGGTAGAACAATGAACCATTGGTAGAAGGGATGGAGTCCTTTGGGGAAAAATTATTTAAGAAAGCCAAATAATTCTCAACTAGTCAGCAAGAGAAGAATTCTGGCTAAAAGAAGAGCAAAGTGTAAGAAAGAAAAATTGTCATTGGCATGGTTACAAAGAAGAGTATTTGCATCACATTGTGTTCCTGGAGATTAGGACTGGAAGAGATTGCTGGGTTGTTGCTTCTTGCAGAAGAATGGCCATAGAAATACATCTAGTTATGAAATTAATCTAAGTGACTGTTTTTCTTCACTGTGTGAAGTAAAATCAATGGTGTTTCATGTTTATTTGTGTTCAAGAAGGTTAAGTATATAGAAGTTATCGACAGTAAATATTGCGTCCACAGAGATTTGATCACTGGATTCCATGTGTTCTATATAGAATGAAATAAATTAGGACTGTAATAACTGGGGCCATTTACTCCTGCTCAGTTCCCTTCCCACACAGATTTACACATGCAAAGACTCCTTTCACTGGCAATGCAGCTTTGATCATGTAGGCAAAAGTCCCCAAACATAGTGAAAGAACAGAAGGAAAGACAGAAAAGATGGGGTTTTTCTGTGCTCTTTACTTCTTTAAGTGGCTATCTATGTGATATGGCAATTGGTAAATATTCCTTCAGCAGGACAAAACTGAGTAACCACCTTGAAACCCCTCTGCAAGAGGATACCACCAATGCCATAACACTTGTGGAAAACACTATCAAAGAGGAGGTCACTGTGCCAGGGGGTTCCATGCATTTGCCCTGTGGGGTTCCTGCCATGAAAAAGAATAAAGACTTGTAGGCCAGACAGGAAACATTACACCGAACACTTGGTAATTCAGATGACATATTTTTGCATTGTTTGGGACTATCAAAATAATATTCACATCACAGCTGAAATGTAAGAAATATGGTATTGAATATTTTTGACATTTATTTTGGATCATGGTAGTGAGCTTACTGCAGCCAAGTCCCCAGCAGCTATTGACTTCTTCCCTGGCAGGATGGGGGAGAGAACTAGGGCAGAAGTGAGAAAAACTTGCAGTTTGAGATAAAGACACTTAAGGAAGTGAAGAAAAAAATGAAAAAAACCAAAAAGTGATGCAAAGACAATTACTCTCTACCTCCCATCATTAGAACAAGGCCTGGAGAGTCTTAGAGCAACAGTTTCTTTGGAAAAAATCCCTCCGTTTTATTGCTGAACATGACCTTGTGTAATAGGGAATGTCTCTAAGGTCTACCTGGATCAGCAGTTGCAGCTGTGCCCCATCCCAATCTGTTGTTCACCCCCAGCCCATTCGCTCATGGAAACCTTGATTCTGTGCAGGCACTGTTCAGCAGTAGATAAAACATTTCTGTGTTATCATCAACACAGTTTTGATCACAAATCTAAAACACAACACTACACAGGCTGCTATGAAGAAAATTAATTCCATCCTAACTACACCCAGTGCAATCACAAAAGATAAGAACTCAACCAAAGTTCCTATTTTGCCAGAGAACATCAAGCATCACACTTAAGTGCAGCATCACACAAAGACCTTCAGATGCTGACAAGATTTTCCAAAATCATACTTACCTTTAAAAAAATAACTTCTTATTACTTTTTTTAACTTATTTTACTACAGAATAAGTGGGATTCAAGTACTTGCTTCTTGTTCAGAGAAAGAGAATTGAAGGCTGGTAAGTTGATTCAATATATAAAGATATTCATGATCACCTAATCTGTGTGTTTGTTGAACAAATGAAAACTGTGGAAAATCAGCAAATAACTTCATGTGCAGCTGTGCAGTGCTGAAGCAGTTACACAAAACTTCACAGCTAATATATCATGTCTGATAAGCACAGAAAATGAAAATGAACTTCTCATGGTTAGGAAATCCTCCTCTATGATTGTCTTCCATTAAAAGCAGCTGAAACAGAAATTGCTCTCTTTTAGGAATGTACTCTTTCTTATTTGACATCAATTACCTGTCTGTCTATGTATACAACCCCTACCACCAAGCACAGCAATGCCTATTGTTACCAGATGTTGCTCTCAACACAGGTAGTGTTAGAGCACTTCCATATTCACGACAGAAGTGGAGAAGTGAGGCACAAGTTGGAGTTAGAATCACAAGAAGATCAAGTTTCTTTCCTACCCTAATAAGTTTCTTTCACTACTCTTACAGTGCCCTGTGCCTCTGTCAGCAGACAAACCCAGCAGAGTAAGAGAACTGGCTGACAGAACTATTTCTGAGAAACCTATATGATATCTAGGACTGTCAAAACCCAAAAGCACTTTTCTGTCTAGAGTTATGTCAATGCCAGGGCTTTTGCTGGGAAAGTTCTGACATTTAGAGAACCCACCAGAGATCTAAAATCATGGTCTGCTGAGTCAGCACAAAATGTAACTCACCAAACATCCTTTTCAGATATCCCTAAAGTGACTAAGGATTTCGTTTAGAACACCTGAGGCCAAGTTTCCTCATCATCCATCCCTGCATTGGGACCTCTTTCCTGAAGGCCATAACAGTCCAAAGATGGGAGCCCTAGAGTAATGGGAAGGAGAGTGTTTCCAAATACACCTCCAAAGTGAAATCTCCAAAAATCTTGTTGCTATTGGAAAACTACTGTCATGGCAAAAGGACCTATCTTCTGACAGGGACTGGGTGACAGATAACATACCCTTGAGAAAATACGAAATATTTGTCATGTTCACATTAGTTTCTGACCTCTTCCACTAGCAGCAGAGCACCTTAAGAATGACCTTAACTAGCCTAAAAGCGATACCAGAA
The DNA here is from genome assembly GCF_037042795.1 of Molothrus aeneus. Lineage (NCBI taxonomy): Eukaryota > Metazoa > Chordata > Aves > Passeriformes > Icteridae > Molothrus > Molothrus aeneus. The sequence continues at coordinate 137,718,404 of NC_089646.1, read as the reverse complement.
TGAGGTCATGACCAAGTAGAAATGGTGTTCCTCCTTGTGAGTAAACAGCTCAAGTATTTGTCCTATCCCAGCTGCCAAATTTGGCAGCTGTCCTGAATTGCAAGTTCCTATTCAGATCCTATCATCTCTGTTACTCCACACACTTTCCCTAGAAGTTGTTTCCTGAACTAGTCCAGGATCCTTCTGTGGAATCTCTTGCAAGAGCATCCAAGGAACAGGAGTAAAGTGCTGGTGAGCTACTTTATTAATTGCTGCATATGAGTAGATGGAGCACAGGTTTTGTGCAGGATGTCAAGACTGGTTGCAAATGGGATAACAGAGATAGAGCCCGTTCATGGGACCAAGCTCATCTTGAAGCTGCACCCTCACACCTTCATCCTTTGCTGACACAATCCTTGGACTACATAGCCCCAGACACAAGTTTAGAGTGAGACAGTTTCTGCTTGGTTTATTAACAGAACATGTGCAAAGGGAGAGCTGCAATCCAGAACAACCACCCCACCCTCTACCCAAAAACCCTCACTGCTTCTGAATCAACCATTCTGGTTGCTAAAGGGCACACAGACAATTTTAAGAGGTCATCTTCAGAGGAACAGGGCATGGCTAAACCCATGTGCCTGGAAGCTGCTGTGTCCTTAGGAGATTCCAGGGGCTGCTGGTGACTGGGGTCACAAGACCTGTGATTATCGATCTGAACAGCGTGAGCTCACTCCCTCATTTCTCTCCTTTTCTTCTTGTGGCCAGCCAGCCCCTCTCAGCACACAGACCTCCTCCTCCTGATTTGATGGAGGTTGGCATCCATGGCACTGGATATGCAGACAAGCATCTGGAGCAGAAACTCAAGAGAAAACAAACTTAGTGGGAAACCACTTCAGCCTGAATCATGAACTTGAGTGGAACAGCTGAGGGGGCAGAAGAAATTGTTTGATAATGACCACCCCAGGAGTGAAAGCCATGGGAAGGTAAAGGTTCTGTGAGAAAGACAGTGGTATTTCTTTCTCATTTATTACTGTTGAATTGTTTTATTTCTGGGGCAGAATGACCTCTGCTGTTCTACAGACCACACTCAGGCAGAAGCAGGGAACCTAGGCTCCCATGAGAATTTCCTAAATAACCACCATAATTACTTGGGGGAATAAAGATGAGGGCTGGTCACAAAAAAAAAAAATCCTACTTTTACATTCATTAAATAGTGGTCAGGGAGATTTTGAACTTGTTACAGAGAAAGCTTTGAAAAAACAGCAACTCAGTGCTCAGGATCATGGCTTGCTGTTGATGTTCCTGTGATGTGCATGCTCTGTCCTGTGCCCTGAACTCTACATTGAATGGCTACAATCATTTCACTATTAATTCTTGATAATGGAATTGACAATGAGATATCACTAGCCCAAGCCTCAAAGACCAAGATTATTCTGATTTAAATGAAAATTGTCATAACACAGCTACTAAACATATTGGTATTCAGCAGTCTTCAGAAGCCTCCATTTAAAATGTAAAGCTCTGGTGTCTGCCAATGACACCTTCGATAGGATCAATAAAGAAGCAGAAATTGAGGCTGTTCAAATGTCAATCATGCCTTTATTGTGATTGACTGGGAAGTGTCTAAAGTTTTTGAAAAGCATAGTAATTCACTTCTGATACTCATAAAATTACATTAAATCCTCCCAAAGCAGAAAAGGTAGTATATTAATACACTGTTTTAAACACTTCCATTCTTTTCTTAGTCATTCAATACAAGACCTTGTAGCTAATCTTAAAGTATTTATGTAAGTAGGTACAAAAATCATAATTAAAATCACTTCTCAAAAGTCTAAATTATTATTGGTTTTAATCTTTTAAAGAGACAATTTAATAAAATAAATGAAGGTCTAGTCATTGCTGACTAAATCTGCCTGTATCTGGCCAGTCTTGTTGCTCATTTTTCACCTTCTCCAATACCCTGTTCGTTACTAATAGCTCATATATTTGCTGTCAGCAAAACTTTGGTTGAATGCAGCCTGCAGCCCTAAAATTTTTTTAGGACAAATATTTTTAGTTATCAATTAATTTTCATGCCCACAAACCCCTCAAAACTTCCTCCTTCAAAATCCCAGCACTGTCAGGGAATTTTGAAAAACAGAATTTTCCTTAATATTCTTAAGGTCTTGCTATGAAAAGTATGGAGCGCTTACTAATGCAAATGCAAAATTCCCTTAAGAAAGTCATAAATTCAGCCATAGTATCAATCCCAAGTATTTTGAAAGTGAAATATAGAAGAGGTACAGCAAACAAAAGGAGTGAAGTGACAATTGTCAATACTATAACACCTTTACTTTTTTTTAACCTATATCAGGCTATGTAATTCAGGTTCAACATGAGGGGAGCAGTAGAGAAATGTCAGATATTATATATATATCTATATTTATTGTCGTGTTTTACTTTGATATGCCAGTTTTGGGGTAATAGACAGCAAGCACTCTGGCCTAAGCATTTAAGACATGGAATATCCACATGTATCTATTGTTAGTGCACAGATATTTGAGTTAGAAAAATCTGAGTTTTGGAACAAGAACAAAGCAATAAGTAATTTTTTAATGGCCATACAGGAAGCCAGTGGCAGAGAAGCAGATATTCTCCTAAATATCTGCTTACTCAATTTTCCACTGTTGCTATACAGTTTTATTTCTCATGTTTTCCCCAAAGAAGACAAAATTGGAGAATAGCTCAGTTGTACTATCAAAATATTGGCTTTCAACAGTACTCAAGTCTCTTTTCTAAACTTTTTTTTCATATAAATGTAACAAAATTATTTAAATATATCCTGAAATGCAAAGCATTATTGGTTTCAAATTTTTTTCTTTTCAAGTTATCTTTGATGTCTGTGACCAGAACCCCAGTACTGCTGCAGCCATGGCTTGAAGTACTTTCCCCAATACTTGTGCCATTTCAAACATTCCCTTAATATTAAAATAAATCAGGAGGTATCTAATTGTCCTGGTTTTGATTTTGTTAACAAAATGTGAAAGGTTAAAATGGAGCAAACCCTTTGTTATAGCCATAGTAGTACCAAGGCTTCAAAGATGACTTGGAAATGAAAGGCTAAAAAAAAGTTACATATAAAGCACAATATTTAAAATAATTTCAGGACATCAGTTTCCACTGAACTTAAACGGAGTTTGGTGATGACTTAACTCCTCATGAAATCTGGGCCAGTCTGAATAAAAGCATATGAGGATTCTGCAGCAAGGCCAATAACAAGTATGTGTTTTGTTGCAGTATGTATCTTGTAAAGGCACTTGTACCAATTTTAATGCAGCCAGCAAGTCCAACAAATTTAAATTCACTGAAGACAATCTGAATATTTACCTTGAATTATGTTCTTTGCTCATCCTGTAGGGGCAAGAATCAGTACTCTCAGTGTCCATCCTTGCCCATTTCCACTCCCAGTCACAAACAGTCTGCAGGATTGTTTGACTGCCTCTGTTATTGCTCAGGGAAGCATCTGGTTCACTGAGGCAAGACTTCTTGAAAGGGAAATCTATTATCACAAATAAAAGGAGCTTGTTCATTAAAAACAAGAAAGATTAGTATCTTCTTTACAGGAATTAAAAGGAAAACAGGAACACTCTCTATCCTTTCCCTGGCCTGGTTGTCAGATGATCTCCAACGCTTGATTGTATGCAACTTAATCCTGTTCACAAGAACCAAATTTAAAACTATGTAAAAGAACCAAAGTGTCAGGTTGTCACTACAGATGCAGTTTGTATTTGAGTTGGTTCTGATGGCCTTTCTCTCTTTGAAAGAATCAGTCAGAAAACAGGCACTCAGTTCTACAAGGGGTTGATGATATTAGAAATGTAAGGGAGATTTTGATGGGCAAAATCTGAAGGTTTAGCCCTGTAGTGTGATAGTCTGGGCTTTTATACTTTAGCTGTGCTCTTAGGTTGGAACTCTTAGTTCAGTGAAATGGATGAAGATTATTGAGATGAGGCCAGCTGGGACCCCTAACATCTAGAGCCAACTGTACATTTAAGCAAGTGCTGCAGATACATATGTCCCAAAATATGGTGTGTTCTAAGGTACCAGATACATTATTAGTAACAAGGAAATTTTATTTTTCCAGTCAGCTGTGGAAAATCTTACACAGACTGGCTTTTTGAGAATGAGAAAATAAATATTCACAGAAAAAAACGTTCTTCTCAGGTGCTGCAGTCGCTGACAGTGTGCTTGACTCATCATAAACAGCCAAACCTTTAGGATATAGGCACCCATTTATTACAAAGGGGTGATTAAGTGGCTGAGATAGTCTTGAGACAGGGCAAGAGTCAGGTATTGTGTAAGCGAAGTGCTAATTTCTTACTGGACAATCTGAGTCAACAAGTGCTTTTAAGCACCTGTAGACAAATACTATCTATGGTGGTGGGGTTTTTTTATTTATTGATACTTTGATGTTAAAATGGATTTTTTTAAAGCACACCATTTCATATTAGGAAAATTTGTCATTTCTGTTGGTATCCATCTTTAACTATTTACATGGCTTTTTGTTGGGGTCTGAACATCCCTGACTTTACAATCAAATACTCGGTGTTGCCACTATACTGCAAAGGTTCCATACTGTTAGCTCCTTATTACAAGAGTTTCATACCTCCTTGATGTTTCTCATAGACAGCTCCTCTAGGCACTGACTCTTCCTTCTTCTCACAGTATCCAACTAACTCCAGTTCCCCCTCAACCAACCAATCCACTCTTTTATAACACTCTTCTTATTGGCTACAGCTGTGGCCTGTTAAGGTCAGGCCTGCTCCTAATCTTTAATAATTAGCCCAGCTACAACTTCTTTGGGGTATGATTACTTTCTCTACTACCTTTATTTTCTTATATTCTATCCCCCTACACTTGGCATCATCTCTGAAAAGCCAGTGTGTGGGCAGCATCAATCCTTTTCTACATGTAATATTTCTCATCTCATAATCAAGGTTGAGGTTTGGAAAGAGCAGTAACTGCAGGAAGAAAACCAAGTCTTCCTCATTAAGCAAAGACCCTGACTCAAAGCTTAATGGAAGAAATGATAATGTCTGACTCCCAACAGAGGAACTGCATATTAGAGGAATAGCGAGCAGAGGTATCATCTTCTTGCCTTTTATCATTGAAGAAATGCTGTTAAGTTTTGTGCAAAGCTGGTTTTATTAGACCATGTCAGAAACTCTAGAGAATAATTTTAAATACTTGCTATACCCTACAAGAACACCTAGCAAAATCTGTAGCAAGAAGCCAGATCTGTATATTATGAAGGATATTTTACTGTATATCAATAGAAATTGATGGAGATGCTTACATTGTACATTGTTATTATAATTTTCTATTAAACTAGCCACTCTTTCTTTCATATCACTTTGTGATCTGCACCAGCATCAATAATTGTTTCCAGCTGGGATACATGTGGTTATTATGAAAAGCAACTAACTATTTCAAAGCTATTTAACTTGTTTAGTCCTTTTCTTTCCACCTGTGCAACTGCTAAATCATAGAGAGGAAAGGAATTCCTCTCCTCTAAACTTTTCCTTCCTTGATTGATAGTAAAAGCCCTGTTAAGGTTTTTGGTTTGTTCAGCTCTCTTAGAATTCATAGAGTTCTCACAGAGGCTTTTAAGGTGGAGTCTCCTCCCATTTCTGTACTCTCTTTTAATAAAGTAGGGCACATGACTTCATGTAAGAAGCAGATTTATGCACGGTCTTCTTTGGTAACAGAAACCACTCAGGATTTACAAGAATTGATTTTTGAGAGACCCAGACAGACAGCACTGGAACCCAAATTCAGTCTATATATGATGAAGTGAACAGGAATTTCTCCACAGTGCATTGATGTTCTGTTTCATTGGCACTTGGGGGGAGGGATCTTTTTGGCAGAACAAGACTTCACATTGTAGTGGTAGATAGAAAGACAAATGCTGAAACTGTTCACAGGAGTTCCATTTAATGCCAGTGCTGGGCATTGATGGGTGATGGGTTTCATTGCCTGTGTGAGCTTCAGCTGAGCAACAAAGTCCTTAAATGGGACACAGGGTTGCAAGTTATTAAACATCCTGTTGCATACTGTAAATACCTCCTTCTGTCTTCTCACCATAAATAAAGTGGGAAAATAAAAAGAGTTATGGAAGATTTTGCACTTCTCCTTAGTGTGGCTACAGACCAAAGACCTTACAGGTGAAAGACTCCATATACTACCATCAATCTCTGGAGTCATCTGTGAAGAAGGTCACAGGATGACCAATTTAAAACCACACATTTACCTGTCAAAACCTCAGCAAATCTATCATAAGTACCAAGCTGACTTTAGCATATTGGTAGCTGTTTGTTGTAAACAAGGGTGTTTGGGGTGGTCCTGAGGGACACCTGGCTTAAGTTTTGTGTTGTATTTAATCCAACAGCATGCTTCCTTGTAAATGACATACTTGCACTTGCAGGAAACATTTAGAATTTTTGCTAAACAACACAAAGTCTGCATGTATTTCATGCACTGAAAGGTGAATCATCTGGAATTCGGTAAAAATATTGGATTTCCTTGATATTGCTAACAAATTTCTAATCATTTCATGATGTTTAAACATTTGCAGGAATATCATATGTGAGTCTAATTGACAAGTCTAGCTCATTCAATTAAAGTTAATTGAGCTCCTTTTCTAAAGCCAGGTAGATCAGGTCAAACAGTAATAAAAGTTGACTATCATTCCTGGTGATTATTGATTTTTTCAAACAGTGCTTGAGTTAGACAATTTTTCCTAGAAAGCATTGCTTTTTTCCTGTTCATTAGTATAGTCCATGAGTTTTATATCCATTGCCTGGGTAGATAGCTCTTTTCTACCTCTTACCTTTGGTACAATACCTCAGAAGACCAAGAAATACCATGTGGCACTTGCCACTACAGAAACCTACACTTGCTACAGAATTGAGTTCCTTGCTTGAAAAGCAATTAGGTTTCAATTCCTTGCTCTACTTTTGACTTCAAGAACAATGTGCTCTGTTTATCTGAGGAGACGTAGGGAATCCCCACCCCACCCAACAGCTATTTGTGCTCACAGTTCATTGTTGTGTACAGAGGTGGAGTAAATTCCTCTGCCCCAGGCACACATCTCTCATACTTAATCCACTCTCTTGTCTGGGCAAAGATGTATTTTGACCTTCCTCTGTCCTTCCATAACTGTCTGTGACTGCATATATGAAAGAGAAGATTTGTGAACAGATGGTCCCTGACACCTGACCCCATCCAGCCATCCCTTCCCCCAGGTGAAGAGTCAAGGAAGTTATTGGAGAGGCTCATGTTGGACAGACAGACACAACCATATGTCCCCAGTGTTTAACCTGCAAATTATTTCAGATTCTGAGCCAGGCTGCTTTCCAGCCCCATAGCATGACAAGACTGGGGTACATCCCATCCTCCCTGTCCTGCTGACGTGGGAAGGAAGTTCAGGTGTGGAGTCTGAAGGGAGCTGTGGTCTGCAGTGGGACAAGACTCCTGCTGGTGAACTGCTGGGAGCACCAAACCTCAGAGCAAGAAGCTTGTAGACAAGCAAGAACTTGAAGTCTGCAGTATGCCAAGGGCCTTTGGTGGGAAGCTGAGCTCGTTGACTTATTTCAACAGATAAAACTCATTTCTCCTTTCTTTCCTTAGAAATAATTTGGCATCTTGTTTTGTTGGAATAGGCCAATGACACTTTGCTACCTCAAAGGGTGTTATGTGGGTGTACTTATGTTTGTAATTGAGGTGGGGCAAAATTTTTAATGAATACTACATTTGCCAAAAAATTCTTGGAAACCAAAACCATGTAAAAAAATTCACTGAAATTAAAATAAATATATATAACAGGGAATATTTTGAAGTGCCAAGAATTTTGCTTTGACATTTTTTATTAAAACATTTGTGTTTTGTGTCAGACAACATTTTAATTAAAGACAATACAAAAAATTTAAATCACTGAATGAAAAATACAGAATATAAATATTTTTGAAATATGTAACAGAACAAAAATTATGGGCTGAATAAAACACGTTTTGAATTCCTAAAATCCTAATAGGGAAGGAGTCTCTACTCTTCTTTCCCCAAGAAGAGATGCTTTCATCATCACTGATTCCCTTATGTTTTGGCAGATATGTGAGCCACCAGACTGAAATAACCCATTATTTGCTCACCTATGTACATAAGGCACTTTGAAACAACCAGAGTATAACTGCTAAATTTAATTTATATGTTATTAATCACTTTGTTCATTCCATTTACAGCTGAAATTATCAAACATGAATTGCTATTATTCTTTATAGGAACTTCCTTTCCTAATAGCTTTTATTAGACACTCAAATATGGCGGATAAAATGCAATAAGTAATAGTAATCAAATGGCAAGCTATTTGGTATTGATTTCAGTGCAAGTGTAAATATTCTTTTACACTTATAAAATGGGAAAAAGTATGAAGAAAGATGCTGCAAAAAGAGACGAATTTTGAGTACAAATATTATGTCATTACTATGTCAGAGGCCTCTCTACACAGCTTTATGACCCACTATAACTCTACTGTTTACTATAAAGACTCAGCTGTGGACAGAAATGTCCAGCTGAATGGTAATAAATGATTAAAGAGAAGTTCTTGGTCTGTGAGGTTTATTTTATGAATATCGTTCATAGTGCTAACAGTGATCCATAGAAGGGAATGAATGAAAAAATCACATAAAATTCTTGGCAGGTCATCTTTGCAGTGGGGAAATGCATTGAATGTAAATTGAAGATGAGCAGGTAGGTGACTACTGGAGCAGAAAGAGAGCAGCTGCAGTGCTGGGTGGAGGGCCTGCCCATCAGAGGGATGCATTTGAAAAGCCAGGGGGATACTTGTGAGACTGTCAAGAGGCAGAATACATGTACCTTGGATTGGGGAATTTTGTCTTCTAGTTGGATCAACCACTGGCATATGCCCATAGCTGGAAAGCTGTGAGATATCTGTTCAGATGTATTTGTATCACTCAGATAAAAAATACATCAAAGTACCTATATCTTAATACCACTTACTTTTTCTACACATGCCATGAATTCTCTCTCATGTTGGGGTATAATTCAGTCATAAATTTCCAGTTGAGGTTTGTTTCCCTTGGGAGAAAATGCTCTCCAGGCCTCATCCTTCCAAAGCTTCACTTCTGCTAGAATAATCTGCTATCTTGCTCACTCTTCTCTTGGTGGAAGCAATCACCCTCAGCAGAATGAAGCTCACTTCATCAATGATACTGGTTTTTAATGCTTAAGACAGTCTCCTCAGAAGCAGAAGGCAAAGGATTGAAACTTGCTTCACTCTGGAGTGAAGAGACCCAAGTATTCACACATCCTGTGTGCAATAACCTCTGGAGTCTGGCATGAACAATTCTTGTTTTGCTGAATTTTTTTAAAAGATTTCCTTGACACAAGTCCTGGACAGATTTTGGATGTTTGTCGGGTTTTTAAAATTTGTTTTGTTTTTTTCTTGTTCCTCTCCCTCAAAAAAGTGCTTGTATGTCCTTGTGAGATCTGACTTGAAGATTTAAAAATAGTATCAAATGTCTTAAAAAAAAATGCTCTTTACCTGAAACACAATGAAAAATATTGTCTGATGTTTTTTTGGTCTGGTTTACACCAGAAGTCAAAAAATCAGTGATATAACTGGTGTTCAGATGTAAGACTTGAATGATATGGACAAGAAGTATACAATAAAAAAAATTGTAATACTTCCCTTTTATATTCCCATAAGCAATAAAATAATTTTGAGAAATATCATCTAGTGTGATTCTGGCACACTTGGGCAGATCAAGATTTTGTGCTGGAAATATGTTCCCTTTTTTAAAACAAAACCAAACCAAAAAAACCCTCTTTATCTGAAGGATGAATGAGCTCCTTTAATACATTGTAAATGTTACCCTGGCTGTGATCCAAGGGTTGTGATGTGGAAGGAATAAGTTGCTTAATTTCTGTATTTGAAGCCTTTGTTAAAAAACGTTTTAATCTTTTCTTGACTCCACTATAGTTTAAAGTCTGGTTTAACATTCCAGCCAGGCCACAACAAAAAGCATCATTGTTTGACATGCTTTTCCTACAGAGCCTGTCAGATGTGCTGCATTATCTAAACAATGTTGGCAGCAAGTACACAAGTAGCAAGTGTGAATCAAATCAAAGATGTCCTCAAATCCAGACTCCAAGCTTGAGTGTTCCCAGACTCCAAGGGTACAGCAGGAGTATCAATAAGCATAACCAAAAATAATCTAATAATTTGGAATTCAAATCCAAAACTTGATGGTTTCCTACTAGTGAGGAATAACCTTCACTCTGTGTTTTCATCCCACACTAGAACCACCAAATTAGGAACAATTTAAATTTGTTCTGTACCTCGAACACAAAAAAAGAGGTTGTTCATAGGAGAATATTGTCTGACCCTTGCTGAGACACACGAGTCATTGCCAGTGCACAGAACAAGCAGTGAAGCTGCAGCCCTGTCTGCTGATCCTCTTGCACTGCCTTCAGCCTCACCTTCCAACCTACTCTGTCCCGCTTGGCAATCTCACAGTGCACTGACCAACTTGCTAAAATCTGCCTGCTCAGCTCTTTGGGCAAGGTTTTCCTCACCTATTTCCATCTAAATGAATTAAGCCAGCAAAAATGTCCTATTTAAACTTTGAAACTGGTCTGACTCACAATGAGTAATGTGCGTTTGGGAGTGATTGTATGAACAGTTCAGCCTGAAGGTCTGAGGAAAGCAGTAGAGAGAAGCCAACTACATTAGGTCTGTGATGCTATGAACAAAGGCATCTTCCAAGTAAGGAAAAGTACTTATGAAAGAACTCAGAATGTCAGTCACTTATTTTATTGCTGCATCATTCTTACTTACAGTGTATGATACTTTGAAAGAGATTCTTATTTTTCACAAATATGGTTTTGAAAGCATACCTTGATACAAGATACAGTACTCCTAAAAGAAGTTTTAAAGAACATTTGCTTCAGGGAAAGTTTCACTAAAAACCAAAATCAAGTGGTGAAAAAAAGATTAAATATATTCAGTGCAATCAACTAATACTAGTAAATATGAGTTGTGGTTCCATATGTTTGACATGCAATAACAATTAGTCTGAGGTTCTGTGAGAATCTTAGAACTCTTTCTGTGGGAGGTGCCACCATATAACACAGAGATTAAGGGACCAGGATGTGGTAGATGTTAACTGAAGATTCCGGTCTTTGCAATATGGTAAAATTAGGTTCAGCTGTGTGGCCTTACAAGGGATACAACCTGCACTTGATTTCAGCACTCCAGCACAGGCCAAGCTGTGCCTCAGCAGCCTCTGTGAAAGAAGGGGATCTTCCCTTTCCCACCTCATTACTCCATGTTGTCAAATATTTTACTTTCTGCACTCACAAAAGGAAACCCTAATTAACTGACTGCTATACAGCATTTTGCTACTGTGACTAAATTTAGGCACAAGTATGAAAAGGTCTCATTTTGTACTGCCTTTTAGTATCATTCCTCAAAAGACATCTCTCACAGTTATGTTTTGTATTTTCTTTTAAACAAATAAATACACTTAATATCGTGGATTTAAATACACAACACTAAATTTAGCAAGATTCTATAACTTGATAGGTATTCACTAAAAATCAGAAACATGCCAAATTCAGTTATTCTTCAATGTCAGGTCTGCAGTCTTGTAAGGACCTAAAAATAAATTATAGAATAATTAATTACTAAGCAATTTCATTAAACATTGCACCTATAAAACGATTTTTGTCATGTACATTTAAAACAGCACAAAAAAATTATATTACTTCACTGAAGTTTGATCAAATGAGGAAAAAATGTTTTCTTGCTCTTGTATGAAATTTGGTTTTGTCCCTAACAACAACAACAAAAAAAGGGAGTAAAAGGAAAAGAGATAATAATGCTATTTTATGTGTTTTTTGAGGAATTGAAGGACTAAACTTCAAAATCTTCTCTGTTTCTTTGGTGAAAAAAGCTGTCTCAGCTAGGAGGAAAAGAAAATATTCTTATTAGCACTAAGAATAAGTTTTCTCATTTAACATGGATTTTCTAATTCTTACTTATCTTCTTAAATTTTAACTCTATTTTGTTGTAACAATTAAATGTATCAATAGAGATATAAAAATATCATAATGAAAATGGAGAAAGACACAAGAGAATCTCCAATATGATATAATGGAAAAAGATTACAGTGTGCCAACAGCTGTGTATGTATCATTTCATCTACTTTATGAGCCAGACAGCAAGGTTTATCTTTGTAAGAATTATTGGTTTTAATTAAAACACTATGGTAGAACTAGATTCACTTATGGCTGAATCTCCTTATTTAATACTGTAATTATTAGTTTCAATGTTATAAAATATTTTAATTCTGATTTTCAGGGACTCTGTATTTCAAATTACTTTTAAATGCCAAATTTTATAGGAAGGAAATATTCCCTGTAAGAGCAAAGTCCCCATGAATGAAGCAGGACAAGACAAAACTCAAATGAAAAACAAATTACCTGAAGAATAGAAATGAGACTTGCTAATGGTGTACACCTGAATAGTTTTCTTTGAGGAAAAAATATCGTTGACCATTGAATATAGAAGAAAAAAAAATATTTCCAAGTTCTTATTCTACCTTTGTGTCAGCTCATAAAGAGAATAAAGGCTTGCAACTTTGCTTTCCCCTAACTTTGAAATTTTAAAAAGGTTGTATTTCCAAGAATTTTCCTAAAAATAGAAATGTGATTTTTCTTGTCTTCAAATGTGCTTTTCCTCCCTATTTTTTGCTAGACCTTTCCTTAATCTGGCATCATACAAGAAAACCAAAACTAACCAGAATCTTTACAGTCAATGACTAAACAAATGGGCTTCACATGATGGATCTGGAAGAATATGTCACAGAATCACAGAAAAAGCTGAGTTGGAAGGAACCTATAAGGATAATCAAGTCCAACTCCTGGCCCTGCACAGCACCATCCCCAAGAGTCACACCATGCACCTGAGAGCATTGTCCAAATGCTTCTCGAGCTCTGTCAGGCTTGGTGCTGGGACCACTGCCCTGGGGAGCCTGTCCCCGTGCCCAGCCACCCTCTGGGTGAAGAACCTTTCTCCAATGTCCAACCTAAACTGCCCCTGACACAGCTTCAGGCCATGCCCTCAGGTGCTGTCACTGCTGACCACAGAGATCAGTGCCTGCCCCTCCTCTTCCCTCTCAAGAGGAAGTTGTAACTGCAATGAGGTCTCTTCTCAGTCTCCTCCTCTCCAGGCTGAATAGACCAAGTGATGATCTCAGCTGTTGCTCATACAGCTTCCCCTCAAGGCCTTTCAACAGCTTTTCTGTCCTCCTTTTACACTCTCTTAATGTCTTTATTATATTGCCCTGACCAGAACTGTACACAGAACTCAAGGTCCTTTTATCCCAGAGCAGGGGATACTCTTCTAGGTCTAGAAACAACATTTTCCTACCATGAGCTGTATGTCATCAAGTGAGAGCACACCCAGTATGCAAGGACTGCAAATGCCAGTATTACATCTGTGGTACTTCATTCTCAGAGTTATGAAATTTTTATTTCAGGCTTCCTTTGCTCATCAGAAAAGGACTAAACAGATGAAGAATGCAGCATGATCAATACTTTAGGCATACATTGCCAACTGTGACATCTGCACACAACAGTCATGAACAGAAAGCTGTCAGTACTCTTCTGACCCTTCTGATTCTGGAAGAAAGACAGTGAAATCTTGTACCACACAAACTCCTCTTCCTCCCCGTCACTACACCTGTATTGAGCATATACCTAACACTCAGTTTCTCTCTGTGTCTGTCAGCCTGGGCAGAAGAGGAAGACAGCCTGCAAAGTCTCCTTTCTTCCTAGGCAGAAGTCAGCAGTGGGGCTGATGACTAAGTACCTGGGGTATTCATGTCCAGCAACCATTAGAAGAATCTCCTGTTAATTGCTTGAGGCTGTTACGTGTGATTTCCAATCAATATTCCAGCTTCAAAGGATATTAGTTAATTGTGACCAAAAGTTATTACTTTTTTACATGACTATAAAATTCAGATAATACATCTGCTCTCTTAGATGGCATCTCTAACAATTGTCATTGAGCCGTAATCCTTTATTGAAAAGTCTGTTCAGAATTTAATGAAACCTGTGTAAATTTTTAAACTGTAATTATTTTAATCTTGCTTCCATGGCAGATTAATGAGGAGAATTTAATATCTTTTCTCACTGATCCCTTTTAATTTATTCCTACAATATTTATTCTCATTCTGTTTTAAGGTGGCCAGAAATTATATTGGATTAACTCAGCAGATATAGAAGAAATCAGGTAACTGCTTTGAATCTTTTGATGTTGTGTTAAATTGCCTAATCACCAGCAGTGACCAGATGATGCTTTGTTTCTCAAGTACTGGCAAACTGGCAACATCTACATGTCTTTCCAAAGTCAGTTGAGTTTTTTTTGGTTTTTTTGAGTCACAATCCACTTACACAGCATAATCTTGCTGGCAGAAGCTGGCACAGGCCTCCACAGCCTCTGAGGAATTTGCAGACCAGAGCCTCAATCTCTTTCAGGCAAAAACTTTCTTCTTCACTGAAATCAATTTTTTCCCTGCAGTTTGAAGGAGGCTAAAATTTCTAGAATAGGTCATTAGAAGCCATAAGTAAGGCTGCAATTTTAAAAGTGAAAAATACATCTAGAAATGTCACAAAAGAAAATCCTAGGCAGTAATGGCTTGAAAAAAAAATCTTAGTCATAAGAGAGTTAAATAACTCACTTTAATCTTCTGTGATTTTAGTGGGAATTAACATATTTCAGGCTTTCCATCAGTACCTAGCACAGTAGAGAGGAGACATTCAGAGTCTCCCTCCACAGAGAAATGTTACAGAAAGGATATGCAAAAGTCATACTTGTATTTTGATGTGTATCAGGAGGGCAGCTTTGCCAGAAGTGAAGAACTCACCCACCTGTTTTGGGAGCTCACTGATGCCCATCTGGTTTTCTGGGAATTTCTTCTACATGGGCCAGTTCTGGTCAGGCACCAAAGAGGCAGACAATCAAGATTAACCTGACTTCTCTCAGATAACATCACACTATCTACATGTATATGTATCTTTTAGTGCCTGTGCTTGTGAGGCTTGCTGGCTATTGGACTATATCCATAATTTTTGAACCTGTTGGCCAAACTCAGTCACTGAGAAAAGGGCGTCAGAGATAAAATTCCACAAGTTTACCAAAAAGACATTGCTGCCCAGAAGAAAAAGCACTTCTTAGCATGCTCCATTTAGGAACAGGCTTCAGTTGAGCTCACACCATGGGAGATGGATGGCCTAAATACCTGCAATGCAAGAAAAACTTTTAAATGGGGCTTACACTTTACTAGGCACCGGAGAATCCAACTGTGAGGCACAAATCCATAGGAAACCAGGCTTCATTTATTCTGCTCACTGCACAGGGAGCTTCTTGTTTGTACTAAAAGCAAGGATGACTTTCAGTGTAGTTTCACTTTTGGCCAATATTATTTATTTATACCTCACTACAAATGTGAGTGGCATTTTGCCTTTTCTCCAATGTTTCTGTCTTGAAGAACTTGGCCTACAGGCCAAAATGTTGTCCTCAAATTCACTTGCTCTAGCAATGGTTCACTGTTAACTTGATACAAGTTAACAGAAAAGTCTTTCTATTGAAGTCAGTCAGAATATGTGCCTTTCCCTGCCACTGTGTGATAAGAATTCATGATGAGGATGTGTGGGAGGAGATGTCTGATCCTCCAGGTTCTGAGCTTTGCACAGAGGACTCTGAAACAAGTCTGAAAGGCAACTATTTTGAAATCATAAACAATTTGTCTTTAAAGATACTTGGTTTTCTTGTTGCACGAAACCCATCTTAAATACATATTTGCAGACTTTTAGACATTTTACAGAAGGAAAAAACCCTCCCAGAAGAAAGGAACACATCCACCCCTGAATTTGTGGATTTTAAACACCAAAGGAAGTGTGACAGAGCTCCACATGTTGGCCTGAGTGCTTCCTTTCTATGCAGGGGTTGATCTTGCCAGATGCTTGGTGCCCCTGATACACTCAAGCTGAAGGCACTTCTCTTGTCTGATGCTCAGCACCTTCACCAGGACAGGCTTTCTGCACAGTTTTTGTCTAAGGTAAACAGACTTATTGACTAGGCATTATGTATTTTCTCACTTAAGTAATAAAAAGGCTTGGTCATTTTGCAGAAGATTTGAAATTAGAACAGCTGATGTAACAGCACTTCTGTCTTGTAATAAAAATGAGGGGTATTATTATAAATACAACAGCATATTAACCAGTGCTTTTATGGTATTCATTTCAATTGCTCCATCTCTAAAATTGTATTTCCACTGTTACTTTAATACAGGAGGTAAATTTTCCAAGTTCTCACACTTCCATCTTCACATTGCTCTGTCACTTAAAATCATTTCAGGGCTCTTTTGTATGGAAAAGAGGACATACAATATTAATAAGTATGCCAGCCATAATGTTTCAGTAGTAGGAGCCCTTGCATGGAGTTAAATATTTAAATATATTCTAAATATACTGCTAATAGGCTCCAATTAAGATGTGTGAGAAGCATAGTGTAGGTAGATCAGAATATTCCTAATGTGTCTTAAATTTACCAAGATGAGTTTCTCTCAGTGTTTACTTATTAGCCTGGTTAGCACAAAAGGCAAACTCCACTCCTCACTTAGATACACCACATATAATAGTATGCCCAAGCTAGGGGGAAAGGTGTGCTCTGACCACATACCAGGTAAAAAAACATAGAGAATCCTAGTGAAGATACAGTTTTCTCATGTTTGTTCAAACTGAGAAGAACACTGAGTAGGAGTTTAGGGATTTAATTTATCAGAATTTAGTTAAGTTGCACCTTCAGTCTTTAGTACATGTTAATGACTATGATCTTGGCCAATGTAGGACAAAAAAGTAGTTTTTATTCCTACTGAAGGCAAGGACTCAGAACAGTATAACAAGGTTGCTTAAGTAGCACAGCTGTATCACCGTATACAAACAAAAGACCAAAATTTTTGTATGTGGTGTCAGCTTAGCATCTAAAGCCAACTTCTGCTCATTACTCAGGTGTTTAAGAAATTCTTAAAAAATTAGGCACCTATACTTACAGACTGATCTTTCAGTTTTAGAAAACTAGCCAGTTTCACTAAGGAAGGTTATGTCATTTGTGAAGATGGAATATATTTATACAGACATATATGTTTATAACTATAATTAACTATGCTTATGGCCATAATTAACTGCAAGAAAAAGGTGAAGAGAGAAGAAAAAGTAACACCCTTCAGTTCAGGAATTTCCTCTTCTGAGGCAAGCACCACGGAAAGCCCTGCGTTCCACTAGCTCTTCTCACCTCTCCCCTTTTTTTCAGAGTGGGAAAATGCAAGGCTGGTATTACTTCTTTTGTACTTATGGTTAATAGTGTAACAAAGCAGTTTTCTATTAAGGTTCATCTCCTTTAACCATAGGCTTCACCTGGCTATCTAGACTGGTTCAAAGACAAGATACTTCCTTCATAAATGCTTCTTTCCAATTGTATGGGCTCTTTGGAGTTCCTCAGCTTCCTTCAGTGTCTGCAGAGGAAGTCTGAGCAACAGACTTTGACTAAACCTTTAAAAAAATCAAAATTAAGTCAGATGAATTACTGACCCAGAACCTGAGGAGCAGAGGTGAAAGTCCACTGACATAAATAGCTTATAGAGGTGTTCTCTGGAAAGTGCAAGCAGTGTTTGCCAGTAAGAGGAGATCTAGCATCTTCCTTTCACTCACCGAACATGTAAATAATATAATGGTTCAGACATGCCTTGTGGAATTAATTTTTAGTATTTTAAAAATACTTACTTTGGTATTAACCCAAGAATATTGTCTCAGTAATATCACATCTTTCTTTTTTGATTTTGCCTTTTTAAATATTTAGCTTAGTTTTTATATATATTTAAAAATAACTAAATCTGTTACCAAAAAAAAAGTTTCTTTTTTTTTTGGTTTTATGTTTTGTTTGGTTGGTTGGTTGGTTTTTTTTTTTTTTATGCTTCAATCATGAAACATTTCTGGTCATTCCTTATCCCTGCAAATTGCTTATTCCATTTTTCTTTTTTTAAACAAAATGTTGTAAAGAGTCAACATTTGTAAGCATTTTGCCTTGAACCAAATAGTCATTTTCCTTCAGGGAATGATTTTCATTATAACTTGAAAGACACACAAGTCAATTGGACACTGGGAGCAGAGAGAAAAAGTGCAAGTTTTCCTGTGGCACTTACTTGGCTGTTACTACAAAACAATGCAAGGACTATTACATCAGAATTGAAAGATGTCCTACTTCTTTCAAAGAGCAGGTATTAAGGGAAGCTCATCTCTGTCTTTGCAGGCCACTGTCATGTGCTGCTACTTGGAGAAAAAAGGGGGCAGAAAAGCAGGAGAGAAAACCTTTTCAAACCAAACTGTAAAGGAGTGCCACAAGGAAGCCCCCCAGCAACACACAGCTGGTGGCACCTCTGGAAGGCTCAGTGAGTTACAAAGGGATGATGCTGCAGTGCAAGCACTGCCTCAGACTCTCGTTCAGAAATCCAGCAAGAAACGAGGGACTGGGGCCAGAGGGCTGGAAGGATCCAACCAAAATGTAACAATAACTTGTCCAAGCACAGATCAGCACTAAAAATTAAGAAAGCTAAAGGTTTACATAATTAAAGGTGTGGCTGCTCCAGGAAAGTACATGAGCCCACAGGGATTAAGACTGGCCTAGACCAAAAAGGGTTACTTGGTGATAAATAACCCTTAGAAATGGTAATTATGTTATGCCCTAATGTTATTTACTGCCTAATATTGTTCACTGTGACTCCTTTAATTAATCTACCTGACATTCTCACTAACTCCTTTTATCCTTTGCTGAGATTAAAGGTCCTTTTTATCTTATTGCTTTTATGTTCATTCTTGGGTGAATCCAGTATTAAATTAGATGCCTGTGTGCATTTTGAGCACCCATGGCACTCACTTTTGGGGTTCACAGGAACCTTATTGCTCCTTCTAAAATGATTAAAAGTTCTTGACAATCCAACTTTCCTGGTCACTTTGAAAGCAGTTTACCCAAGAAAGACAAGAAGTTCCCAAAAGTATAACATTTCCCACCTAACAAAATCCTTAAAAGTGACTGTGTCTTTTTAGACTCACTGAAAACCTCCGTGTTTTTACAAATCAAGATTTCTTACTAGGCTCTAAGTCACTCTGAGAAGCTATCTAGCTAAATTACGCAGTAATTTTCCTTTGCTAGTTTGCCCAAAAAACTGACGAACCTCCCACATTATTATTTCCCAAGACTGTGTTTTTCTCTCTCAGGATATCTTTGAACTGCTTTTAATTACTCTGACTGGTCAAGGTCTCTACTGAAAATGCTCCAGTTCCCTGAAGCAGATCTTCCTGATGACTTAGGCAAGAAATAAATATTATTATTTCACCTTGTAGTAAATTGCCCATGATCAGCTCTATGCTGCAAAGCATCATCTTATGGCCTTTAATAATTATGGTGGCCACTTCACCCACAATATTTTATCCTGTAACACATACTCTCCAAGCCAGATTAAACAGAGTACTTGTTTACAAACAGTTTAATGAGGAGTAGCAATGACACACACACATCAGTTTCCTTCCCCCCTGACAGAAGCACATTTTCTATTTTCATTATATTTTCATTATACAGATGGCCCCAGCAGATGCCTCAGCCAAGGCTTTTCAGAGTGTGACTTCACAGCCACAGGACCCTCGAGTCCGTTCTGCACCTGCCAGAGACTCCTCAGCGAGGGTGGGACCCCGGCCCTCACCCGAAGTCTCCTCTGCCTTCAGCCTGTCCCCTGCAGCTGGGGGTGAGCTCCCTGCTCCCAGCAGCTCCAGCGCTGTGCTCAGGGGAGGGTTTTCCTGCAGCCCCACTGCGAGCTCAGGGAAAGCTCTCCATGAGCATCCAGACTCATGTCTCTGCTCTCCACTCTTGTGAGCACTCTTTCTGCAGCCCTGGAAAATACGTTTGAATCCACCATCACTCAGAAAATAACCCCCCTTCTCTCACATAATTTAGTTGTCATTTCCCTTCTCTTAACCTGTAATGGTATTTTATGCCTGTGTGGTACTTTAAACATTTTAAACCAAATGTAATAATTTCTCAGTGGTTTCTTCATAAAATGTGATGGTGAGCCAGACTGTTGCTCATTCTTTTTCCTGGCTTGTCTACCAAAGTAGTCTTGTTCTTTGATTTCTAAGCTTTTGGCTGGGATACCTTTTTAGTTCTGAGTTAATACAGCACTGGGTGCAAAGGGAGATTTGCCCAGGGGTAGAATGGTTAGACATAGACTCTCTGGAAGTACTACTAACAGTAATAATAATAGTACTACTAATAATAATAATTATAGCCAAATTTCTTCAAGGATACCACACATGGGGAGTGAGATTGCGGTCAAAGGATAAGTGTTATTAATTTTTTGATGAAATAGTGAGATGCTGTAGTGAAAAAAAAAAATAAGGAAATTTTTTTGATCAATTTCTGTTTTATCAAATGTAATGAAAATACACATTCATTTAAATTTATGTTTTGTTATTACTTTTTCCATTCCTGTGAGAGTTGTCTGCAATAACTCTTCAACTGAGCTGAATTCTGTAACTTACTTAAATGATAGTATTTCTGCTATGTATTATCAAATTGTTGAACTAAAACATGCAGAGCCATCAAGAATTGTGATGTAAAACTGCAGCTGTTTGAAAATGTGCAGTGAATGTCATCTTTAGAGCATATTTTGTCATCACCCTGCTGGGCACTTAGGTATCTTCTGTTTTCCATATAACACATATTTAAAATACATAAAGCAGAATAAAATATAGCAAATATAGATATCAAGCTACTTGCATGGTATTATTACAACTTGACATTACTACTGCCATAATATTACTGAATACCCAAGGCTATGAGTAGAGATAATCATACTAAGCCTAGCATAGATTCTCACTAAGATGATGATTTCTCTTCTGATGCATACTGATATTAAATACCAATAAAATTTGGGCCCTTGTTGGGAAATACTAATCAAACATATGTTCTTCTATACTGATCTATCTCTACTATTATTATCATGTGATAATGTTGCTCTGCAAGGTGCAGAGAGCAGTACGCAGCTTGATTCATTTCCCATTATCAAGTAATACACGAACAGAGCTGACTGCAACATGAAATTTCCGTGCATGAAAAGGGAAAATAAGAAGTAAACCAGTGTAAAAAAGAGAAAGAACAAATGAAGAAAATGTATGCCTGCCAGGATTAAAACTGTGGGCTTACAACCATTAGCTTAGCAAAGACTGAGAGGCTACAGCAATACTTTATTGCTTGTATTTACTACCATTATGTAAGATGACTGCTGACAAGGTGAAGGTGATGAATAGAAAAGGCAGCTGCATAGCAGAGCTGCATTTCACTGCTTATGTTTTTGTAAAAAAAATAGACTAAAGCCTCAACAATTTGCATGCAATTCAGAAATCAGAATGGCAAGGTTAATCTAGAAAGATACTTGGAGTTGCTCTCACCTGATTCCCGCTTCATTTTTCCCATTATTCTCTTACACTACAGGTCCTTGAGTCTCCTGGCTGCAGGCAGGAACAGCAGCAGACATAGAAGCTGCATGATTAATGTGCAATGAAGATCAGTTTCATTGAATGCTGCTAGTTGTTATCAGTTTGCTAGAGATGATTCTGTTACATTTGTGAGAGGAAAAATGTGACACATACCTCTACGCAAAAAGGGAAACAAAGAAAAGTACATTTTTAAATAACTCTTAATTCTGCTGGTTGGGCATTGAACTTTGTACAGTACCATCAACAAATAATATTGTACAAGCCAGTGTTTTGATAGGGTGTCTGAAGATGTTCCTCATTTTCTCTTTTGTTAGCTCAGAAAGAATAAATAGCTCTTATTTTTAGCTTTTTGACCCAGTGTTATTCTACATGACTTGGAGACTTTGTCCATTTTTGCAGTACTAGTCTTTACTAACCACTGCATTTTAGTTGTTAACATGGCTAGTAAATGTAAACAGCTATGGCCTTGAAAATCTGAATTAAAAATTGCCCAAGTTCATGGCTGCAGCTCCTCCAGGAGCCATAGATGCTTGTCTTAGTTTCGGCACTTTTTATGGAAGAAGAGACTAAAGATGCTAAACCAGGCAGAAAACAGTGGTTGCAACAAGCCCAGACAGAAAGGATGAGGGGACATGACAAGCCTCAGCAAACCCTCAGTTGCCACGGGCACCAGTTCAGCAAGCCTGGGCACAGACTTGGAGCAAGGGCAGCCTCTCTGTGCAGATCCTGTAGGGTCTAATGTCAGCCATGGAAAGCATCTGCATTTGGTATCCACACTTCAGCCATGGCTGGTGCAGGAGAACTGGCCCTTTCAGGATATGATTCACTGCTTTTGATGACCCAAGGACCAAACAGGCACTCCTACAGTTCATACCTTTTATTTTCTCTTTTTTTTCCCCCTGGTTTTCTCCTTTGATACCATCATTTATATTTAAATAATGTATCGGTCCATATACAGAACTTCCTAATTTTTCTGGTTGCACAGTTTTGAGGGAGACCATGTGTTATTCACATAGAGATATTTCAGAGGTGTTTCATATTCTGAGGTTAACAGCTCAGTAATGTTAGATTTACTATTATATCTATTTGCAGTAAGCATTGTGGTGCCAAATACCTGATCCAGGCATCTGGCATCTTTAGGTACCCTCATGAACTTCCATGAAAAGAAACTAGGAGCACCCACTTTGCAAGGTACTCTCTGCAGCAGTTTTGTACAGAGAAGGTGCAAATTCAGCATCAACTTTCTGTTGTCCACTAGTGCTCACTTGAAAAGAAAAGAAAAGAAAAGAAAAGAAAAGAAAAGAAAAGAAAAGAAAAGAAAAGAAAAGAAAAGATTTTAAAATCATGCAAGTTCAAACATTTTTTAAAATAACTATATTAATGTTGTTATTTGAACTCATATATTCACTCACAGAATGCCCCTCATTGTAAATGAAAATAGTTATCTGTCCTCCCACAATAATTTTTCAAAGAAGTTGGATTCTCTTTGTTAAAGATTGAGTCCTGGAAAATATTTGTTTTTAATACTGAAACCCTCAGTTTGAAAAATATAATCAATATTTGAAAACTGACTATTTTCCTGTTTTCATTTACGGGAAATGTCAGCATAAAAAAGAAATTTAAAACAACCATTTTTTCTCCTTTCTCAACTTTACCATGAAAAACAAATGGTGTTTTCCTCCAGCTCTACTGCCAACAGAAATGTCAATATAGAAAGTCTTCAGGCATCAGACTGGGTTTCTCTTCAAAAGCACAGGGTTGATGAGTGTATTGAGAACCGTCAGGAACTCACAAGTCTGAAGGAACCTCAGATCCATCTGCTGGACTAATTGCTCCATGACTCACAGGAAAGTAAAAAGTTGAATTACCAGCCCTTCCCTTTAAGAGGATAGATAACACTTGCAAAGCTTCTGAAGATTGATCCCTCCCAGAACCAGATCCTGCAGCTGGCTTCCAAGATGACAGCAATTCCCTGCAGGATACATATATAATCTAATTGTTAAAAGGCTTCACTTATCTACTGGCCAGATTTTGTTTTTTTATTGGTAGTAAATAAAACAAGATATCAGAATTGAGAGCCTTTGAAAAAGTGTCTTCAATACCCTTATGCTGAAATATAATCCTAAGAAATACTGCCAGTTTAAAACAGAGGCAGTAACTTCTTCACCACCACCACCTTTTATTCAGAACAATTATTTGCTTTTCAAAACACTATTTTAAAAACCCAAAACAAAATAAAACAAAAAACCAACTGCAATACATATAATTCCACTTGCCAATGGATAAAGACAGCCTTGTGGGTGGGAAATGTTAAAAATGACTGGTTTTCAGAACATGCTCTGAAGTAAGATGTTGATCTGCCTGTTTTGTAGACTGTGAGATGTTTCTCATGACCCGATTCCCACTAAGGAGAAATATATGTTCTCCAGGTACCACATTTGAATAACTGCAAAAGTAGTAGCTGTAAATGTAGAAAAAGATACCATTCATTCTGCATAGAAGTGTCACTGCCTGACTCGGTGACACAACACAGCCAATGTTAGAGCCTGGATCAAACAAAATTAAGGAGTTTTTTTTTAACTCTACTATGTACTTGCATTAATGGATTATAAACTTCTTTGGAAAATATGGAATGTTTAACATATAAATTTTGACTTTAAAATATTTTTTTTCCTCATGTTATATGAGTGGCTACAATGTTCCATAGAACATGTATGCATAGAAATATGTTATTTAGTACACTTAGAAAAAAAGTTATATTTGAATCCCAGTTTAGCATTTCTCTTTTCTTTCCTAGCTGTATTTTAAAATAAAAACCTGTCTTTGTCTTAAATCACATTGTAAAGCTGCTGTGCTAATCAATAAATAACATTTATGATCATCAGGCAAATTGTTTTTGTTACACTGATTTTTATCATGATCATTCAGGTCAATCAGGTATGTGTACCTGATTATTATCAGCCTGCAGGACATGTCTGTGCAGAGGCTGGGGCAATGCAGAGAAGATCCTTGCAGACTGCAGTAACTGAATTGAAAGCTCTAGGCACTGCCAGAGCACCACACACAGAATAAAAACCAGCTAAAATGTCATGCTGAAATTCCTTCATCTAATCTTAAATTCTCCAGAAACTTATGTATCTGCACAGACAGACACAGTGAAAGTCTCAGCAACTAGTAATTTTCTGGATTTACTGTATGACAGGAACATCAGGTGGTAAGTTAAATAATGCAAGACACAGAAATTGAGTAAAAATCTTCCTGTGAGCCTGCTCATCACAGACATGTGAGCAGCTGCTTCCCATTGCAATCTCTTCTAAGCCTCCCCAGCTGGGACAAGTGAAAGCTTTCTCAGGGTCACTGACAATCTGACAGCCATCTGAGATAGGCTGTGAGTCAGTCCCCCATGCACCAGGAGGAACAGAAACTTCCTCGTGAAGCTTTGGCAGCCAGCAGCGCCTTTCCTGCTTTGGTTCCCATTTCAGGGCACTGCCCCTGCTCAGGGAGTGCTGCACCTCAGCATGGACAGCAAGGGAAGGTTCCACAGGCATCTCTCACACTCCTAGTAAAGGTTAATGTGTAAAGCTGAATCTGTGATCCTCCTCAGAGCAGAGCAGCTTTTCACAGGAAAATGCTCCTAAAAGATAAGAGATCAAACAGTTCAAGACTCACACTATCTCTGTGAAGGCTGCTGGTAGCATTCCCATATGCCACCCTATCTGTAATGATGGGTACAGAGGAGATGGTCTGGGTTTGGGCATTGCAGTGGCCTGATGCACCAGTGCTCAGCACCTTCTTAAGGGGGCTGGGTTTGTGAACTGGATCAGCAGTGAGAGGCTCGCACTGGCCAGCAGGCATCTGGGGGTGCCACCCCCACCCTGCAAGGTACTCAGGTCTGGGCGCTGGATCCTTCCAAATGTAAAATGTTTGCCCCATGCAAGAATAGATTGAAAAAATATTTTTCTGGAAGATTAAATAATTCCAAGAGTAGAAAGAGGAATGGCTTACAGTGGAGAAGAGAAAGATATCTGTGCAAGTAGAATTAATTTTTCTATAATTATTTATATATTAATTCAAGAAAAGTGGGAGGGGGGGAAGCAAAACAAAGCAAAGAGAACATTCCCAGTAACTGGAACAGTCTCTGTATGAGAGGCAGAGATACCTACTTATTTTACAGGTTGATGAGACATTTAAATGAGACGTTAAAAATTCCATGCAAAGACTGATGTGGCAGCCCCACTGTGTAAAGATGCTCAGTGATGAGCCTGGCAGGTAATCGATGGAGATTTGCTAAGGCCTGTGCTCAGCAGGTGCTTAATGCCTCTGGAATCACAGCTCAAATGAAGCTCACCTCCAAACCTTGCTGCATTTTTCAGAATCTGACAGGATCCCTACATACATAAGAGATATAAAGATACCAGGGCACATCTGGACAAGAAGCTGACCCTCCTTTAATTCATGTTAGTTGCAGAAATCCATGGGTGTTCACGAAATACAGGATTGGATTCAAAAAATGGTTTTCTAAATCATACCAAGCGGAATATCCTGTGTGGCTGAACTAAATAGTCCAGAGAGTCTCCTGTGGAAATGCATAACTTGCCAATTTTGTGGCATGAAAGGTACATGTACCAGTGTGTGCATGCCTGTGTGTGCTTGCGTGCACAGGGGAATGTTAGAACTGGTTTATATTACTGTATACTTAAGCAGGAAACATAAGACAGTTATTACAACTAATAAACTAGTGAGTTTAGATCTGTGAATTGGAAAAAAACCATTATGTTTCTTTCAAAGTCATAACCTAATACAGAGTTTTGTCAAAAACATGGAGTCAAGTACTAGAATAATTTTTCCTTGGTAATATTAGCATAATTTATGTCTCCATTACAAAAAAGTTGGAAGTCTGTTCATCAAGCAGATTGTGTCTGGGTGAGATTTTATGCTAATAAGTTAGAACTCTATGTTTGATTTACTTGATGGATAATATAAAGAGAGTAACAGTGAAAAAGAAATACATTTTTAATATACTATTCTGCAGTGTCTGTGGTAAACCAGCAATGAACTATGAAATTTATTTTTTAGATTTCATTAGGATTGTATTAAGATGTATGAAAGATTGTTATCCATATAGGTAAAATTAAAAAAAAAGATCTGTCTATTGTGACAATTACAATTTTTTAAAAAATCCTTTGAGGTTGGAGTTTCCTGTCATGTTAGACAAGCTGGCTCGACTTAGTCTCAAACTACAGTAGATGCAATAATTCATAGCATCTGAATGGTAAAAATGTATTCCAGTATTTAAATTAGCCTTTAATAGATGGCATGAATCATTTTTGTACTCAAGCTTTTGCACATAGGATTGCACTGCCAGAAATGCAATGTTCTTGGTGACATTGTTTAAGGGTTTAATCTCATATTGCTGCTTCAGTAAGATTCCAAGGGCTGCAGAAAATGTGATGGGGTACACTGAACAAACTTATTACAAATAAAGCACTCCTCAGCTGTTTAGATAGCTCTTCCAGAAGAAAATTTTGAGTTACATTTTTATACAGCAGCAGTATATCAAAAAATATTTTTAATGAAATGTAAAAGCAGATGACAAATTGTATCCAAATCAAAGCTAGTAAGTTCTTGCAAAACAGTAAGTTTGAGCCATGACTATTTGTAATGTGATAAAGTTAATGTGAATTTAATGGCTTTCAAGCCACTGCTATTAAATACCATACAAACCTGGTAAATCTATTTGAAAAGTCAGTTTCTAGGCTTCTAGACCTTACTACAGTTCCAGAAATTGCAAGTTTAATTTCCAGCACCCCCAGCTGAGATTCAGAATTACAGCAAAAACAATGACTTTCTTTAAGGTTTTACATACCAGTGAGGAGAGTGAGTCACTATTCCAGGAGATTGCCAATATATACAGAGACAGATACATGCAAGGAGGGAAAGCCCCATGGAGGGAGGGATGAAGGGCTGCCTCACCCCTGCTAACCTCCTGCACCTCAGCCTGCAGCCAGCCCTGCTGCCAGCCTGGGGCTCTGAGACAGCCTTGCCTGAAATCATTCCCCAGCCATTGGCTGGACTGACGCTGAACTGAAAGCAGGTAAAAATACACAGTGTAGGAAAAATATTAAACCTTTCTTCACTGGGAGCAATGAAAAAAACCCAGCAGACAATATCACCAATAAACCAAGTGATCCATAAATACATTTCTACTGGACAATAAAAAAAAAAAGTGTGGTGGGGAGAATTAACTGGAGAACATATTATCATGCTGAGCAAAATGCAGACTTCTGCAGGTTGTAATAAAGCAGTCACAGCATACTTTTCTCACTGGCTTTGCTCCCACTGAGCTATCTCCCAGTTCTCAGGGACTAATTTCCCTAAGCATCAGCAACTGAATGTTTTTCTGCACATTCAGCTGAAATTTTTATGAATTTTTAAGATTTTGGGCCTAGCATATTCATGATGAAAATTCTTGAACTACTATTAAAATACAAGAGAGAGTCGATGACCATTCCATGAAAAGCCACCAAGGTCCCACAGATATGACAAAAGTACATCCCTTGGTATGCAGCTTCTGTCATGCAGATACTGGGTTTGAGTGAGCAGAGTAAGGTCATCACCTCCTCTCCCATCAAAGGTGCTCCATTGCCTGCTTCAAAAAAAAAAAAGCAGAATCAGCAGCAAACACAGCACTGGCATGCTCCTGTAGTTGCTACTGTACAGTGCAATCCTGCCTTTAGACTTCCTGCCCATTGCCTGGAATTTATGACACAGGATCCCTGACCCCATCTGACTCTGATGTTTTAGCCCTGGACCCTTTCTGAAAACACTGTATCTCTGAAATTATGTTTCAAATCTGCAAAGATCTCCTAGAGAGGTTATATATTTCTGTCTGTAATATCATCAAACAGAAGGGTTGTGAAGCTACAATTTAAGCTGTATGCTGCTGAATAAAAAGTCCGTTTAAAATACTCTTCTCTGTCAAAGCCTTGGCGTTTAAAGGTAGCTTCAGAATAAGATATTTAAGCTTTGTCTGTGGAATCTAATCCATATGCTGATTATTTGGGTGTGTGCCTGGCTAACAGACCCTACTTTCACTTGACTACCATTCTTTATCCACAGATGAGTAAGAGTGTCCAAGAATTTCAAGACTGATGTCATATGCCTTTTTCTTTCCTTAATAGTGTTTTATATAACCAACACAACATAAATCAAGACTGTCAAGCCAAAACAAGAAAAAATCCCTGTGAGAGTAGTTTCTTCTAACATAGAAACAGCATTTTTATTGTCAAATAAAACCAATACCATTTTCATTTCAAAGCTCCTGTGCTTTGCTTTCCCTACAGCGTTCTGCCTAAGGTCCTTCCCAACTTCATGTCTTTTAAAGAAACACATCCTAACAAAAATGCAACCTGTAAAAATCAATAACTCCTGCATTGGCTGTAATAGTCAGGAAGAGTAATGACCAGATATTTTGCAAAGGCAAAGGTTTCCATTCTTTTCCCCTGCTATACTGTGGATGTGGGGTACACAATCATTTTGGAAAAGAGGAGAAAAAGTTGTGTTTTCTTACATGAGATGCAGATTCCTGCCAGTATATTGTTATTTCTGAATTTGTGTCTCCTAGAGAAAGAAAACATATGCCTTCCTAAGTGCAAAGAAAGATTTAGCATATTTTTAATATGTGCCATTATCAGTAAAGTAAATAGTTAAGAATGAAATTAATTGAACCAGTGGGACAAAAGTTTGGATTAAAGTCTTTGCACTTGGGTCCTTAATTTAAGGTATTAATTCAATAGAATAGCATCATTTGCACATACCTTAAGTAATCAGCAAATATATACAGCAAATTTGAAAATCTCATTTCTGCCTAAATATACTGAAGGAATTAGAGTTTTAAGTAAAATTAAGGCTTTAGTTTAGAAACACCTATTCTCCATTTTCCTGCAGTAATCTCATTGAAATGGACTCAAACTATTTTTGAATTTGCCAAGTAATGCTCTTTCTGATTTCAGCAGGATAAGGAAAACACCTCAGAACATATTGCTGTATTGAGCATCTGTTATGAAATTGAAACTATTACAATTCCAGCTGACCAGGACTAGAATAAATATTTTCTTGAAGTTTTCCAAGACCAAATAAATGAAGCAGTCTTTAGAAATGCCTACCCAGATCTTCCTTGAAGAACTGCAAAGGTTTGCCAATTGTTATAAATGTCTTCACAAGCAAAGTCTGCTTAGAAAAGTAGGCAGTGATACCAATTGATTAAAGTGGGGAAAAGCAAATAGACTTTGGGATACAAAGATATTTTTGAATACAGAGAATTTACATTCATTTTTTACAACTGCTGTGTGACCATTAAAGAATGTTTACTTAAAGATAGCATCTAACACTGAAAAAAAATTAATAATTTTTCACACAGCACTGTTGAGCAGGGGGAGTAAGATGCTCTTTTTTATATAACAATGCCTTATACATGTAGGTAGGTATGTTTTCTGAGACTCAGAAAACCCTTAAGATAAAAGCCAAGACTGACTTGTAAAGGAAATATTTAATTCCCTATCCTCCCTGTGAATAGGGGATACTACAGTAGAGTGTATTTTTTGTTGTATTTACAACTCAGTAAGAATAAAAAAAAATACTGGAAGCCTCCCAGTAAAGGAAGTCTGTACTAGGCAAAAAATACAGGAAAGCATTAAGGTTTGCTCTGCACAAACAAAATAACTCTGTCTTCTGTCCCTCTATCTAGAAACATTAATAATGCCAAAAAGTGCCCAGTTGACTTTGGGATGAGGTGGCTCCTGGACTGCAGTGAAAACTCATTTCCCAAGTCCTCAATGAACTGAGGCAGAAATTATGTATTTTACTTTATTTTTAATTCCTAAAATTTGCTTCCTTACTGCAAATAGCCTTGCAGAGGATGTATAATTTTGTGTGTCAGTTCCAGGCAGAGTTCTGCTGGAACTAGATGTCTCTTACTCAGTGCCTCTTTTTGAGGGAGAGTACATCTCTGCAGCTCCTCATGGAGAAGCTTTATGGCTCTGAATACTTAAAATTTCCTCTGCCAGAAGAAAGCTTTTCCAAAACCAGATAAATATCAAATGTTCGACAACACAATTCTGAAGAGTTGCTTTTTGAAACAGCTTTTCTTTTAGAGGAAAAAATGGTTAACTAACTTTTGCGAGTGCTCTGCAAAGAAAATTTTACCTTGTATGATCTTAAGCCACAGCTTCTGTAACTCCAGTTAATGTTTAAGGGCTAATAAATCACCTCAAGTCTTTCTGCCTCCCTTTTTCTGCTGTCAAATGGTACAGAAACTACCAATCTTCTAAAGAGGAAAGAGTTTTAATGAAAGTTGTTTTCTTGTTTTGTTTTGTTTTGTTTTTTTCTGGAGCATTAATGCACATTTTGAATGCGAAATAAACATTATTACAGGGTAACCAGAGCAAAGTTTTGTTTCTATGTGGGTTGCCATAAAGATCTACTGATGAGTTTGATTCAATACATTACTTTGGTGGAACTGATGTTTCACTGAACAGTCACACAAATTAAATGCTCTAGATATTTGTTTCAACCTCAAAGTCTTTCTCAGAGACCACCCTAGACCCATGGCCTATTAGATACTGACAATCAGCCATGAAAATCTTGATTGTTAAGAGCAACACTTATCATATTTTTCATATCCCTTCTGTGTACCAGTCTCACTGTTGCATCATTAAATAAAATCTCAATGTGTTTCAGGTAAGATTGCAGTTACACTTCCATGGATGGTGTCTCTAATTCAGGCAGAACTTCTTGCAAGTGCAATACAGTCAATAACAACTCTTTCTATTAAGAGGATGTTAAAATGGTATTATTAAAATATATTCTGTTATAATAATTATATTTTATTGTTATAATATAAAGAATATTTCTTGAACTAAAATCTGAGAAATTATACCATCATGTAAAAGAAAGCCCTTAGAAACTTTTAAAGTCATTTAAAATATGTCATTTATGTCCTTTTAAGAGAGATGGACATTTCTAATTTGAAAATCTTGATGAGGAAGCCAAATCCCTTTTTTCTGCTCAATGTAACATATTACAGGAGGCACACACTTAACTATAAGACCTTAGTGCTACATAAGACAGTTCTTAATAAAATACTTACTTAATGACTTTGAGGCAATATGCTGCAGCACACACAATTTCGAGCTGTACAACCAAGCTAACACAAATATGATTAAGCATTGGGCTCCCTTTTCTCCCTATGGCATTCAGAACAGCTCAGAGCTAAACACAAAGAACAGAGGCTTTT
This sequence comes from Molothrus aeneus, assembly GCF_037042795.1. Taxonomy (NCBI): domain Eukaryota; kingdom Metazoa; phylum Chordata; class Aves; order Passeriformes; family Icteridae; genus Molothrus; species Molothrus aeneus. The sequence goes on along the minus strand of NC_089646.1, from coordinate 137,686,462 downwards.
CTTTCTCCTTAGCACACGAGAAAGCACATGAGAAAATATATTATTATATTTTCAGGACAGAGAATAATGTTTATGAACTCTGGCTAGCTGTTGGGATTACTAATGGTGTATCTGTATGAGTGCCTCATGACTGCATAACTTTACACCATTCTCTTCCCCCCTTCCAGGCCACCAGTATGAAGCCAATCATTGCTGTCAGGTCATTTGAATTTTTTCAGAGCTATGACTGAAAGGTCTGTATGTATCCTTGTCGTAGTAACCATAACCTAGTTTCTACCCAGAGAGGACTGGTGGGAGTGGGGCTGCCTTTCTCTTCTCCCAGGTGACCTGTGCCTTCTGGGGTCTCTGCAGCTGGGGATAGGAGGGGCCCAATATGAAGAAGCCAATGCCAGTACTACAGGCAAGCTTTCAAAAATGTTTGTTTGAGATGAGACCACCAGCTGCTGGGGAGAATCTCAGCTAGGTGAGAAGGCAGAGCAAAATCACCCACAAACAGTCTCAGACCCTAGCCAAATGCCCTGGAGAAAACAAATTTCCAAAGACGCACGAGCTAGCTCAGCCTTTTATGGCAATGCCATATTTCTTTTCCTTCTCTCTACATTGAAAAGGACAGCTTGGCCTGAGTCACAACATAAATGTAGCACAGCAAGACAAACTTGACTGATGAGCATAAGAATACAGCAGCGGTTCATTTAATCAAAAGCTTTTATAAGCAACTAATGTAAATTAAAATGCTGAAAGGAAAAATCAAAGTTACCCAGGCTGCTTGAACCTGCTTTAAAAGCATACCAACACCCATATCCACACCCTTTTTTTACTTCTTTGGTTCCTTCTGGAACTATAATATATAGTTTTTTATAATTAAGTAAAAACCACAAACCAGAACTTTCAAGCAGGATTGTACTTTAACAAAATGCTCCCTCACGAGTGAGTCAGTCTGAGATGCCCATTAATGGCTAACAGCTCCGTTAAAAAGGGTGAGCAAAAAAGCCCTAAAAAGTTTTATTGTTTAACGTGAAAGCACTCAGAACAATGGATGGGCATTTTTTTCTGTGAATCAAAATAATCATATTTAATTAATTAAATGCACATAGCATCTGATTCTGTAGCTGTTCTGTGCGTGGAAGTCAAGTGGGTTTAATAAGATGTAACACAATAGAGTCAATTAGTGCATTTGTCTCTAACCTAAAAAATGAGGGCAGTTGGTTTACTTGCATATAAGCTTACTCCTGGATGAGTATCTGTTTTCTCCAGTAACATCTACTCCACACAGGTTTGGTTTTCCTAGAAGTGGCTACCAACTATGGCTTTAAGGCCAGACCAGAAACAAAGCAGGAAATAACTCCAAAAGCCAGTTGAATTCAGTAGTATCAAGGGTTCATTTTTACCTTTGAAAAACAAGATACTGTCAAAATCCAGATACCTGAAAACAGAAAACCTATTTCTGAAATGCCTATCTTTAGGCTGTGTCATGTTTATTCTATGTTCAGCCAGGAATTTTCAAGACATTGGAGTATCTATGTTGAGTAGTAATACAAGCAGAACAGTATAGATATGAAGCCAGATGAACATCTGAGGAAAAAAAAAAGTAGTTTAGGAACTTATTTATTCATCTAGTCAATATGATTGCCTCCCTGCTGAAAAAACCCCAGAGCTTTATAATACCAATTTCCTAGACTTACTGGGAGGTCTATTAATTGTGTGTTAGTCTCTTGGATATACCTGTCTGCAGTAAAAGAGCAGGGATTGATTTTTAGTGTCATGTTTAAAAAGAAAACATTCAAAGACAAGATCATTCAAAGACAAGAATAGATTATCAACACTCTCCCATTCCACCCCAAATAAATCCAAGATGTAGCTCTTATTTTATCTTGAATGAGAGGGTGATTTAATTCAGAAGATAAGGTAGGTAGGCAGACAGTAAGTACCTTTCAGAGTATCTGCTGCCATTTGGAGTTAGGGCATGGCAACTAAATCGTTACAAGGGAAATAAATCTATTCTGGGACCAAGTTTTTGCAAATGACCACTTCTTGAGACAATCTAAACTCTCTCCCTTTAGAATTAAAATGGTGACTAAAAAGGCAAAACCCATCCTGGCAGCTGTTTAGGCTTTGACAAAACTCAGCTGAGCAAGGAAGATCAGAGCAGACTATAAGACATCATTCCTCCAAGTCGTTTGCACGAGGAAGCGAGTTTATATGGTACCCCAGACCTCCTAAAAGGAAGATGGATCATGGCAAGAGATGTTAGAGAAGACTCAAGTGCTGAGTTGCCTTTCAGGAACAAAGCAGTCATGAACTATTGAATATATGTGTGTGTGCATGTACCCGTGGCAAACATGGGAAGTAGTGGGCCCAGTTGGTTTTCCATCCTCATCCTGAAAAATCAGTCTTATCAAATGTCACCTAACAAGACCCACTAAACTGATCTTGCAGCAGTGAGTAGAAGGTTGTTGGTTCATCTTGCTTTGCAATCACATCAGTTTGTCTCATGCTAGTTTTTATATTTCTTGTTAGAGGCAAAAAGGTTAATAAAGGAAGTATCAACCTGGTGTAAGTCGACCATGTGCTATGTTTGGCCAGACAGTCTCCAGAGGACCCCCCCAAGCTAGATAATCCACTGGTTCTCTCACCCAAAAATTTAGTCAATACTGGTAAGTAGTGTATTATGTCAGTCATTTTCAAAGGAATTGTATTAAAAAATATATATAGCATTTCATTCAGTCATCTATTCACAAGGAATGTTATACATTTTCAAGTATATAACACAACATGTCTACTTGCACATTTTTTTTCTTTCTGAAAAATTGTATATACAGTATGTCTCTGCACAGATACCCAGATGTTTTGATTTCTGTAACTTTATTTTTACAAATGCTAAATGGCCACAGTTGTCATTGAACCTTTGAAAGCTCAGGTAGGGTCCCATAGACCATTATGAATTAACCTTAGTTTGTCTAAAACACATCTTATTGGGTGTAGGGGTTTTGAACATAGGACCCTCCAGGGCTAAAAGAGATACCAACCTTCTGCAACATAAACAATTTTACTGACCTGAAGAAATAAAAGTTGGGAACTGAAATCCTTTCATGACAGAATTCTAGTTTTACACACAGACATCAACCGTGGTTTGAGATGCTGCTTTGGCTTGGCATGATTAAGTGCCAATATTTCATAAATAAAGACGACAGAAGAGATAACTGTCTGATTAACACTTAGAAAAATTAAAACAGTTTGGTAAACATAAATGCTTGCAAAGTGTGAGGGAAATATATGAGTGGGCCAAGGGCAGCTGAAGTGTAGAAAGGTAAAGCATAATTATTCTTAGCACAGAGTTTTAAAAATTATCAAATGTATGATAATTTTTAATATACAAAAAATGTATCACATTTCCTCCTTCTTTGTACCTTTGACTGAATTTCATCCCTACAGACATTAATGAAGTATGTGGGCCTTTCCTGGAGACCTGTTGTTGACCCTGGCTTTATCATGAAATTAAGCTATACAGTCCCTTCTATAATCCATAGTCCCATGATTGTAATTGAGTACAGCCAGTCAACTGTGAGAGTTTTTGCTTATCTTCATACATTTTATGGTCATCTCACTCACCTGCTAACCCTTGTTTTCTCAATAGTACTTGAGTGTGGCCCACGAACCACACTACACTAAATTTTCTTGAGTTCAATAAATCTAACAACCTTGATTTTTATTTGTCAATACTCTTCAGTTCATCTTATTACACTGTGCATTGCTGATGGCCCTAAGAAGCCCTTAGAACATATAGGAAAGTTTGTGTGGGAGTTTCAAAATTACAGTGCAACAATAGCTACTGAACAGTTTCCTTAGTAAGTGCCCAGCATGCATGGGCTAAAGCCTTGGGCTGGGCAAGAGTGTGCCACTTGAGTTTACAATGAGTTTTCTAAAAATTGGAGATATGTCACCATCATTAAATAGGCACTTAAAGGGAGGCTAAGAGAAAAAAGTTGTTGGCCTGAGATGGGAGCATAAGTGTTAAGTTTTGATAATGTAGGTTATTTTCTACTCTGTCTGTAGAGCATAGACATCTTGTCTGACCACTGAGTAAATTTTTTTTCCTGTTTACATATTTTATCTGCCAGAACCTCACTTCTCACAAAAAATTAGTGAATCTCCTGAATTTGCCACTAATTTTTTTTTATTTCAAAAGACCCATTTTTTTAAATGTAAATATTTTGTTTTGCTATGTCCAAACTCAAATTTTATCTCTCATTTTTGACTTTTAGTTAAGAAATAAATCTACTCCTTAAACTATGGAGAATAAGGGATTGCAAATGACAAGTTTTGCTTGAACCAAAGCAAATTGTTTTTCATTCAGTAAAAGAATTTTAAAAATTCAGATCAATATAAGATAAACCTTTCTTTAGTTCAACAGTTATCTGCAAAATAAAATTATTCATGCAGCTCTATTTAACCTATTCTGATTTCGTGGACCCTTTGGCTTTGTTGAGACTCCTGAACACAAAATTCAAAAATTGTCTTTCAAAACAATTTGAGGAAGCCAAGAATCAGTGCTATAAGGGAGATCTGCAATCAAAATGCCCTGTTTGAGTGGTCAATGGTACGTATAGAAAAATGAGGTTATTTTGAATAGGAGTTATTATCCAGTTTGTTTATGTCTGCTTTGAATACTCCTAGAAAAAGCACATTTTTTGGCACACTCAAGCACCAAAGTGTTACTAGTTCATGACCTTATTCATTCATTATTGAAAAACATCACCCCAAACACCTGGTTAAAATAACTTAGCCTCATGTCCTGAAGTTAATTTAACTATTAAGGAATCAAAGAATTTGGCACTGAGTTAATAAATCATTCTAGTGATCATTGTATGAAGTAGGGTGCAGAAAGAAGCAAATAACCCCATGGAAATCAATCTGTCAAGGACTGAAAATAAATTACTGTAAAATTAAGTGTGTTTTAACCACTTCTCAGCTGTTTGACTGTTGAGCCATAAAAATACAGACCTTCTCTGTGTGCTGCAGAGCAGAAAGTGTCAATATGTCTGACTTCAGGACCAAGTATTTACAACAGAACAAAGCAGTACCAAAAGATGTGTTTGTGGGATGGACAGGCAAATTGAAAAATTGATGAAGTTCCTCGATAGTAATGTAAGAAAGGTGTATTAGAAATGTTAAAGATAAAAGATAGTTCTAGCTGGGTTAGAATTAGTCAGCATTGCTGGAGCAAAGCATGGAATACTTTCATTTTAGACCTTCTAATGGAAGGCATAACATCAGCAAACTCTGAATACAAATGTGGAAAGCCAGGAAGGTTAATCATCAAATTCAACATAGGGGAGACTCAAACCACACTCTCTACATATGTGTTGATAATGGATGATGGCCCTGTTTCCCCATGCAGGGTGAGCATAAAGCTTGTGCAAGGACTAACTTCATTATATAGACTTAATATTAATAGTTGAAGGAGCTATCATCAAGGGTCATTGACCTCCTGTCTGCTCTGACTGCAGAGGCATCCTCCTGTTGAATTATGCATAGCTATATTTATGTTCTTATTTAAATATCATTTAATATTTAGCTCGTACAGGGTTTTTTTTGCATAGTTAAATAAATAGTCATCTGCTGTTTACCAAGCCTGCAGCTTCCAGGGCCACATAACAGAGCCTGGATTCCCTTTCCTATGAACTGCCTACCACAACTTGTAGGAGCTTAGTTTTTCAAACTTGAAAAAAAGATTAAATCATCTTCACATCTGGGGAAAAAAAAAGAAAAGAGTCTAATGTTCTGTCTGCCAAGGACCCAAAGGCACCCTTTTATTTGGAAGCACAAATTAAAGAAATGCATTTAGTTTTCTTAGGTTATTTAAAACTTCAATCATTTGGATGTTTATTAGATGCAGGAAAAACATTGTGAGGATTTATATTTTATGCCTTGCATTTTGTTCTGCAGGATGTTGAATCAACTACTTGAGTAGAAAAACAAAAAAATTCACATGAGTAGAAAAACAAAAACATTCACAAAACATTGATACTCCACAGTATGTCTTGTTCTAGTAGAGATCTGTGGGGAAGAAAGAGAAGCTTTCAGGCCTCCTCTTCCTGTTACATCCTTCTTATAGAAGAGACAGAGAAGAAAATATTTTTCCTCTGGAAAATAAAGTCTTTACCTACAGTGCTCAGTGCAGAGCCAGTTTAAGGTGGGCTGAGCCCCCAGACAGACAGGCAGGCTGCCCATAGCATGCTGTTTGATTGCAGCTGAGGCTCCAATATCAGCCCTTGCCAATCTTCTGAACCTCAGGAAATCATGAACTGTAGCAGGACTGGCCTAACTCATGGCCACTACCTCCAGCCTGAGTCAGCAGGGGGCTGTGTCTATGCTGGACAAGCCCTACAAGTGGGCTGTGGCTATTTTGTGCAACGTGGATTACGGGCAAGTCCTGTCCTGAGAGCAGATTTGCTCTCTCTTGTCTTCCCAAGTTACCCCAGAGGAGTGAAAAAGCGCCAGACCATTAATCCACTTACCCTTGCACCAGCCTGCAGAACTGGCTGAATGCACCCAAGGAATGGTGCAGTCTGCGTGCCCAAACCTGTGTGCTGGAGATCTGCATGCAGGATTTTGCTTCAGGGGTCACAGTCCCTCCTCAGCTCCTCCAGAGCCTGTCTGTCTCCTCACCACTCCTCAAAGGCCCTGGGCTCATCTGCCCACAACAATCACATGAACCCCCACCAAAACTTTTAGGATTCTTCAGGCCAAGATCAGCGGCCTCCAACCCCACATGTACCCTCCAGCCAGGAACCAAGGAAACCTGGGGTGGGGGTGAGATGTGGGATACAACACCAGGTAATGCACTTAGACTAAGCCTCAGCAGTCCTACTGCAAAACTCTTGGCCAGGATGAAGCTATCTGAGTACAGTTCAACACATCCTTAATATCATCAACTTTAGAACTGAGGCAGGGATAGCACAAATTAAGTGTGTGTTTTTTGAGAAGATCTGGACCCTAATCTAAAGTTACTGACAGAAGCAAATAAATAATTATCCAGCTGAAAATGTCTCTAAAAAGGGCTATTTTTGGACTTTGACAAATAAGCTCTCTGTTGATGCTACAAGATGAGCAAAACGGTAGTGCATACCCTTCCCCTAATGGACCTTCATACTTTCAAAATTAATTACTCCAACAAGACTGTGAACTGTAAAAGCAACATGTTTTACCTTTCTTGGTCTTACCTGAAAAAAATGCTGTATTTGTAGGGAGTTTTTAATTAAAAAATAAAATCCCTCTCATTTGTCTTTGTACTTTAATTAGATGTTATACAAGTAGAAGGAGGTTTGTTATATCACTTCTGAAAACAAAATAGGGTTATCAAACTCAGGTTGTGTAATGACTTTCCTGCAATACCTGATGAATATGGTTTTCTGAAGTGTGTGCTGATATTTTTCATCTCATTTGCCAAGTTGGAGATCCTAAGGTTCCTGTTTCTCTGTTTGGGTTTTTTGCTGTATTTTGTTTTAAGCTGCTCAAGTTCAGGTATGCATCCATGGAGGTGTATTTACAATTTAAGAGAGCAGCCTACAGAGGTAGATAAGCTGTACCTGAACAAAGTATACTGTATCACACCTCAAAGGCGCATGCAGACTCAGGCTCCCAAAGCAGTGGCTAAGTTGGCTGGTAGTCAGATACACTTTTCATCCATTAATTGAGCAAATGAGGCCAGCTAGGAACTCTCTTACTATCATTGTTTTTTTTTTAAGGCCAGGACTGGAAAAGGGGGCTATCAGAAAAGGCTGAGGAGTGAACCCACCATAGGAAATGCCATTATGACATAAAGAGGAGATAAGCCCATTAGGAGAGCCAGGGAGTAGTTGGTGAAGGAATCCCATGGTCATTTGTGTTAATAGCTGTATCAATAATATTCAAACAGGACAGATCCCAGCCTTAGGGTAAGTCTTGTTTCAACATCAGACATTGCATAGCACAGATATTTTCAGTATGCATTTAAATTTAAACTGTTATTAAACCTGATATGGTGACTTGGAAACTTCTGAAGTGCCAAGTAAATACACTTTGGCTATCATTTTCTGGAAAGAAATGTACCATTTGCTTGGGAATAAGTAAAGATAAACTCATGAGAATTTATAATAGCAAAGGGAGAGAGAAACATGCTTCCTTTTTCTAACTTACAGAATGGATATTTCACCACTTTGGTGTAGTGAATCCCCAAAATACAAAAGTGCATGGGATTAATTCTAGATTAAAAAAAAAAAAAAAGTCAGGATAGGGAATCTATAGAAATTCAGAATTTGGTATGTAAGCTGCTTACCTGATTGTTTACACCAGACTTTTCACCAAGACAACTAAGAAAGAATGATTTCTCCTGTAAAAGTCCCCATTTCAGACCAGAACCTCTCTGGTTCCCACCTGGATTTTGATTCAGCACTATGCTTGAGCCTATCTGACTCTGCCACTGTCAGTGTCTATTTATCTTGCTTTTTCAAGCATTTGCAGAATATAATAACTAGCAAAGAATTTGCTATGCTTACACTGAGCAGCGATTATCTATATCCTGCAAATACTCAGATCCCATTGTCAAGCTGACTTGACTCCTGCTGGTATTCATGGAAATTAATTCTGGGAACTAATTATGAAGCCATACACACTGTGACCAACATGTGCAAACAGTTTGGCACAGCCCAATGAGAGAGATCCAGGTCAGTCTTGTTTACCCACTTTCCCCACCCCTGAACTGCACCGCACCTTCCAGCTTCCTATCCAGACCATCCCAGGAAATTAACCCAATCAAAACCTTAACTTACTGTGATAGCCCACCCTGAAGTGTAAGAGAGCACCCAAGATTCATAGATGCTCATGGGTGAAAATAATGACAGAAGTCAGGGGCTCCTCTCTTCTTACAAAGTTTACAAAGTTTTATTGGTAAATTGCATATTTGGAATGGAAATCGGTATATTAGTCCCTGACCTACTATATAAGCACATGGCAGTAGATTTTAGGTAAAGGGGAGGGAGGGAGTTAAAAAATAGATACCTTTTCCCCACCCTGGATGTAAGTTTCTCACTTTCTATGCAAAATAGCTACCATATACAGTCTGTTCTTCGAGGGTTGGAGGGCTTCAGCAGTCTTGGGTGGTTTCGATCTCCCTCTCCAATCCATACCTACTTCTTGATCTCATTCCTATGCTTGCACTGTACTGTGCTCTGCTTATCTCTAGGATCTAGAACAAGGATGTTTGTCCCAGAAATTGCTGTCCTACCTTGACACTGCCCCCTTCTCCTGCCACAACTTGCTCTTTTCCACAGTGTTATAATCAACAACCTTTGGTTGTTGCCAACAGTTCTTGGCTGGGTCCGCAAACATCTGGCTATCAGTGTCTAAGACACACATATTAGGCCCTTATCTTCTGGATTTCCACACTTACAGAAAACTAACCCACCTAAAGAAAGCAACCAGAAGAAAACAATAGTTAAATAGTTTGTGAGTTTACTTGGTGAACAAAATTGGTTTTTCAAAGATGAGAAGATTGCTAGGGTCAAAGTAAAGTAAGTGACTGTAGACCAGTGCAGTAAAGAGGGCTGATTGGAAGAGAATGAAAGAGCAACTGGGATTCTTCCTTTTCAGCAATGGGTTGTTATGAATATTCACCCTCAATACAAAATATTATCCTGTGTTTATAAAGAATGTGAAGGTTTTTGCAAGATCCTGGCCTAAGACCTACTTTTACTCTGTGTAAAAATAACTGAAATCAATCAAGATACCAATTTAATAAAAAGAAGAAAACCTAAAATGGTGTGCAGGCAGAATTATTGTGTACTATTATTAACCTAATGGAATTTAAATAATTAATTCTGGGATGTAAAGAATATCATTTATCAATGACAAGGTGTAACTTCCTTGGAAGAAGGACAAAGCCACTTCAAAAAGCAGGTCAATGGAAATCTCTCCATATCCCCACTCTGCTTAAATGACAGCTTGCCAACAAATGCGAAGTTCTCTCTATTAATTGATCTCTGCTACTGTCAGTACACAACAGGGTTATATGACTTCACAAAACCACAGCAGGTTGTAGTGGGTGATGGCAAAACTTAGGAGCTGTGCCTAGATCACCACAGAGGGCAAGGTGGACTGGTGTGGTGGATCCTGCTCTGTACTTATTTTATTCAGCCACAAGAACCTCAGCCATCAGCTACAGGAATCACTAGAAATGCAAAAGCATTCTCTTTTGCTTCCACATTATCCACAGACCTGCAGGCTTTGGTTGTGTTCAAGCCATAAATGTATATATTATTTGACATTTAATTTCTAATTTCTGTTCCAGCCTGAGCAGGTCATGGAGCAGGTCAAACTGTAGCTCTGCAGTGGAGCACTGGAGAAACACATTCCTCTAGCATGTAAACATGCAGGAAGGAAAGGACACTCTGACAATTAAATATGAAATAATATTTAGGGATATGCCTATCAATGATACTCAGTATTCCTGGTAAGCATTTGTTTTTTCCTGCCTGTTGCTATTCAGCCACAGTTAGCTGCTGAGTGCTGGAGAAGGGCTGGCAAGACAGAGGCACAAAATTATCTGATGAGCAGTGTTTCATAGGAGCAATTGCGTCAATGCCTCTCGATGTGGGAGACCCCTGCGTCAGCTGCCATCTGTGGAGCAATGGATTTGCACCGATCCTTCCACCACAGGTTGTCAGCAATAGGTGAAGCACAGAAAACACAATGAACCAGAACACCTCCTTGGACTGTCAAAATAATGTGTAACACCACAGAACATGAATCAGCCAACTCCCTGACTTTTCCCTCAGTGGATGTACTGCCAAACACCTGGCCATAAAGTAAGGACATTTGTTTATGGAAAAAATTTTCCAATCAGACCAAATCTCCCTCAAATTATATGATTTCTTAATAATCTGATTTTAAAGATGACCATCAAAGCACTAAACAAACTTACTCATCCTTATAACTTTACTTTCTTTTATTTTCTTTTTTTCCCTTCTTTTATGTTCTTACCTATCCTCACAAAAAACTAATGACTCATTCTGGTTGGTTAGATCTTACTTAGAGTGCCCGGCTCATGGAGTTTCTCTCAAGTGCACAAAGACCAATCCCTAATTTGATAGCATGTCTCCAAGCACTTGCTTAATTTCAGTCCAATGATTTGACCCCCAGAGCAAAAAGACTCCATTCTTAGACCATACAATAAAATAAGCCTGCCCACACCAAGACCAGTGTAACTCTTAAAAATTAAGTGGACATCATACTGCATCCAAATTTTGGCATAGGTGCACTTCTGTGGGTAGGTGAGAAATTTTAAAACCTCTTTTTATGTTCTTGAAAGATGGCGTGCAACTACAGAAGCCAGAGAAGGTGTTGGTCTATGCAGTATCCATGCTGTAAACACAACAGCAGCTATAAAGACAGTTGTGGCTGGGAGGTGGCATTGATAAGGCCTAGATGGTGGCATGTTCTCAGCAGGGGGACAAGTGCTCCTGAGAGGTAAGAATGGATAAAGAATGCATTAAATTAAAAGCATTATTTCCTTTGATTACTTCAGACTTACTTTTGACTCAGCAAGTAGACACCAACATACAGTCATCTGTGCTGATTGTTTTGTCTTTCTCTGATTCTACTTCAAAATTTCTAGTTTCTGCTCCTCCACCCTCTTTATTTTTCCATATTTCCTGACATTCAAGCCTCAAGTCACACCCAAACCAGAAATAATCATATTTTGAATGAGATCAAACCACATGCTCTCATTCTGAACGTGACCAAATGAGTTTGACAGTTCCATTGCCCCCAGTGCTTATGAACAATCCCCATTTCCCAGTGGCTGGGATGAATGGCTGAATGGCAGTGAACTCACTTGCTCAAAGGAGACTATTTGTCAATGTCTAAACCTTTGGCAGATGTCTCACTGTGCTTTTCAAAATATTTCTAGAGTTACAGGAGATATCCAGACTATTGGATCATTTTTATGTATTTGGAAACATCTCTATTTAAGAAGCTCTCATCACCTCCATCAATATCTGTTCTACAAGCCACTGGTTTATACATAATCCAAGCTGGGGAAGTTTGTTACACCTTCTCCCAAGCAAAGCCACTACAGAGTCCATAGCACATCAGATATTAATATTTGAGCAGATTACTTGGCAAACCAAATTTGAACAGTGCCAAACACAGTTTAGTAAGACATAACATAACATCCTAACTGGATTTTATAATTTAAATTAATTCATAATCAGTGTATATATTTAAGGCAGAAACTAAACACTAAGGAAACCATCAATTTTCTTTTCATTCACAATTTACAACTCAGAAAGCTGAGGAAGAGATCTGTTGCTTTCTTGTGTGTATACTGTACAATGTGTTTCACTACTAGTTAGCTAATAACATGATGCAATGTTCACTCTAGGTTGGAGTTTACTGATGTACTTCAGGCTGCGTAGAGGAGAGTTCATTTTCTATCAAGAAACTCTTAATACAAAAGTTTAAGTTGCATCTCCCTCCATAAAAACTTACCATAAAATACAGTAAGTTTAAAGATAGATTTTTTGGAAGAGTTTTTAGCTAAAAATAATGACAAATTTAATAAGATAATTGTCCTCAAAACATTTTGTATTATTGTGAGTTGGAGATTCTTTCCAGTTTTTTTTTTTTTTTGTGAAGATATTTCAGATTTTAGCAATGATGTCTGATCACCCACCTGTTTCTCAGACAACTATTTTTTATATGTCAAAAAAAGTGCATTTTACTTGATATTTAAAAAGCATATGGCAGATACATCATCCTGTCTGTGTGCTCACTGCCAAAGAAATCAACTGTCATGTGAAAAGCTTTCCTGAAGGGAAGAAGACAGACTTGTACCTGTGCCAGGAGCATCTTTGTTTGAAGTCAAAGCAACTCCTATGCTCCACTGGTGAACATTTAGAAAGGCAAGTTCTAACCTAGGGGCATTTGTCACCCTTCATTCAGGCTGAAGTTTTCTGCTGAAGCCAAAGATGATTACTATCCTCATTTCATAGTACAGAAGTTGAATACTCTGTCTTTAAGATTTAAAGTATTTTTACTCTATTTGAGAAAGATGGGTCTATATTTTTACCCAAAAATAATTTTAGTCTGCCTATCCCTAAATCAGAGATATTTATTTTTTTCTGAATATCATTGCCTTGCTATTATACTTTAAGCTTTTGCCAGATTTGTGGTCTATGTTTACGCAATACCTCCTAAGAGTGCAGGCCTGAGACACATTTTTCTTTACTCCCGTTTTGGTGCTTGATAGCATCTGAAGTAACACTAATGCAGAAGAAGAAATGAAGGATAATATAATTCAAGAGGGATCCTTTTAACACTTATCTCTTATAAAGCCTGATTAAGATATATAAAAACACTTCAGAGATTGTGTTCTGATCTCAAACCACTGCTCATTTTGCCTCATCATTTTTAATGGGATGTTTCCTTCTTTGCACACATGTAAGTGAAAACAGTCAGACCCAATTTATTTCCTCTTATATTGAAAATACCTCCTGGATTGAGTGGGGCCACAGGTCATCACAGTTTACTAACAGCAATTAGTATGTGTGCTGAGCTTTTCTTTTATGATCAGATTAATTTGTGTGTTGTATTCTCATTACTATCTATTTGATAAATAACCTTTCGTATCCTTGTAACATTAATTTTCTACATTCATCTGCTGTATTTAATAAATTGTATTAGACTAGTATTAGAAACAAACATTTTTAACTTTCAAATTGGTGCCTGATCCTGTGCCAGTACTCAGAGGACTGGTATGGAGAGCAGCTCTAGCATGTGCTGTCAAATGCACACCTTAGTGAGCTGACACCACCTTAAGGACTCCCATGACCAAAGGACTCTGATACCTATGTCTACTCAACATAAAACACACTCAGTTTTAATTCTCTGCACAGATATTTGGCCAATGAGACACTGTAAGTCTGTAGGTACTTTAGTGCAATATTGAAATACCTGCGTAGACCTTGAATTGCACAAGCCCTGGGCAGCTATTCACGAAAATCCAACAGGGATCAACCTGCAAGGTCTGCAGCCAAGATATTCCCAAAGAATACATATTATTTAGACTTAGGGAAAAAAAAAAAGTCTGGGGTTTGGTATTAAATTATAGAGTAGGTTAATGGCAATGATTCTTTTTAATATGTGAAAGATGTGAGTTCAGTGATTTCATTTGTCCAGAAAAACTTCTAATTGCATTTCCCATCTTCTTATTGAATACATAAGTGACCAAGATATCCTCAGCCTTCTTCTGCTCAAAGTCTTTCAACTTGCATGGAATAATTAAATATTCACTGGTACAGAGTAGAAAAATACATGATTATGGCTCTATGAGACTAGTGGGTGCGTGAGGAAACTCACTTGACAAGGCAGAGATCTGTTTTCCAGTCTTTGCTTCAATTTATATTCAAGTATTCTAAATTAAGATTTGGATTTCTGGCTAACGCTCATGCATCTTAAACAACAGAGTGTAGTTTAGTACTCACAGTCTTGTCAAATATTTGGTCATTACAGTTTCAAGAAGAGGGATTGGAGGATCTGTTTGAAATGCACTCTGTTGCCTCCTACTTCAAGCAGCTGTATAAAATGTGAAACTGGCAGGTTCAGATAAAAGAAGGAATTTAATCTTGCTCTTCTACATTTCAAGTTGATGCTCTGATGAGCAAGGGAAGGAAGGAAGGAAGGAAGGAAGGAAGGAAGGAAGGAAGGAAGGAAGGAAGGAAGGAAGGAAGGAAGGAAGGAAGGAAGGAAGGAAGGAAGGAAGGAAGGAAGGAAGGAAGGAAGGAAGGAAGGAAGGAAGGAAGGAAGGAAGGAAGGAAGGAAGGAAGGAAGGAAGGAAGGAAGGAAGGAAGGAAGGAAGGAAGGTGGGAGAGTGTCTCCAAGACAGCAAGACAACTCTCAGGTTATCATTTTTGATTGAAGACAGACCCACCTGGGCCACAACTGCCTCCATCTTCCAAGGGTCTCAACACAGCTGGCAGAACTGCACTGTCTCTTGACCACTGATAATTTAGTGGAGACACAGCACAGTGCTGATCTATCCACACCATTTGTGTGTTCAGGTCATCCTGCTGTGCTGTCTGTCTGGTGTGTCTGTACAGGGAGTCCCACTCTTTCTGTTTCAAGTGCCAGCATACGTGGGGTGAGCTCAGATATTTTGGGACCCGCATGTCAGACATAGTTCTAGGTGTCTGCTTCTCCTAAAGCAGTTTTTAGGCAAAATAAAGTTAGAGCTCTGGCTTTCCTTGAATGATTGGGTCCACAAAGTACTCCAGGTGCTCTTGCACTTCTCTGTAATTGTCATCCACAGTTTTTGGCTGTCTCAATGCCTCAGTATATTTTTGGTGTCTGATTTTCAGAGCTTCAGGGTTTGCATGAGTCCTACCTACAGACAATGCAGAC
The DNA here is from genome assembly GCF_037042795.1 of Molothrus aeneus. Taxonomy (NCBI): domain Eukaryota; kingdom Metazoa; phylum Chordata; class Aves; order Passeriformes; family Icteridae; genus Molothrus; species Molothrus aeneus. The sequence continues at coordinate 137,671,024 of NC_089646.1, read as the reverse complement.
CTGAAAATCAGACCAGCTTGTTAGGAAAAGCTGAAGATAACTGAATTTATATGTAATATTGTGGTTTCATTTACAATTAAGCACTCCATAAAAACTTTTAATGTGAGGAAGAAGATCCATAGCATCAATTCATCTTGTCATTCTTAGGCATAACATAATGAGTAAATTATTTGTAACAGAGATATATTACATAACTTTTAAATCAATTATTCATTTCATTAGAATTTGTTAAAATGGTCAATATTTAGTTGCATTCAGCTAATAATTATGTTTTATTTAAGTTGATTTTTCACAATGCTACCAATGGTTGTGTTATTTTAATTTGTTGTCTACATGCCCTCGGTACCCTTGCTCAGTTACTCTCGACTCTATGGTTCAATTACTGCTTTTTTTTCTTGTTGGGAAGATAATCTCAATGATGTCTTTAGTTGTCCGGTGGTCTTTGATGGCTTCTCAAAATTTTGTGGATAGCTGCTGAGCCTGCTGATGCCTTGCAAAGTAAAAATAAAATAAATCTATAACCAGTTACTATGAAACCTATGAATTTTGACTGTTTCTCTCCAATCATTCTCCTCTGACACTTCCTGATGAGTAACTTTCTAAAAATATAACCTGACACTCTCTTATATATTCCAGATACATCCTTTTCATGGATACCTTATCCTTGAAAATTGGACATAATGAGGTCCTGTTACATTTGTCTAACCACTAAGGAATTATATTTCAGTATGAAATAAAGGGAGTAAAATAAGAAGAAATATGTGTTGCAATGAAATCACAAACACTGGGGAGTTGCAGGCATATATATATGGCTGTTGTGCTTAAATAAGGTTGTAAGTTTCACTAAACTTCTTGATAGTCACTATAGTAAACAAAAATGGTCTGTAACACCCACAAGATAAAAATGTCTCTCTGTTGGCTACAGGAAGACAAGAGAAATGAGACAAAACTGGATGCAAATATTTTTAGTTATGTTAATTGCTGCCAATGGAGTCTTTAAAGATAAAAACATTCAACTGAGAATAGACTGAACCAGTTTTGCCTTCTTTGGTAGAAGCCATTTTCTCTAGTTTTGAATAAAGAATTGAAGCTGTAGTATGAGCAAAGAGAGATAATTTTGCAGTTTTTTCAGCAAAAGACTTTTTCAGCAGGTTCAGCCTCCTTTTAAAATAGGATTTACAAAATACCTACATTTTTACAAAAAAAAATACATGAATTTTGTTTATTCAAGGCACATAGGCAGATTTTTTCAATTATTTTCAATACCCTGGGTGAAGAATTCTTAGTCTGGCACAAAGCAAAGCACACAGAGAACTTAACAATGCTAGGACAAACAGCACCACAAACCAGATTGTTCAGGTGTTTGTGTATTTGTGTGTGCATATATATGGCAAATTGATTTTTTAAAGCTCAAAATATGCTGACCAGTTAGAGTCTTTGAAAAGTCACAATGGAGGGTTGAATGTCATTTGTTGTGTCATAGTCAGACTCAAGGCTTCTTTTTCAGAAGTATTGTCTTCTTTCAGAATGTCAGGATCCTGCCTGGTTATAAAAGTTTGCCTTCTGTCCAAGGAATGTCTGCTCAGCTTAATCATGCTTGGTTCTGTTGGAAAACAAACTAGAAAAACTGCATATTAACATCCAAACTTTTTGTTCTGCTGTTTTTTATCCTTCTTTTCTTTCCCACAAAGTACTTTCTCTGGTTTTGATGAAGGCGGCAGCATACACTAGAAATATTCAACTAGAATTGCTAGTACTCTCACTTTGTTATTTTCCTAGCAAGTTAAGTATCATGTTCCTAACAGTCAATAATTCTGTTCATCTGTGGCACTTCTAAGATGATTTGTGAAATTACTATGTTGGAAGAGTTTTTAAAAGAAATTTGGAAATCTTCAGACAAAAGACAGTACTACCTCTGCTCTCTGGATCCTGTCCCAACAGAGAAGGAATGACAGCCTAAAATTCTACAGTGATAGTTCCCAGTATTATATTTTAGTAATTCGTGTACCTTCCTGCTGTTTGACCCTCAAATGGGGAAGTGGTGTCCATCATGGCAGCGCCTTTTTACTGTGTGCTCTTTAATTAAAAACTACTCTATATTTCTGTTGCTTCACATCAGGAGAAAACTAGCCACTTTCCTCCTAAATTCTGTTCAATGCATGCAAGCAAGTAATCAAGTCTACATCTCCTACAGTGTAGCAATTCCATACCAAATTAGCATGGTCTTGACCTATATCCAGGAATGGAAAAGAAATAGAGTGACACATTCTGAAGTGTGGCAACATCAGGATGCCAAAATTAGTAAAAATATTAGGAATTAGCCTGCTAGGAAGGAAAATGCATCTTAAAAACATTTTGACATCTATAATGAATGTATGCATATAAATGATCTAAAGGTGACTTAGGACACCTTAGATGACTGGCAAGAGGTTGAAAATCAAGTCATTGGATGTGTAGGAAACTAAATACAACCCATTTCCAGAGTCCAAATCAGCTAACCTAATTAACAGATCATTTGTTCTCTTTGATTTTGTCATCTGTTTTGAGAGATATTAAGCTAGAGTGAACCTTTGGTTTTGCAATTTCTGCATGAAAACTATACCAAGAGTTTACAGGTCCATTACATTAACTCGCATAGAAGCAAGTCTTTGGCCTTAGTTATTTAATCAAAATTTACATTTCCCACACCAATGCATGTTCCTCAGACTGTAAAGAGTTCCAAAATCTGGGTGGACCACCATGCTCGCTAGAACATCCCCATTGTGTTTGAGACTGGATTTCATTTAAGTTCTGTCTCTTCTGTCTTGCAAAGGATAATACATGTGGACATCTTATGTGAGACAAAAAAAAAAGAGCATCCTATGAATTAGCAGGGATAAAACTGTTTGAGAACAAAGCCAGGCTAATCCCATTCAGGAACAGTCTCCTCACTGCTAGGACAATCTCAAGCTCTGCCCATAAGGAAAGGAACTTCTGGTTGTATGCCAAATTAGTGCTACCCCATAATCAGATCTGCAAGGCTATACAGAAAGTCCCTTCATCTGATTTGGTTAATCTGCATTCCATAAGCTCCCTATCACTGGTGCTTCCTTCTTTGAAAGACATTCATCTAAGCTCACCTCAGTGGTGTCTCCACCTTCCACCAGTGTAGACAGCAGACTCTAAAAGTCCCTACTTTTACCTTATTGTGGGAAGACAACCCTTAATAGGTCCTTGCCCATATCTCTATACTTCCTCAAACATAAGGCTTTGTGTGTTACCTTCATAGCATGGTCCAGTGTGACAGTAGAAACTCTAAGTCAATATTTGCACAGTTGCAGTGTGGACACAGATAAACATTTTGCAGCAGATGAAGGGCTGTGCCCACAAGCATCATTTCAAACTCACATCAAAGACTGCTTTCAGCTATGACATGACAACCAGCTGAAAGCAGACAGGCTTCCAAACTTACTAAGCAAGCAGAATAATATACAATGACTGCCAATATCTCTTCACAATGTGATGTCTGCTACAGACATGGGTGGTAGCTTGACTATGCTGCTGCTAAATATCGTAGACTGAAAGCAGAGCTTGGGTTTGGCAGTCTGAAGCAACCACAGGTCTCTTACAATTTTACTCAGATATCTATAGCTTCATTACACCACCCAGGCCTACCTAGATTTTGGTGGAGTCCTGTCCAGGATTCTTTTGAAACATAAAGAATTGTGTAACCCCTCTGCTGAGTGGTACTCCAGCCATTTCAAATTGCAGAATATACATGAAAAGGCCATATGGCAGACCACAGCTGCCACATAATACCTTCAGTAAGGTACCTTAATATAGAGTGGAGTTTCTTCTAAATTTTCTGCCTAAGATCCATTGGAAATCTCTCAGTTTTGCTTAAACTTGAGTGCAGCTGCCTCATGATGAAGCAGTGGCAATTCAACTCACACACAAAATCAGAAAATGCACACAAGCACAAAGTCTATGCATAGCTCTTGAGCAGAACTGGCCCTGACCCCAAGTCACACAGGCCCTTAATTTTTTTATTTCTGCTAGAAGCCTTTCCTTCACTTAAATTTATACTATCTGTATGTTGCCACACGTCTAATTATTAAGTCTTTTCACCTATCAGATACTGATGCCATCATGGAGCTCACCATGGTCCCTGATGGGCATTTTGTCAAAGATTTTGCTAAAGTCCGAATGAATTATGCTCAAGACTGTCCCCTTCTGTTATCAGCCAAGTCACTGATTACTGCTCCAAATGAAAAAAAAAAAAAAAAGGCAAAACATATTCATATTTTAACCTTGATAACTCTTTACTCTCTGAACACAGACCATTCTGAATACTCAGACCATTTCTACCTTGACATGTGACCTGGGTCATAATACCTGAATGTTTTACTCTTACTGAATTGCATGGTCAGAGGCAGCTACAGCAGCCTCTAAGAAAGTTCCTTGGGGAGAAGGGAGTAATCAGGCAAGAAGAGACAGCATGCTGTGTTCAGGGACTCAGAGATAAGATACTATTTCTGGTTTTCCCACTGGCTGATCCTCGGATCTTGGACAGAAGAAATTGTAGGATTGCAAGCTTCCAGTCAATCTTGTATTGCTTTTGATGCTTTACTCTCTGGAGCAAGGGTTGTCTTGAATTAAGAATTTGTAAAGCACATTGTAGAACAGAGCCCAAGCACAGCTTGATATCACTGAGTTATACGTAACCTGCTACACAGAATTAGTGACAGTAAAAAAATGTAGATGGACACAAGGGCATTGTAAGGTGTAGTATGAAGTGTAGGTTAAATCATAGCAGAGGATGAAAGCAGAACCTAAGTACCCTGCACAGTAAAGTTTGAAAGCTTAGATCTTGCAAGTCATACCCCTTAATACAGATGAAAGGCTGTAAAATTTTGTCCATATTGCTGAAAGTTAAGGAACAGATCAAGGAAAAGACTTTTTTGTATGGATTTTCTTGGAATTTTCTTTACAAGTGCAGGGCTTAAGAAAATAATCTTCACCCCAGCAGAGTAAGAATGAGACCCGAACCTCTGTGAAATAGCCTCTGATTTATATATTTTTTATTATTTTTCTTCCTGAATGGCTCTGATACATCTGTAAAGATTGGCTTAAACCCTCTGTTTTCCTTTATGACCATGCACGCTATTCTCTTCTGCTATGTTCTGCCTTCAAACCATTTAAGTTCACACAGAAGAATTCTTTTTATTTTTATGGAGTAATTTGCTACGCAAAGGCTGGTCTTTTCATTTTCAGATTTCTAATGTTTTCAAGTATCTAAAACAGGAGGACTTTTTTTTCCCCCACTTCATGGAAAAAAAGCCATGCTGGCAGATTTCAGGGCTTAATTTCTTTATAACAATAGATTTAATACAAAACACATTTTTATTGTAATAAAAAAATAAATAAAGGAAGCAATATGCATTTGAAAATTCTGCCAAACAAGGCAATGTTTGTTTATTCTTAACAAGAAAGTCTAATATATTTTTATGTCGGTGTTGACTTTTTCTACACATTACATTTATGTATACATGTGACTATATACATGACAACTGAAGTTTAATTTGATTTAACTATAAAGGTCTCAGTATCTAGTCCATCAGACTAGAGATAAGATTTACGTTGAGAAGTTGTGTATGCTATAATTTCTTTTTTGTTGTTCTTTGACTCATCTTTCTGATAATTTATTTTCTTGTTACCAGAGTTGGTCTTTCTCTCCCAAACCCCAAACTACCATTCCTACCTTGTTTAAAAACATTACTGCTCCTCCTGTGGTCCAAATACAATAGAAAGGATTAGTGTTTTCCTCAAAGACCAAACAATTAAATTTTCTGAATAACCATTAATATACAGTCATTAATTTTGTTGGAAACTAGCCTTCCATTGACTTTCATAAAAGTTGGCCTTAAGAGAACAAGAGACTTGAGGAATCTTTAGACTCAAGTTTCTTCAATGCTAGGCTTCCGTGCCAATGGGGCTGCACAAATAATTTGAGCTCATCCAAATCTCAGTAAAATGTGCTCTTTGACTTCACAGTTCCTGGGCTCAACACCTTTAGTGTCCATATACCAGGCAGAAATTATATTGCTGAAAGTAATAAATGTTTCTTTAAAATTTTGTACCACCTCTTGCAGCAACATGATTAATGCATTTGACAGATTAACAAATACTAGAAATCTGCAGCAATCAATAGACCTCATTAGACCTGAAGGCTCAGTGCATTGATATAGAATGGAATAATCATCATGGAATCAAACCAAACATTGTTCATTACTGGTAGAATTCCGTTGACATCTGACCTGGAGAGATTTGACACATGTAAACAGTCTTAAATCTATTTTTTTGGATTGCTGATAGACAAAAGATACTGGTTTTCACCAATATCAGAAGTGACATCCACAAGATCATAAATTTTGGAAGTGATTGCCAAAAATGAAAGAAAGTGATAGCACTCCTTAACTACAAAAATATCTTCTGACTCCTTAACCTGGCCAACAGAGAAGAATGTGAAAAGGTCTCTCTGCCAGGCGTGGTCACATTACTAATCCTGGAAGGAAGGGGGACATACAAGCCCCTCTAGTGATGTTCTCCTACTGGCTACTGTAAACAGCTCCTTGAGAGGATTATTAACTCCACCTTAAGAGCAGGTAGGTGTGTGCTCATTTTAGTATTACTGGCAGTATATTTTAAAAGTTGGTTGCTACAATTGCTGGATACATTGCCACTTTGAGATTAAATTTTCTGATGATTACCTAGCCTGATGTATAGGCTGTATAGTTCAATGTATAGAAATGTTACAGTGTAATATAAACCCATATGAATCCTACACAAAAATTGACTTCCCTCTAAGATAATATTGCAGTAAATTCAGTAACTTTTCATCGTATTGCAAATGAATATATTGCAGCAGGAGGTAAACTGGGTGGAAAATAACTTTCCTGTTCCAGGAAAGTTTTTGAAATTGCAAAATTCACATTCTACACTGAGCCAAACCCAAGACCTTTCAATTTTTTTTTTTTTTTCCATGGGAAAATAAAAAGAAAACATGATTGGAATAGCTGTAAGTCCAGGATTAAGGGCTTTCCTCTGGGACGTAGGAAACCCAAGTCCAAGTCTACACTGTGAAGTAATCCTAACAGGAACTTGAATTTCATTCTCCCACATCCTGGGAGATGTGCATAACAGTCAGGTTACCAGTGGTACTGGCTCAATCTCTATTTGATCATAAATTCCACAACAGACTCCAAAAAAATGTTTTCGGTCTCAATGACACGTGTTTTCCACAGAAAGTCTGGATATTGATGTACCGACATTTCTAAACATGAAATCATTTTGCTGCAGAAAATTCAATCTAACTGAAGATAACAGCTCTTAGTTGTAATAAAAAATTAAGTTTCTTACCACACTCAGTCCTTAGTGTTTTGAAGGTCCACTGTGACAAAATAGCAGGGTTAATCTGTGTTCTGATCATTTTACCAATTTGGGTAATTATTTCTCCTCCCCATCTAAGTTTAATCTTACACTTCAGTTGGATACAGGGTTATTCTTCATTTCATGACTTAAACTATAATGTACTGTTGTTTCATACTGTTAAACAGCTGCTTAGCTCTGTGAAAATAAGAACCATGTGTTCTACCCCAGAGGTGGCTGGCATTTCAGTGGTAAATGAATTCATCCTTGCTTTTTAAACTGTTTTTGGATTCAAGTGTTATGTAGATATAAGATATTTATTGTTTCAGTTTTATTAAGCCTTGCTCCCAGCTAAGAGGACTAGAGCCAGAATCTGGAGAAAGGACCACCCCTTATGATCAATGATAGGTCAACATAGGATTCAAAGAATTTCTCCATGGTAGGTAACTAAAAACATATTAGAAACAAGAAAAAGAAATCATACAGCTAAGACTACAAGTGATGGAAATGTATGTCAAATTTCTGTCTCTAGAAAACATGTTGGCATTAATCATGAAAAGATAACCTCAAGAAATATGTATCAGGAACTTGTTACTTGCAAATCACCAAGATTTAAAGAGTCAAGATGAAAAAGGCAGCAATTGTATTGATAGCATTTTTCTTTTTCTTCTCCAACATAAACCCATTTATAATTGGTCCATGTAGTATTTCTCTGAAAAAAAATTTTCTTCTCTTGCAAAAGACCTCCATAGAAATCTTTTGAGTCTCCATAGGAAGTCATTCTCAGAAATGGGGATTGGAGTTCATGAATTCTTTGTGTTAAAACAATTACAAATAGACTTTTCAGTGTTCCAGTTGCATCTAGTTAAATTAGTGCTGTTCATAAACCAAAGGCCTTTAAAATTACAGAAATTTTCACTTACTGCAGTGAAAATTTAATTAGATCTTTATGCTATGGCTGGATCCACACACAATAAATCCATAACATTCCAAACCTGTGGGAGCACCTCTCTCTCCAGACCTTGTTCCTGAGTTTCTGATACCTTCAGACGCAATGGAGATGCATAATATAGTTAGGCCTTGCCATTACGCAGAGATGGAGCACAAAAAAAAACCCAACAAAAACACATATTTGCATTTGAGAGCTGGAAAGCTCTGGTCAAAAGGTCTTGACTCCATAAAGCAGTGTGCTAATAGTTTTTATGTGTGTTTTAGTCCAACCACATACAGAGCTCTCATCAACAACCAGGCCCATAGCAAGAATTCTTTTTCAGATGCAGAAGTGCTGGGAAGCTTCCTCCTCTGCTGGAATGAGGGGCTCCTTAGGGCAGCAAGTGCCATGGCAAAGAGATGTTTCATGTGCTGGCCACCAATGAGTAGTCAGACCTGCCAGTTGTGAGTGGTTGTGATAAAAAGGAATATGGCTTGATGAAGGCTCTGTGTATGAATCTAAGAGAAAGAACAGAAACAGAGTAAAGAAACTGCTTACTCTTTTCTCCTAGGGAATTAACCAAAATCATAATACATGCACTGCTTAAAAAGTAGAGATACAAACAAGTATTAAATGTGTGACTCTTTTCATCTACTACTTAAAAGATGGATATTTCTAAATCTTAAAGTTCTACTTGACTGACTATACTACACATGACAGAAACCCTTTTTTATTTGCTAAATACGGTACATTAATGCAGTACATTGGTCAGGTCAGTTAAAACCTCACAAAAGACGGATGAAAAATACCATCACTTTTCTTCTTAGCAAAGTAAGCAATCACCATACCCATCATTTTTGGGAATCTCCCAGTCCAAACTACAGGGATTTCCCACAAGCTGGCTTTACAGATAATTTAAGCTGTTTCACTTTCATATGTATGCTAACTTCAAAGAATTATTGCTATAAATTATTTATATTTTCAATCTATTATTTCCTTGGATAAATTAGAAATGGGGTCTATCACACCAGGATGTGAACCAAATCAAAGTGATATCCTATCCTGGTAATCCTTAGCCTGTGTTCAGTGGCACACATGTGGCTCATAAGACCACAGTAAATCCTAAGCACCTCACCTGAAAAATTATTTAAACCTTTATTTTTTAAAATTTCTAGTTTCAGTTGTGAAACTGTAAAGGATGGTTTACCCAAAGGCATTTCATCCCACTGACCTATTTGTTAAAAGACAGAAGGCCAAACTCCCAGTTTTGTATGTTGATTTCTGTACATCTATGAATGTGTATCTGACAAAAAATCACAGCCATTTGTAAGCTGTGTGTTTGTATAGGATTGATTCCATTTATAATTGTGTAACACCATTTACTCAAATGGATTTGTATAGTTTTAACTGGGAGCAGAATCTGTCCTAGATAATATTATTGAAATGTTTGGAAACATCTTCACATACTGTTTATTTTTATTTTGCAAAGAACAATGTGGCTCTCTGTTCCAGTTTCAAATCAAAAGTGGTAGGGTGCAACTCCACTGACATCAATGGAATCACAATTACTTACAGCAGGTCTGAATTTATCCCTGTACATCTATATTCATTTAGTCTTTCTCCCCCAGGGAGAGGAAGAGGGAAGTTAAATGAGACAGATATTTGTCATATTGCCTAATGCACTACTGGAATAAGATCAGATGCTATGCTGATGGGTATGGTATAAATGAACCTTTAAGAAAACTGAAATTTCACCAACAAACCAAAGAGACATGGAGATTCTTCAGGCTACTTTTCTTTATTCACTGAAGGACTGTTACTGTCAAAGCCTTTAAGAAGGTGTGACATTTCATAAAAATACACCTGCTCAATATTGTCCTCCATTTTCTACACAGTCAGCAACACAGCTTGCCATGAATGGAGATTTGTCGTCCAAAGAGAATAATAATTAGTTCTTTTTACATGTAGTATCCTAAGACAACTCAGTAGGTGTCTTGTTAATTTGCTCATTATTCAGTGGATGGAAATGTTGATCACATATATAAATATCAATTATTCTTTATCTTAAATGAGGTAACATCACTAAGGCAGAGACCTACCTTTGTTTATATTTGCTTCAGTAGCAAAATTGACATGCAATATTTTCATACGCATTTTTAGAGTTGGTGCTAATTTTCTTCTACTTCTTCAACTCAAAGATTCTTTCTCTGTTCAAGAGAATGTTAGGAAGCAATTTTTATAAGACAAAGAGAAATGAAACAAATAACTAAATGTGCTTTCTGATGTAATGTCATCTACAATCAGGAAAGAGCTGTTGTGAACTGTGGATGACCTTGGTGCCTACTGCAGCTGAGAAAACCAGTAAGACTTTGATAACAGCTGAAGTAAAATACATCCATTCTCCCCTTCTATTCTGACTTTATTCTCATTCTCTCATTATATCTGCAAATAGGTGTTGTCTCTATAAAAGTGAAAAAATGTACGGTACTGTCTCAGTGTCATCCTAGAAGATGTGAGGGGATCTTAATCTTCCTGCTTAATCTTACCATTTAACAGCACACAATAGAAAAAAGTCAACCAGACAGATTATGCTTATTATTTATAATTATAGTCCAAAAATGTTGATTCTGGGAATTGAATCACAGAGACTGAGATAGGCTGAAGCCAGCTCTTCACATCTAAACCGTACTAAATTTGAGAAGACATTCCAATATATATCTGAGAAGTATTTCATTTATACAATGTCACCACCACAACCAAAACATTTCAAGAGATAACACTTCATTTAACATTTTCATCTGACAGAAACAAACCCCAAAACTGTTTAATTTCATAGTCACTTCTACACAAGCATAAGTCCTGCACCTTTTTCTGACAGGATTTGAAAATATTTAAAGTATTTGATTTTATAAAAAGCTTTTTGTCTTTACAATACCCCCTTGTTTCCTGTCTTATTCCATTCCACCCCAAAAATAAACAAACAAAAACCTTGAGGCTTATGAAATTTTCCATTAACCCATCTTCCCAGCATGATGATCCACATGGCCTACTGTTATTAATTGTCTCCATGTGAGTAGACACAATCATTAAAATAAGATGGTAAACATAAAGTGGCTTTTATCCTTATGATTCTTTGAAAATTTGCATCATTGTGTATATCAGTGTTAGGTGACTAACAGGTCAAAAGAGAAAATGTAGCTGTGCTGGCAAAGATCATTCTTCTGTGATTATACAGAACACTCCAACAATTCTACAACATTTACCAAATAAATGTATTTTCTTCAATGGTTCATCAAACTTGAGCTTAATTTTAAACCCAGAAGTTTTGTAAAAAAAAGTGGCCCATGATGTTTTATAGGAGGGGAAAAATTCCCAACAGCATTTGACAAACATTTCAGTGAGAGTTTAAGTTATTCATTTGAGTAAATCCACATAATAATCAATAGCAAAGCAGTTATTCAGCTAGAATTGCTACTGAGTTGAGTTCAGTGCAGCTCAAAGTTTGCTGTTAGTGGTTATGCTCATGTAAATGGACATAAGTACAAAGATGGTAGCAGCATATTCCCATACTTGCCTTCTAGTGGCAAAAGTTCAATACTCCCTTAAAGAGATTTGTTTTAATCACCAAGACACCAATCTCACTTTAATACCCATGTCCCCCCATCTTCCTATTCCAAATTCATCTGTTCAGATAATGCTTATGAATTCTAGCAAGGCCACAATGTAATTAAAAATAGAGTAAGCTCATTAAGTTCAAGTGGAAGGTCTGAAAAATTTGAGAGAAGTAGAGAAGATTTTGTTCAACTGATTGATTTGTGAGTTCTTCACCCCTCCCTCACTATTTGTATTAGCTCTGTCAAATAAAAAGCTAACAAGCTGGGAAAAAGTTATCACTCAGCATTAAGAGGTAGGAAAGAGAAAAAATTAGGAATTATTATGCAGGCTGTTTCACTTCTGAATGAATATATGGGCACCAATATTTAACCTCAGACCTAAAGTAAATATGAAGGCATTAAAACCTAAGACACTGGTGTTCTGCCTCATGTTGGAACATCAATTTAGCAGCATTACTGGGTGTGAACGTGCTCTTTAAAAGATGACCATGATTTCATTCAGAAGTTGAATGGTAGCTTGATTATAATCTTCACTGGTGTCATATCTTGGGAAGATATTCAGCAGAGACATGAATGCAACAAATGAAAGGAGGGGACTGCAGGGGGACTGCAGACTCTATAAAGCCACTTGTGGTTATCTCAAGTTAGAAAGTGAATTATGGGAAGAATTGACTCTTTCTGGACTTTTATAGGTGATGGCTTTCTTGGAAACCAGAATTTTGGTTAGGTGGAGACTTCTTTTGCCTTACATAGCAGGTCTGTCTTGTTTCTTCCCATTAGTCAATTTGCTCTTTGGAAGGGTCTAATGTTTTACAGTTGTGTCTTTGAAATGTGTTTTGAATAAAGCTCCAGCCAAGAATGTTGTGTATGTCATTTGTGGGGAAAAGCTAAAGACTGCAGGAGCCTGCCATGGTTATGTAACTTGCTTATTTTTATATCTGTTAACTACTGCTTTTGTTAATAAAGTTTATAACAAAAAGCTTTATAGATTTATAAAAAACTAATAATTTTAAAAAACAGTCACATATTTTGGCATTTTATATGAAGGTTCAATTGTACAAATTTTGCAAATAAAAAACCCAAAATCCCAGATGATTAACAAAATATGTGTTTATTTAAACATACAAATAAATAAATGTTAAGGCCATTTTACTTGGAAAAATCTGAATTCAATATTTGTCTTGCAAGACTAAGAAATCTGAGACATGCCTTTGGAACCCTTAATGCACAGCAAAACAAAGAGAATGAGAATGGAGTTTCCAAAACTGGGAGTCATATAGGATGACACTTGAGACAATAGGGATATTTCCCAGAAAACTACATGAAAAGGTATAAACTAAACTAGGACGGACTGTACCACTTTTGTTTCATGTCATTCATCTCGTAATTTAATCTGTGAAAGTCTAAAGATCGATCAGAAAAGATAAATCTTGTCAATATGTCCCATACTGATTTTGGATTGACAGAGCAATGTGACTGTTTTAAGAAAACATAAATCCAGCATGAAGCAAACATTTATGTTATCACTAACTCGACAAGTCTGAATAAATCAACAAATTTTCAGCACCAAAGTACTCATTTTCATACTTAAAATGAGGGAACCATGACTCAAAATGCCATTCCTGGAACATATTTCTTTATCTCAGCACATTAAGACACTTAGAGATGCTCCACACCTACACTGAAAAGGAATATGCAAAGTAATGACATAAAAAATGCATGCTAAAATAAGAACAAAAGCAAACCCAGTGTGTCAAAAAGCCAGCATTGCCATTATCACAAGCCCACAAGGTTTTCAGTATGTCACTACTTAAATCAAAGACAACCAGGCTTGGATTATTGGCAGGACACTATGCAGAACTCTGAAGAGTATCTAATTTAGAGAAAATGGACCACATCTCAGTTGCCATAATTTTCCATATCTGGACATGACCAACTTGTCCCAGTGTGTTATATTAAGCGTGACACAAAAGCCAGCCTTCTGCATCAGGACTGGAGCATTCCATAGTCAAGAATCTATCATCCTCTAAATTACTAATCATGGTTATGTCATGGAGCATTATGGACTTTTTTCAAAAGGTGGGCTTTGAGTAGCATATAGGTACATTCACACCATCTTGAATTCATAAATAATTTAATGATTTCTTAGGCCACTTTAAATCCCAAGCCATAAATCAGTTTTCATGCAAAAAAATATGTCTGGATTTCTATGAAATAGTTAAAAACTCATGATAAATTTAGATGAGAAGTTACAGATTTTATTCAGGTTTGCAGTAGCTGTGTGGAAATACTGTCTAATATAACTCTAGACAGAACAAAAAAAAACCCTCAAACCTTTAAAAAAGTTTCTGGAAATAGTAAACATATGATTTGCTTGACTCATTTCTATTTTAAACACTAAAGTATATATTACCCATTTCAAACAAAAGCAGACTACTCTAGAAACTGGGTTTCACAGGCATCTTCAACCTTTCAAAAATGACCTCAATGAATTCACAGTAGAAAAGCAAGCAAAATAAAACACCACCACCACCAAAGTCCCAAGTTACTTGAATAGCATTAAAATTACCACACAGCTAATAATAAGGAATTATTTTTAAAGTATAAGGAATCATTCTTTATTGAGGTAACCTCAAGTAAAACCCATTTTAATGCCTCTGTTTTTTCTCATTGTTCATGCAAGCATTATAATTCAAATTCTGTGGATGGAGGAGAGGCAGATTTGTCCCCATGCAATGATAACCTGAGACACTGTGAATGAATCTTAGGTAAATCCATACTCTTCCCTTATATTAACTTCCCATTTTCCTTTCTACTTTGCAAATGATGCCCATCCTATTAATTTCTACCTCCCCAGATCTCTTTCACCTACACCTTGAACTTAATTCTATTCTCTCAGAACCTGACTTTCTTCAGTCCTCACCAAAACCCATTTCAGTTGAAACAGCACAGATCCCTCCCAAATACAAAGATTTTTTTACTAAGTGTCAACACATGCACATGATTCAAATGTGTCATCATATGATCAGATTATTGACAATCCCTCTATAGTTTTCTCCATAACCTCTCTGTCTACTTCCTTTTTCCATCTGA
The DNA here is from genome assembly GCF_037042795.1 of Molothrus aeneus. Classification (NCBI taxonomy): domain Eukaryota; kingdom Metazoa; phylum Chordata; class Aves; order Passeriformes; family Icteridae; genus Molothrus; species Molothrus aeneus. The sequence goes on along the minus strand of NC_089646.1, from coordinate 137,655,979 downwards.
TGATAATATTTGTCTGATAATAGGCTGCAAAATCTTCAGGTCAGGGATTTTGTCCTTTTAACCATTTCTGTACAGAATTAAGAGTTAAGCACACTCATCAACCCTGATCACTGAATCATGAGGTCTCCTAAACTTATTTGTCCAGACATTGTAGTGGAATGGAGTACAAGCTTCTTAACAGAGATCTTGAATAATAATCCATGTATATCACAATACAAGCATCAATATTTAATTCACACCTTTCAGAATTTGTATGAACTTTAAGCTTCCTATATAAAATCTCTTTATAACTTTGTTAAAATTTCAAGCAACATAAAATACATAAATTTACATAATGAGTTACATCAAGGTATGATAGAAGGATCTACTCTGATATATTCTGATAAACTCATACTTTATCTTGGATTTCACCCAGCGAGGAAAGACAAAGGGAAGGTGCATTAGAGGATGATGACTTTAATTGTAAATGTACCTTTAATTAGGGCAATATCTTGATTAAGAGACAGTAGAGACAGTAGTATGGAGAATGAACCTAGCCTACATCAACAAGAATAGTAGAGGTTAGATATGAATGAATATGAGTAGAAGTTTTTTTTAAATATTAAAGGAAATATTTCCAAAATTAACATTTTATGACCTACCTAGACAAATAGTCTGCCTTACTTCAAATAGTTCCTACCTAATACTCACCTATCTGTGACTGATTTAGATGGTGAAATTTTTAGGAGACAGTACTAAATAAGTGCTAAAAAAAAGTAATGAAATCCTAAAATCATAGGATGATTGGAAAGGATCCTGAAGATCGTCCAGTTCCAACCCCCGTGCCATGGGCCGAGACGCCTTTCACTGGGCCAGGTTGCTCAAAGCTCCATCCAACCTGGCCTTTAACACTTCCTGGCATGGGGCAACCACAACTTCTCTGAGCAACCTGTGCCAGTGCTTTGCCACCCTCACAGTAAAGAATTTCTTCCTCACAGGTAGTCTGAATCTGCCTTCTTTCACTTTGAAGCCATTACCTCTTGTCCAATCACTTCATACCCTAGTCAAAAATCCCTCTCTAGCTTTCTTGTAACCACTTTAAGACACTGGAAAGTGCTAAAAAGTCTACTTGCAGCCTTCTGTTTTCCAGACTGAGCAACCACAAGTCTCTCAGACTGCCTTCAGAGGAAAATAAATCTTTACTGGAGAAAATTAGATAATGAAGGTTGCCACTGGCTCAGTCACAGGGCAACATTTCCAGCAATATGCAATATTTATAATGTTTTCAATCATCAAAGTGATATTCATGTAATACTTTCAAGCTTATTTTATTCAAGCTAAACCAGTTATCCATAGTATGTGGGCTCACTAAGGCCCCTAGGCCTGATTATCACCTATCATATATGTAAATCATGCCTGCAGCTGTACATCAAAAAGTAAAATAAACAGTAACATGTTCCCTTGGGATAGAATGTATGAACTGCAGTTCTGCCTAATTAACCTGATTTCTGAAAGGTTAAGGTGGGGGTAGTGTGATTATTCTCACTGTAACTTAAAGGGTGTTTATTCAGGGTGTACCAGCACAGATATTGACTATAGGTTTCATTGCCCTCTACTGGACCACATCAAAACAGCTTGGTCCTTCATCTCATGGGGTTGATAAAGCTACTTGAAGAAATTTTCCTCAAACTAAAAAAAAAAAAAAAAAAAAGAAGGAGAGAAAGGCTCACATTGTTAGATACAAAAAACATAAGAATTTTTTCTTTCACCAAAGTCTAATGGTAGCTGGAAAAACCTTAAATGACCATACAATTCAATCTCCATGACTATCTCTAATGTATATAATTGCACGTATTATTTTTTTCACTCTCTTGACTTGTATACAAGCTGTGGTCTTCTGCCACCAGCATTGTAATTTGATGTTATGCTTCATCTCCTGCCACTCTTTATGTCATCTTTGTTTGAATCTTCAAGCCACTGAATATTTGAATCTTGCCTATAGATTGTCTCAGCAGTTTGCCCTGGTATTTTCATTCTTGTGTCTTCAGCAGCACGTCTGATTTCTGCTCATCTTCAGATTCTATCCAAATGACTAGATCGATAATTGTTGTTGCTGCTGTTTGGGTTTTAATTTGCCTTTGGACTTTTGCCCTGTGCGCTTTTGAAACTCATTTAAAGCTCTTTTTACTACGTTAATCAGTTTGTGCCCCAAAATGACCTCCTTGTCTGAGGCACACTATCTGTCATCTGTTCCTTTGAAATGAAACACTTTAGAAAAGAAAGAAGCAGAAGATTTTACAGGCAATATCTTCAGCTGCAATCAAATTCCATAGGTTTAAAAACAGTAAGTTTGGGGCAGAATATAGGCAAACTTTCTCACCTCTTGCTCTGATTTGTGAAAGTAGACATGAGGTTTAATTTGCATAACCTTTGATTTGACCAGGCCTTAAAAATTACAAAATTTTAAATCCCACAGAATTTGAGTTGGCATGGAACTGTTGTAGACATTTTTCTAACCATCAGTTTTCCTTACCATTTAAAAAAGAGAGGAATGGTAGGATATGATTCTTTTCTTCAGAGACCTTTGAAGTTACAAGAGTACTGTAGAGCTTATATGTGAACAGTCAGGGAATAACTTGCATATCAGGAGACAACATCCAAAAATACATAGCATAATTTCTAATTTTTGTAGGATAGTTGTACACTGAAAATGTTTCTTCTTTATATAGGTGTGTATTTTCTGTGCTGTGGAAAGAACCCTGTTACACAGTTTCCACACGTTTTCCTAGGAGCAAAAGTCTATAGACAAATGTGAAAAGCAATCTTGTGTATGCTGATGGCCAGATCCAACAGAACTCTGTGGAATCAATATGTGCATGTTCTCATGCTAGACTGGAAAATGTTCTCTGTATCTGACTTTGATTTTCAGTTTCTGGTTGACCTCTTCAAAACTGGATCACTTATTTCAATATACAGTTACAATTAATCTAAAGGAAAAATTTCATTTCATGTGCATCATTTCCATTACACTAACCCTTCCCTATTGCTGAGTATGATGAAAAGGAATCTATATTTTTGCAGAAAAAATATAGGTGTGACAGCGAACAAATCTAGCAACTTTTCACACACTTCATCTATTCTAAAAATTCTGGAAATTGATTCAAATGTTACTTACTTAGAAGTTCTCTCTGTGTGATGACTTCCTAACCAAAACTTTAATATGAAATCATTTAAAAAAATAAAATCCACACTCATTTTTCAGGAGAAAACGCCAGAATTTGTGTCTCTTATTTCTACTGATAGGAACCACACTGATAGTCATCACTTTGAAAAGCAGGGCTGTATGATGCACGCAGTAAAGATTTCAAAAAAAGAGAGAGCTTCAGACTTTGGCTCTGATTTAAGTTTCCTCAAAACTGAGGAAATATTGAGATGCAGAGGTTTGATTCCTGTTTATCTTTAATTGAAACCAGAATGAAAATTTCCCAATATTTCCATCAGGCAAATACACTTTATCATGAACATTGAAAACAGTCTCAAAATCAGGAAGATGACACACAATAACACCAAATTAAACTGAAATGGATTAAAAGTTCATTTTGCATAAACAGCCAAAATTTCTGAAAGTTATTCAAATTCATATCAGCAAAATAGGAACTGATGCCTCACAAGCTCAGGCTTTCAGCTTGTTTCTGCCTAGCGCAGTATGAGGAAGAAAAACGTCAAAGCAAAGATAAAGAAATCTAAAAGATATGCAGTGACATTATTAATAAATTAGAACTCTTCTGTCTATCCATATGATCAGATTTATAAAGTTAATATATTTAAGCAATTACTTTTTCACTTACAGCTGAGAAGTCAGAGAGTAACTTAATGAATACTACAAACTCTGAAGAGAATGCTAAGCAGAGCACTTCGGAGTCTTTATGAAGAGGCTCAGGTTCCTCCTTCTTTCAAAAAATTGACCTCAAGGACATGTCCTTTCATATGCTATGGTGGAACCTCATCAAGTATGAATGCTTTATTTTTATCACAACTTTTCTGCAGTCCTATCAATGCCATGAACCTGGTTCAACCTCCTTCACCCAGTGGACTGGTCACACGCTAGGAGGCAGTCCTCCATTATTCCCAAGGGGAAGTTCCAACATTTTATACAAGCATCAAGACAAAAAAGCGGAATCAAGATCTCATACACACAAACAAGACAAGTCTACTCTTCCCTACATTTTGTGGACTATCTAAGAAATTGTCCCTTTTTTTGCTTAATTCTTGGGTGATATATGTGCCAATGCTTATAACATAGAGCTCTGTAATGGAAACACAAAGTCTGATATGAATGAAGTATGAATGGAAATACCTGTGTGGGAAAGCACCATAAGAAACTACAGTGAATGGCATATCTTGATATCCAAGGCTGTGCCTGACATTAGTCAGACCAATAAACCTGGAGGAACATGGTATTTCCATGAGGACATAAGGCCTGTACTTCAGTGAGGCCACAGCACAAATGAGTTACCAGTGGGAGACCTGAGCAGTGGTGGCAGGAGAGAGGACATGAGGTTCCAGCCTTTCATCTGTGCCATTCTTCCTGCTGTCCCAAGAAGCAGCCAGGAAGCCATAAAGGTACTCAAAACTTGAGAACAAAAACAATAGCAATTTTGATTAAGATATGGGGATATTGAAATGAGCAAAGGACCACCAAGATATTCAGGGTAGGCATGCTTGCTCTCTGAGGAGAGGTTGGACAAGCTGAGCTGCTGCAGCCTGGAGAGGGCATGGCTTTGGGATGGGCTTAACAGTATCCTCCAGGGCCTGCAGGGACATTACCGAGAAAGTGAAACCAGACTTTTCAGAGGGTTGAAGAGCTGGAGGGTGAGAGAGCAGGCATGAACTGAAGCTAAATAGGTTCAGGCGGGATATAAGAACAAGATTTTTCCCCATGAAGAGAGACAGGCAATGGAAAAGGCTGCCAAAGAGTGTTTGTGGCAAATCCATGTCTCACAGACTTGTGCTGCACTCCTTAGATGGTCTCAAACTTGATGCCCTACAGTGGCAGTGGTTCTCCATTCTACTAGTCTCTGCCTCTGCTTCTGCAACTTGGATGGCGTGGCTAGACCACTCTCTGGTGAAGATCAAGGCAAAAAATTCAGTGAGTACCTCAGTCTTCTCCATACCCCAGGTAACCACATCTCCTGTTTCCTTCTGGAGAAAGGCTAGTCTTTCTTTTAGCACTGATTTACTTTCAGAAGCTTTAGTGTTAGCCTTGATGTCCTTGGCCAGATATAATTCTATCAGACCTTTAGCTTTCCTTACTTGATTCCTGACTGCTTGGACAATTGGTCAGTATTTCTCCCAAGACATAGGTCCTTGCTTCCACCTTCTGTAGGCCTGAATTTGCCCCAAAACCCCTTGTTCATCCATGCAGGCATCCTGACTTCATTTTCATTGTGTTGTGCCACTCCTGAGCTTAGAGGAGATCCTTGAATATTTACCAGCTTCTAAGGACTACTCTTCCCTCCAGGGCTCTATCTACTCCACCAAGCAGATCACCAAAGAGGTCAAAGTCTTCTCTGCTGTAAGTCCAGGGTAATGAACTTATTGGGCATCCTTGTTGTTGCACTCCAGATCCTGAACTCCATCATTTCATTGTCAATGCAGCCCAGGCTGCCCTTGAGCATTCCCCACCAGCTCCTGCTCATTGGTGAGAACAAGGTCCAGCATAGCACTTCTCATTGCTGGCCACTCTACCCCTTGGAGAAGGAATTTGCCATCAATTTATCAACCAATCCAGGAACCTCCTCAATTGTTCTTCCCACAGATATTGGGTGTTTGAAGTCCCCCACAAGGCTCTGGGCTTGTGGAAGTGAGGCTGCTCCCATCTGTCTCTGTAGGGCCTCATCTACTTGGTGTTCCTGGTTGTGTGGTCTGTAGCAGATCCCACTATAATGTCACCTGTCCTTGCTTTTCCTTTAATCCTGACCCATATATTCTCCTCATCCATTCCCAAATAGAGCTCCATGCACTCCAGCTGGTCAGTGACCACCCCTTCTTATCTCCCCTGCCTGCCCCTCCTAAAAAAGCCTGTATCCTTCCATTCCTAACATGTCTCTAGGTTGCCAATAAGGTCAACCTGTGAACGCTAATATATATGAATGAATAATATATTATATTAATAATATGAATTATATATATATAATAATGAATAATATATTATATGAATAATATACTATTTAATAATATAACTTTAACCCCTATGGAAAAATAACAAACAATACTCACGTCCAGTTTTAAAACAGCAAAATTAGATTAAAAAGGGAAAAGAATTGTCACAGCTTTTCTGAGAAACTGAAACTGTAAAGGAATATACAAAAAGACCACCCTGTTCAGAACATCTGTCTAATACCAGACATAATTTAAGTGAGGCAAAAGAGAAGATAAAAAAAAATTTCCAAACCTGCCTATACTTCAATTTACTAAAAACCTCTTCATAGTTTAAAGATGTGAAGTTGTAAGAATTGTGATAGAACAGAAGTTTTAGAAGATGATGGCTGGGTGAACTGGTTCTGGGAGGATAAGAATTCCTTTATTCCATGGACCTGGCCTGGCACTGTAAGAAGCATGTGACGTACTATATCAGGCAGCAAACAGCAGAGTGCTTGTTAACATAATCCTGTTTTAAAACACACTTGCACCTTTTGAATAAGTCTGGACAACCTCTGACTAAGGACGCTAAGCTTGGCCTTAAACATTTTCTGAAATCAAGACAACGAAAGATTTGAAACATACATAACTTGGAAATTACAGGAATGGATGGGACAGAAAAGCAGATAAATATCAGAGACAAACTGAGCTTGGCAGGACAGTTCCTCAAAAAGGAGAATTATACTGACAAAATAGCTGTAATTTCCAAAGGGTCCATGTTTAACAGTCTATGCATCTGAGACATATAATGAAGATTCAAAACATGAATACCAAATATAAAATCTGCTGATATTTTGAATGAGCATATTTTTCAAGAGCAATTTAGAAACTTTTAGTAGGTGTTTTTTTTCTAAAATGAACAGGAAAGTAAAAAAAAATCACCATTTACTGAATGATCCTTTTGGAGAGCAGATGAGATCTATAGCAGTAATTTTATCTGCAGTGTAATTTATTTTATTTCCAATTTTATTTGAGTGCATTATCGAAGAGAATGACTTAACCAGAAAAACGATGAAAACAAAATTAAAGCCAAGTTCTAGATGTGTAATAGCTTGTTTTCCAACAGCCTGCTTTTGAAGCAGATCAGCTTATGAAAGATTTAATATTCTTTAAGAGGGTAACTGAAAATTTTGTCAACACCTTCCATTTCTAATTGATGGGTTTGAGACCAATAAGAAGTAAAGACCATTCAAATACTCATGGCAGAAGACAGGAAACACGATGACAAACTAGAAATATAAGTAAAAGTGTTGAACTGCTACTATAATATAGAGGGAAAACAAACCAGCAGTGAAACAAATTTTTTTTGTGTTCTAAAACACCCTATGAAAACAGGTAAGATTAATAATAGGGATAAAATAAAGCCTTATCATAAATACCCTATGAGACTCTTTCTCAGTTTAGTTTTTATTCAAGGTTTTACTGCTCCTGACTATGAAAGGAAGGAAAAAAAAAAACCAAGGAAAATAAAAAAAACCAACCTTATCAAATCTTTCTCACTCTGCACAGGCTGTTAGAGAAATGTATGTGCTCCCAGGTAAAGAGGAGGTGCAATGCCAAAACCCCTGAGATCCACACAGCCCCTGGGACTGGCAGCAGCACAGGACAAAGCACAGATAGGGACTTTTTCCACATGAGTTCTGCATTGCAGTTGCTCTTTTCATATAGAGCAGAGGAGGGTGATCACTTTTGCCCTCTCTAAGTGTATGCCAGGACATTAATTTGATCCCCTATTTAGCTCTGGAATGAAAAAAAAATGTTTTCACTTTTTCCTCTAATCCAGTTGTGATTAAATATTGTCTGCTAAAATCCCAGTTTTTCAGTATGGTGTACAAATGCGTAAATGCAATATCCCAGTCAAGAAGGGAAAACTTAAGGGCATATCAGGAAAATGCAGGATATGAAAATCAAAGCTCTTGGATGAAGTGAGATGAATGTCAAGTCAAAGAAGAAGATGAAAAATAAAAGCAGGTAAAGCATAAAAGAATGGTTCCTTAGGAGGGAAACATAATGTTTTGTTTATTTGAAATGCTGGTTTTAAAGGGCTGGTGAAAAAAGAGATCAAAATTTTAGGGAATTTTTTATTAGCTAACACTGATTTTATGCTGAGATTTTGTACATTTAGATTTGTCTAAAAAATTGCTGGTCTATATAAAAGTATGTAATAGGTGTAACTAAATAAAAGTTAACTAACTGTAAATAAGTATCTATGAATACATAAACATTGAGAGTCATTTTTGGAAAGCACAAGTCAATATGTATGCAGTTTACTGCAATTTAGCAAAGTATAAATGTGTAAAATAATTGAAAATATGAAACTTATATCCTAGAATCATATTTTTAAACTATAGAATTATAAAATCTTTGAGTCTGTTTAAGTACTTAAGGAGATCATTTAATTTAACATCCCTGCTCAGAGCAGTGTCAGCTAGGGCAGGGTGCTCATGGACCATCCCCAGATGGCTTCTGAATACCTTTACAATCTCTCTGGACAACTTGCTCCTGTGTTCAACCACCCACACAGAAAATGCTTTTTCTTTCATTTAAATGTAGTTTCTTGGTTTTTTCAGCTGTGCCAAATTACCTCTCGTCCTGTCACTGTGCTTCACTGGAAAGAGCTTGGCTCCTTCTTCAGCCCACCTCCATTCCCCGTGAGGTCTTTATAGACATTGGTAAGGTCCCCTGAGCCTTCTTTTCTCAGTTCTGTACAGTCTCAGCTCCTTCAGCTTCTCCTCATATGACAGGTGTTCCCATCCCTTGATCACCCTTGTTCATCACAAATATGTGATTTGACTTCTGCTGAAGCAAAGTTAGACCAAAGGTTCATCTTTTTAAAATGCAGCCATGTCTTCCTCCAAGCAAGCAAAGAATATGACCTTACACTGTTATCAGTCACACCACTCCTGGGAACAAACCAAGGTTCTTCTCAGTGGAGTGTTTTATGTCAGAGACCAGTCATACTCTGCTGTGTGTCATCATCTTCTTTCAGATTGAGACTTGACTAATTTCCATAAGAAAATTTAATGACATGGATTGACTGATGCAATGGAAGCAATTCTTCCATGTTTAATGCAGACGCAATTGGGGGTTTTAGTTTTGATTATTTTTTTTTATGTCTTAATTAATAGTAAAGAAATAGAAGAATTCAGAGGTAAGTGGTCACCTGGGGAAAGTTGATTACATCTCCATGATCTGTTTTGTGAATGCTCATCTCTAATGCATTCCTATACAGTGGCTGATGTTCAGCATGAGGGGTGGACTGTACTTTGCCGGCACAGAGGGCAGCCTTGCTGTGGGATTTAGAGTCATGGGTGGTGTGTCTGGAGGGACCCTCAGGCCAAATAGGCTCCAGGGAACCAAAGCTGTAGATGACTCATCCGATAAATGATTCATGGATGTAACAGCAGCAGCCACCATGGTCTTACACAACATGAGTAAGAAAGGCTTGCTCTGAGCATATTCAGCTCTGCAAGCTCCACAGAGGACTGAAATACAAAGATATCTCTTCTCTGAGCCTCAAAAAGTCTCTGATAGGAGGTAAGCAATCAGTAGGAGCACACTCACACTTCATTACAGCATTTCCACCTGAAACTTTATATGCCAAAGACATTTGAGATATCTCCACACATTAGATGGGGTTTCCCAAAAAACACTACTTAGGTTTAAGGCTCCTGATACATTGCTTAATAGAACTCTAGGCACGCAAAGAGATTTCCTTGTGAGGGGAAGAGGAGGGGCAGACACTAATCTCTTCTCTGCCTGGTGACCAGTAACAGGACCTGAGGGAATGGCCTGAAGTTGTGTCAGGGGAGGCATAGGTTGGATATTAGGAAAGGGCTCCTCACCCAGAGGGTGTTTGGGCGCTGGAACCACTCCTCAGGGAAGTGGTCACAGCACCAAGCCTGACAGAGCTCAGGCTCTCAAGCACATGGTGTAACTCCTGGGGATGGTGCTGTGCAGGGCAGGAGTTGGACTTGATGATCCTTGCAGTCCCTTCTAGCTAAGCATATTCTGTGATTCTGAATTATTTTATTGAATGATGGTTATTATGGCCCAAAATTAATCTGCAAAATCTAATAGTAGGTTACATCCCAACAACTAAATACAAAATCTCTCAATAACATCCTGCTTTCAGGGTCAGAATGACTGTTTTTCAGAATGACACTACAGGGCACATATTTTCTCCTTAGTGGAAGTCTGCTTAAAGCATTCACAAAACCCTGGTATTGGAGCTTACATCAGCTTATGCACAAGAGAATTCCTTAGGCCAATCTCTAAATGCTGCAACACTGACCACTCAAATCTGTGTTGGGAAACCAGCAAATAGACAGCCAAAACGTTGCTCCCAGTCTTCCACTCCCTTCCCTCCCCAAGGCTCTGAGAGACATTTTGCTGAGAAATGTCATGTGGGATGTAGAACCTCTTTAATTAAAGATGACAATTGAAGTGAGGCAGAATGGGATATTATCTTGCCCAGCTTGCCATTTACAATCTTGAGTAGGTCAGTCATAATCAGAAGTGTGTACTCCAGAATCCTGGGGTGGGGTTTTTTTTCAATATTTAGTATTGAATTGAAGAGTGGATTCAAAGCAAGGTTTTCTTTATTAGATTTTGCCTTTCATATTAATTCCCATCAGTTGCAGTGACAGTTGCACGCAAGAGCACATTTGATCAGCTACAGACTTCCTCATTGCTGAGGTAAGCCAGAAAAACCCTCCTGACTGCAGCAGAAATGTTAGCAATAATCCTAGAGAAATCATGTGTTGCCAGGACTTAATGGCTGGCTCTCTGATTAACAACCTGAGGTAAACAGAGGGCAGTTAATAACATAAACCACTGTGGATTGTAATATCAATAATGCCATGAAATGACCAACTTTCGAAGGATTATTGCTGATATAAAGTATATGCAACAATTTATACTAGCAATGTTATATATTTAAAGGAAGAAGGATGGGCTGGATACAGTATCAGTTCTTCCACACCATTAACAACCCCATTTTTCCTTCCAGAATGCAGCCCTTTTGGTTATGTTTACAATTTTACTTTTGGATCGATGCAAACTTCATAGGGCAGGATTCTTTCTCTGCTTCTCTCAAAGCAGTAAGAAATGTCAGCACAGTCAATATACAGAATTGCCTGGCTCAGCACCAGAGGAGATAGTGCTAATCAAAGTAACAGCAGCAGAACTTGAACCAGGCCTTAGAAGGAGAAGGTATTACAGACTAATTCATTAATCTGTTAAGCCTCTGTGTCAGCGAGAAGTATTCTCTTTAGCTGAGTGTCCTTAATAGGATATATCAGGCTCTGACCTGAGGCAGATCAGTTTTTAAGTCCAGCAAAAACTCCTGGGACAGGGATCTGAAACATAATAAAAACATTTGCTATAAAAATAGGCATCTGGGCATCATCTAAGCAATCTCTACTGCTGAATGAGCTACAATTGAGCTATGTCTCAGCAACTACAAAATATGCCAATTTTTTGCATTTGGATAAATGATCACTAGAAAAATAGAAAAATAAGAATTATATAACAGCAATTGCCTACTATTATTAGACACACACAAAACACATTGTGCAGCCTCTGCTAATAATCATGAAGCTCATCTCCCCATATCCATAGCAGGAGTGACAATGCCAGGAAGCAGCGTGTTCTGGGAAGTGCACTCAGTGGAGGCACGCTCTGCAAGGCATGAGACAGTTAACCCATTCACCAGCATTCCCAGTTTTATAATACAATAATATTAGTAAGATTCTTCAAATGCTAAAGAATTCAAACTGAGTGAAAAAAATCAGATTTCACTGAAGAGCCAAGAAGGAATAGGCATTTTGTCTCCCAGTCCTCGCATTCCAAGATAGAAAAGCACAGACTGCAAAGCCAAAATTTTGCCTCAGTGTCAAGTAAAATAGCTCTGATGAGAATTTAAAGGAAAAACTGGGGTCGTTTATTTCTTTATTTTAGTTCTGCTTATAAACCATGAGAACCTCTAGAAAGATGGATGAAACTTTGCTCATACTTTTAACATAAACAAAAGAACCCCTGCCTCTGTCTGACACCAGTGATGGAAAGTTTACACAAAAGGATTTTGTTCCATAAAGTTTTCAATTGCAAACACACACACACACCCCCACACACACCCCCACCAAAACAAATAGAAAAAGGATTATCTTGTGGAATCTAGAAAACAAATTTGCATATTTGAAGGAGGAGAATAACAACTAGTATTCCAAACTGCATTCAGCAACTAGAAAAACATTGTTTTCCAAAATTTTCTGTAGCAGAAAACAGAGAAATTACTGGGATGGCAGTAACAGGAAGAGAGAGAGGGAACTCTTCTTACAAACAGAAGCTAACATTGGTTGATTATTATGGGGTTTTTAGTGTATCATTGTTCGGGGTTTTTCCCAAGGTGTTTGAATTGAAAAATTAGGTAAAAGAAAAGAACTGGCATTGCATTGGAACTTTCAATGAGAAAATGGAACATTTAGGTTTCCAGTTAAGCTTTTTAATAAACAAAATTTAAACAAATTAATATTTCCTTTTATACTGAGTTATTCTGAAAGAGGAGGAGCATAATTTCTCAAGCAGCTCTACTGACAATGAATTCTTCAGGATTTCACAACATTGCTTCCTACTGTGTTTCCTCCAATTCCAGAGAAAAACAAACACAAAGATTTGCAAAGCATTAACATAATGGCAGGAGTATGATTTATTGTACTATGCATGATTTAGAGTACCATGTTTACTCCAAGCTGGTAGCACATCTGCAATGGCATTACATGATTTTTCTAAATAACAGAAAACAGTGGCAGGAAGCAATTATATAGAAAGGCCCACTAATTTAAGTCATGTAGCCTTTAAAACTAGGAGGCATTAGTTCCTATATAAAAGTTAAATCAAATCAGGTGGATCATGTAATTACTGTAATCACTCGTTTTTCAGGTCTTGTTAAGTTTAAAGATTATTGATACTTGCTAGGCAAACAGCAGAGATGCTAACAGCAGTGGCAGCTTCACATTCTTTGCCAGATTCAGAACTGGGCCAAACATTATCCCTTTCCATTCACCACCATTTACCTGATTAATACAAACCTAACCAGTTCCTCTCTCCCTGATGCCCACCAAGAATGGTTAAAGGGAAAACAAAAAGCCTCTCTAAAAAATGTGCCTTACTGAGTTTCTTTTGGCTCCAGTTGCCAAGGAAACTTGAGCAAATTCTTCTCAGATAATACCCTGAACTGCTTCAGCCAGCCAGGCTTCAACCTGGTATCAGGAATGGGAACAAAGATTGAAAACACAGGACAACACAGTTGTGCTCATTGCGGGTAGAGAGAAAAATAAAATACAGGAGAAAGCATTTGCTAGAATAGAATGTATTTCATTTAGGTCAAATCAAGGCTTTTCAATCTCTCTCTATTTTTCCTCCAATGGAGGAACCCATTACTTCTGACAAATGGAAGAGAGAATAGGTCTCTTGTTTCAGTTATTGAGTTGATGGTGTTACAAATCATCTGTCTTTTGGAAAGCTGCCTATTAGTGTTCTCTGATCCTTCATGAAAAGGAAGCTGATTAAAATTATTAACAAAATTATCTTCCACTTTTTATTTTGAAGTGTGATCCTAGCTCATAGAGGAACAAAATCAGTAATTATCACTGGTTTAATCAGATGCCTTTTGTGCAGTTTTCTCTCTTCCTCTTCCCTACTCTCTTTCCTATTTTCTTTTCTGCTTTGTCTGATTCTAAATCTCAATGGTTTCATTAAATGTTTAGGGCCAAATTTTGGCACTCTGCAAAGCTGGCAGGAAAACAGGCATATATTATTGTTGCAAAAGCATCTTTATTACAAACCCAGGTCCAGGCCAGCCCAGACCCTGCACACTTCATATTCCTTCTCCACAGCATCATTCCCTGAAGGGGTCATTTGTTCCAGAAGCAAGAGTTTATGCTTGGGTTGGGGCGTTGAGAGCCTTGTGTACATTGTTTATAGACTGTGATGATCTGATCTTTGGGACCCACCCTTTCTAGCCTCATCATCATTGTATGGAAGCACTCCTCTGCCCTGGAATGCAGCTCAGTGGACACACCACAGCCACATGAAACACCATACCTGAACTGAGCTTTCAGTCTGAGGAGAAAGATGGCCAAGGTAGTCAAATGCCTTAGATCAGACCACTGGCACTTGCAAGGAGCAGGAGGAAGAATTCTGATCATCAGAGGTGGCTCCCAAGAGTTTTCATACCAGCTTAAATCAGGTTTGCACCACAGATTTTAAAGGACTTTTTCTGATGTAATATGAAACCAAATAAAGGCAATCCAGTTCTCAAATCAATAGGAGAAACCTTCTGAATTGATCCCTGTTGAGCTTACAGCCAGAGTCTCCAAAGCATGGGGTGATTACAAGATGGAAAGTAGTCAAAGGATAATTTATCTGCTACTTTGAATAATAATTAAATATGAATGAACAGGTCTATGAAAATATGTTTAAAATACACTTTTCTATAGACCTCTCTGTGATCCTGTGGTAGTGTGGCAGAAGACTTCTGAGGAGCTAGAAAATGAGGGGTGAATCACAGCCAGTTTGGAAGGGACGCTGTAAGACAGCCAGGAACTGAACTGAAGAACTGCTGCAGCTCTCCCGGCTGTCTGAAACAGTCCTTTGCTTTGTTGGAGCTGCAGTCCAGGCTTGGCATTTTACACCATTTCTTTAATGTTATTTAAATAAATATAGAAAGGTTTTTTTCCCCTCTGTGAGTTTCCTTAAGGTTTTTTAGATAGAAGATAAGAGCAAAATGAGCAGGAATGTGAAAGAAACTGTGTCAGAGAAGTGTGTGAGAGTTGGCAAGAAATCTTTGGCGCTATTGTGATTGACCAGCTAAGAATGCAGTGAGAGCCAAACAGTCCTCTCTGTGGATTATTTCTGCACAGGGTATACGTGAGATTGTGCTTATGGAATTTTTGCCTGATCCTTCCATAGGGAAGATGGGATTTGCTCTCCATGTGGATAGAGAGGAAAGTTCATATGTCCAAACCTTCAGTTCCTGGCAAACTTGTGTAGAGTCAGAGCTGCCTATGCATTTTTAAATACATCATGGCTAATGAAGAACTCCATCTGTATGAGTGACCAAATTACATTTCAAGTGCTCAATTGTCAGCAGATTTTGAAGTACTGGAAGCAAACTGTGCATCTAACATAGCTTTTAGATTGCGGCGAAAGTGTCCTGTCTATGCAAAAATATCTAATCTGTCTATGCAATAATATTAAATGTTGATTAAATACATCTGTACTTAAATACATTCTTTTTTTAACATATTTTTCTATATGCAAAACGAATGAGAAATTCAAAAGGGAAAAGGTATAGTAGGAGTTTCTCTCTGTTTCAGAATCACATGATAACAATTCTGGTGCCCTGCATGTTGCAGCTTATGACACCTGTCAGGCTGTGTTTGATAAGAAACCTCAGAAAGCATTCACAGTGATACCAAACTCATCCTATCTCCTCTGCCATGTTTGGAAGCTTTCAGTTCACCAAGACCTATAGAAGCTCTAAGTTACCAGCAAGCTCCCATGCAAAATCTTCCTTGTGTGGCTTTTAGACAAATCTGGAGATGGAAAGTAGTACAAAAAACTCATTCTGATTCTCTTTTATGTCCACAGAATGGGGAAAGTACTGTGCCCTACTCCCTGCCCATATTCTTTGGTTTTCATTATCTTTCATTGTGGATAAATCTTCTGGAGTTTTAACTCTTTGTTGTCTTTTTGATGGTCTGACTAATTCCAAATTATTTGAAATAACTTTCCAAATGGGAAACTGCATCCATTTCTCATTTGGAAACAGTTGATTGCTTCCCTATTGATTACAAAAGAGAATATTTTTAAAAGTAGCAAACTTAGTTTCAATAGCCTCTGAAATTCTATTCTATACCCTGAAGAGGATTCAAGGTACTGAATTTAAAATGTAATCTACTCAAGGGATTTCACTGAGTTGAAACAAAGTGTGCTATACTGTACCTGAAGCCACCAATTAATTTCTCATAAATAACACCTGAAAGAGAACTGTCAGTAATTCTCCCTGGCTTTTCTCCATGGCCTACCTATCCTTACCACCCTTTGCTAATAACAGCATAACAGCATCTCTGCATGGCTCTTTGGGTCTCCTAAAAGCAAATGGTGCTGCTATATCTGGCCATCACATAGGTCATAACACCACTCTTTTACTTAATAGGGTCCATAAGATCTCTCTTTTACATAGCAGAGTCATGCACGGGAAGCTTGAAGCATTGCTGAGAAAGATACTGAAATATTGCCTTTCAATGGCTCGAGGCAGCTAGGGTAGCTTGCCTTTTTGTGTCTGTATTTTCCCAGGTGAACTGTTCTAAATTCAGCTTTAGAGGAACAGAAGGAATACCCTGAGTGGGGAGATGTGCAGGAGCTGGTCACAGACAATGGGCCTCCTTTCTGCAAGACATGACTGGAGATGCAGTCTCTTTGGGATCAAAATGTCAAAATCCTTTTGATGACATGAACTTTTCTGACAGGTTTGAGGCACACAACATTTCCACTCCCTTACATGCAGAGAGAAATAGGAACAGAAACAACAAGGGACTTCTTTGTTGAAGGTGAAAGAGGATAGGAAGGAAAGGAAGCATGAGATCCATTTTAAATCATTGGAAATGTTCAGCTGTCAAGGGAAAGATGCTGTAAAATGACCATGTAAAACAAACATTATTATCCTAGTTATAAAAGCTCACTTAATCCTTCTTATTGCTGGTGAGCCTCAAAAACATGGCTTTTACACGCCTGCAGTATAAGAATTGCTTAAATCATGTTTCAAGCTAAAACCCACAAGTCTTTTGGGGAAAAGTACTGATGTACCCATTCACACAGGTACATATTCCTGGAAACATACAGCCTGGAGCAGAGAGTGGAGGTGGCATCGAACAGGATGGGCAGTGGCATGTTTCCTGACCTTCACAGCAAGTTCTTGAAGGAATAGGTCTTGAGCATTATCTGACATCAGTGTATGTCTAGTATCTACAGTTTTAATATGCTGTTTATATGTATTTAGTGCTCCAGTTGGAAGTCGGAAGCACTGTTATTTAAGTGCTGTTTGTCTTCCTTTCACTTTATTACTGCAATCAGTGAGATTGATCTTAATTAAAAGTCTAAAGTTCAAGATAGTTTAAAAAAGAGTACATATAGCTTTGATGGCCTCTTGAAAAGGCTACCTGGATTTTGTTTAAAAAACGAGACTGCTGTAGTCTTTGCTTTATTTTGCTTATTTATTTCCATGCCTGACTTTAAGGGCTACCTTCTTAGTGAAAACATTTGTACATGTCTCTGATAAGCTAATGCTGAAGTCCCAAGTGAATTCTCCTTGGATCCTGTAAAGTGTAACAATCCAACACCTAATATCAATGGCAATTTTTAATAGTATGCAACAACATGAAATGAAACTGGTACTCTTAAAGTTTACAACTGTATCATATAATTATGATTATGGATTTGTGTAGGATTTTAATTTAGCTTAATGCAGCAAAACCAAATGGGCTTAAGATGTTAAGCCAAACAGCAAATATGACAAAGTTCTCCTTTCCAGGTATATCTCCTTTGTAATTTTCTCCTAAAAATACAAATCTCACTCTGTGTAGAAATTTAGCATCTATTTCAGTCATGTTTTCCATTTAAAATATATCATATACCCAGTGAATGACTGAAAATGCAGCAGATATACCAACTTTACAATGGCTAGATTCAGGCCAATGCATGAATGTCCTGTCCTCATCTCAGACATGAACTGTTTTACAGAAAAGGCTAAAATTAATGGAATTCCATGGTACAGTTCAGGGAGTTATCTTTGTGCACACAGTTTTCCATCTTTACAAAAACCAGCAAGGGCAAATTATAGTAGTCACACGTGGTCAAGACCCAAGTCCTCATAGCAAAGGATGACCCATTAGCACTAACCATAAATATTTCTTTAGGGCACATTATTCTTGTGATGGCTACACAGAACATTGGAAGACAAGCAACCTGTGTCCTCATTGCTCTTCCAAACACTGCCTTGTTCTGTGCTGGAGAACCAGCCTACCCTGTCTGGTCTGTCCAAACACAGGTATCTTTATATATTTGGAGATTCTCATCTTCACTCAGAGTCATGGCAGCCCATCTTAGCTTTTGTGTGTAAGAGAATTTCATGCCTGTTTATGATGGTGCAGGCCTCAACATCTTCTGTTGCATATTTTAGATGTAGAAAGTATTCTAATTATTAATTAGTGCAACAATTCCTTCATCATTTGAATTTTGAGAAGCATTTATCTTTGTATGTCTTATTCAAGATGTCAGTATGAAAAGAAAATGCAAAACAGCAACTTACTTGTACATTTGTTATTCATTCTTCCTTTAAATGATAATGTGGGTAAAAAGTCTCATTTGTCAGTCATTTCATGTTTGAATGAAATCAGCTACAGGAGAAAAAGCTTTATTGTGGATTTAGAAGGATCTAAGCCCATTTTGAGTTGCACGCACCCTTTTGGAATATATTTTCTGCATTACTAACAGAAAAGAAAGTGTATTTAAAGAATTTTCCCTCTCTTGTGTTATAAATTTATATACTTTTTGCTTTTTGCATTTATGTACAAATTGAGATGTATACAGGATACTTCTGTAGGGCACAGCATAATTCCATGTCATTCATTATGGATTTGTCTGGTCATGTGTTCAAAGCAACGATGCACATAGTTTTCACAAAATGTGAATATTGAGCCCAAAATATTAACACACTAGAATGTTTATGAGCAGTTATTCTGTTTACTCTAATTTAACACTGATGCAATGTCTCGGTGCTCTTCTTTCCTGCTGAAACACAACTGAACTTTCAAAATATATTTTTCTGCCATTTTGGGGCTGCAAATCAAGAGAAAACTTCAGTAAAACACAATACCATCTGCTTGAAGATCTCCAGATCATTAGCATCAAAATGAGAGATATAAACATCTCACTGGCTGACTGCTTAACAAAATAAAAGGTTAGAAATGCAACCCAGACAGAAGGGGATTCCATCATTCATCCAATAATAAAAAAGTCCACACACTGCATGATACTACAAAGAATTGTTCAAGGTTTTCTAGAACAGGTGTCATACACATTAAATAAAATGAATATGTGCTTTTCCCTAGGAAGTCTAATCTGAGAAACAAACATGCCTGTGTCACCTACAGTCAAAATAGCCAAAAAATTATACCAGGGATGTATTTTCTTGGGAGGGAAATTGTACAAAAGGGCATAATGTGCACTCCATATATGTAGATCACATTCCAAACAGTGTATCCCAGGGTGTCTTTGTTCAAGAATGTCTCAGTGAGCATCAGCAAGGTGGGCAGCCCTCTGTGGTACAGAAAGTGAAAGGAAAAAGGAGAGAGAAAAAGTGTAGCCAGTAAAGATTCCTAATCCCCCTGGTCCCAGCTTTAGACCCCAGCATATTGCAATGGTGATGGAAGCAATGCCTGACATGGATGCCCCAGGGCTCTGCTGGGCAGTGAGCTTTGCAGAGCTGTACTCTGGGAAGGTCAGCCTCTAACTCGAGCCCTTTTTTCAGTTTCACTCAGCCTCCCATTCCTGCTTTATCACAAGGCAGTATCACTAGTGCTATGGCAAGTATGTTTTGGTATCTGTAGTAGACGCTGCCGTGTGTTTTCCCAGTAACAGGCAAGTAGGGACAAAGGTTCATCAGTGAGTAATGAATCAAATGCTAAGGTGGAGACAAGATTTAGTTGTTTAAACACAGTCATTGCAGGCATGTATCAGCCTTCCCTTTGAAATGCACTGAGCTACAGACGACGGGCAAGAAAATTTTGGATTTTTTCAATTTAAAGCTTGATCATATCAGCTGCTCCCAGTCTGAGCAGTTACAGGTTCTTTATTTTACTAATTATAAGAGTAATTATGCCATTAGTTCTCAGAAAGTAATTTTAATAATTAGGTCAAACACAAAATGACTCCAATCTCATGACATACTAATTTAAATTGTTTGGATATTGTAATTTAGGAGGAGGAGTCAGTGCTAGAGTCATTTTGGGGATTGTAAGAAGGAAAATACAGCTGGAGAAATAACAGAAGATGAATTCTCTGTCAGAGACATTAGTTAAGTTGTTTCTAGAATGATGTTAAGTGAATAATATTACAGCTATTTGATAGTGATGACAGATAAAATTATCATGTATTGAAAAATATATTAAAGATTTGATTCAGAGGCCATAATTTTGACTGAGCATACCAACCCCCTTTCTCTATTACGCTAGCAGAAGAAAACATTTTCAATTCACCCATCTAATTTTCTTGAGAAATTAATCCACTCATATCTCTGCATGATATATGCTGTTCTCAAATCCAGTTTCTAATCTTAGTCGCAACCTCATAAATCTTGAACTAAATTTACAGCCACCAGAGAGCTTAGGCCACCAAAGCCAATTACATTGATGTAAAATCCATGCACGTGAGATATTTGGGACAAAAGAAGAAGAGAAAGGAAAAGAGGAGATTATTTAGGCCAGGGCAGGAAATTAAAACAATGTCAAAATCATTTCAGACCTGGCTTCTAGCAGTTTAACTTTATCAATACCTCTAGACATTTGTCTTAGATTTAATACCAGTGCATTTTTAGGAGTATTTGTCCATGAAAGTATGTCTGAGTATGAGCAGGGTCCTTGGTATTGCATGGCCCTGGACTTTTTTTTGCCACAAGTTAGAAACATGCCTCCAAAAGTCCAAGAATTAAGGAAAGTTACTTTCTGCCAATCATGACTTACAGGACCCAAGATCATCTGCTGCTGTGCCTTTGGCAGGTGAATAAAGCTTCACTTCCCAGCATATCCCATATAAGTTCAATCAATAACACATCAAAACTTTCTGGTGATGATGGTACAGAAACCATGTTTGACATCTCTCTCCCCTGACAAATTATTCTCCCCTGACAATGAATTTTCCTCTCTGAAAGACAGAGGACAGTCACATACAAATCACAAGTCAAACAATTCTAAAACTTAGGATCCCACTGCCTGCACTTACCAATAAAAGGAAAACAACAGCTATGCCCCCTAAAGGTTTGCTGGCATTCAAATTTTTCTTGATTTATTTACCCCCACTGGGGGTGCAGTGGAAAGGAAAAGCACACAGGCTTTTTTTGCTTCACACACAAGGAACAGAGAACACAAAACTTTGAAATTGCATTTCATGAAATGTGTTTGCATTATTTTATTCAAGCAGTAAACATTGTGGTATAAAAATAATCTTTACATGAAAAACATATTATTCCCAGCTCACAATACATTCTTAATTTGACATTTGAAGTTAAAAATGAATGGGACTGGTGGTTTAGTCCAAGAACGTATATTTTTACTGACATAACAGAAGGTTGCTGGCAAGTTTCATTACGTTTATTACAAGTGTAATTATCTTTAAAAGCATATCAGTGAACAGTGTGATTCTACAAATTAGAAGAAGCAGTCCTGTGGAAGTATGATGAAGTTCTGCATTTTTACTTTTTTAAACAAAACAAGCAACTTTACTTATTGGATTCATAACTGCAAAATACACTCAAAGCTTGGCAAGCATTTTCTGATAATTCTAATTCTTCAAAATTTCATAGGTAAGTTTAAAATGTATGTTACTCATTGATCACAATAAAAGTCTTTAAATTTTCACCAATATGGTCCACATTAATTGATGGACTTTTTTTATAAATATTTGAAATTAATGTAAGTATTTGAATTGTAAGAGAAGTTTATAGATTTATGTCTGAAAAAATATACCTAGAAACAGTTTTTCTACTGTCTGTAGAAAGTGCTGAAATTTAAACTAACAGTGATGAGACCACTGTGGTTGGAATTGTTTGGGATTTTTACCGTCTAGCAGGAATGTTAGTACTGGTGCATTTTTAAACATGTCTGCACATAGCAGTTATGCCACTTGCAAATCATATGCAAAAGAAATCCATTTGCATGCAGTGAGTTTTAGACTAGCTATGAATCCCACAAAAATCCCATGTCAAATTCCACAAAAAACAAGATGCTTAGCCACTGCTTTCAATGAATTAATTGTTTCTGTTCATAGAAACACTGACCATACTCTCAAAACCTAGTGAAAGAATCTTTTTAAGACCATCAATATATCTTGTCTGAACTAGTTTTCCAGAATTGCTCCCCATAACTACCTCAAAGGCTGTTTCATTTATGAAATAAGTATTGTTGTCTTTATACAACAGAAACCAGATTCATTGTACATAGTACAAGGACACATAAAAAAGGACCTTCCAACCCATTCTGTGGAGTGGAAATCTCCCAGGGGAAGGTGGGTGGTGTTGACATTGCAGCAATTTTAATTTCCATTAAAGAGTTCTATAGGAATTCTGCTGATGTAATATTTTTCCCTCAAAATAAATACTTCACTTTTTGGTCAACCTTGATCAGGCATTTTTTGTAGTATTTGTTCATCTCTCATTCCTCAAAGAAGTTTCTCATAATAATTTTCTAATCTTGCAGCCTTCTCTTTTTGTGTCTTTCATTGGCTTCAACTTACCCTGTACCAGCAGCTGAGTTAAATTCTAGCCTGAATCCATATCCTGTGTTTTTCTGAAAATCTGTTTTCCAAGGTTTTATTGGTGATTAAGATATGAATAATCTGAGATTCCACTTGCCTTGTCTCATCTTTTTAAAATTTTAGCTTTAAAATATTCCATTTCTTTCTCATAAATGGAGCTAAATCAACATGGATTCAAGACTTTTGATTGGCAACAGACAGAAGCAGGAAAATGTTGGAGGACCAGGGATAAAATTGGAGGAACAGGGATTCCTATTAACTAGAGATCATTTAGTCATGAAACCCTTTACCACAGTGTGTATAAGGAACAAATCAATGATAATTAAGCAGTTCAGAGGTCCTCCTAGAAGAATCTGGAAGTGGAATAGAAAAAGTTATTCAAAACTCTCAAGTGTATTTTGGATAGTCAGAAAGCAATGAAGTTATTTCACTTTTCTGTTGTAACTAATAGCTACTGAATTTTGTTACAGACCTTTTCACAGATGGCCATACCTACTTTGTGAGACCTAAGGCAGATACTCCCTAAGGTCAATTTTTGAGGAACTGGATCTGGCAGGAACATCATGCACCTTCCAAAATGCTCTCCCAGTTCTGCTGGCCACAAATTCTTTACTGACAGCATTCAATGATGGAGATCTCAAGAGGCTCCTGTGTTCAACTCTCTTACTGCACATCCTAATTCAGCTTGAGTCACTTTCACCTCTTAACCACAGCCCCTGAAGTTTCCATCATCACATCCTTCTCTCGTGCCTTTTCGCTTCTGGGTCAGCATGCAAGCTACTGCCTGTTTAATACTTTTTGGTGTGCTTCTCCTCAGCACTCAGTGTTAGTGACATAGAAAGGCTATGTGTCCCATGACTTGCTCACTGCATCATCATCTCTCTCTGTCACTCCCTCTGTCTTTCTTCTCTGATGGTTCATGGTTCCAACAGTAGGAAAGGAAACTCTGTTCAATGCCTTCACCTATTTTGCTGTCCTTTCTCATTATTTTAGTTGTGGTGAGGAATGGACTCCAAGACCATTACAGACAAGTCTTCAACTCAAGCTCCCATGGTTTTCAAAGAGGTCCTCATGCCTTTCCAGAAGAATCATGATTGGCTCCATTTCAGGTCCCATATACTTTTGAAATCAGAATATCTGATCTATTCTGACATTTACTTTAACCTCAAAGTAAAATAGGCAAGTAAGGTCTTGAGCATGCTAGGTTATGCATAACAGGCTGGATGCTGCATCTCCAGGATTATCTGCATTGCACAAAACCAAATAGTTGCATACTGAAATTTTTCTGGATAAATCAACACACTCCTCCACATAGGTAAGATGCATCAAGGCACTGCTTTCTGCTATACTTTCAAGCATACTGCCAGGCCTGATGCCCTGAAATCTTAAAAATAACTTGACAAACATTTCAGATATCCTATTCTTGAGGATTTCTGTGTAGACAAACACAGCTAACATTCTAAGGAATTCTTGATCATCTGACAATATCCTCTAGTCCAGAATAAATGAAGTTATTGAACTTCGGTGAAGCCTTGAAACATGACAGCTCAAAGTCCCAAGAAGTGACTGCTTTCAGCACATTTAATGTAAGAACATGATTGTATGCATCAGAGCTGCAGTCAGGATCCAATTCCTACCCCATTCAATGCAGTCAGTCCCATCCTTGGGGCTGCAGAGAGTCCTGGCATCACTGGAATAGAAGTCGGTTTGCTTTGGTAGGTTGGATTGGTTTATTGTGATTTCACAGTTTTGCAACAGTTTTATTGTACACTATTGTCTGCATGAGGCAAAGAGAAAGTTCAAGAGAGAAATACCAGGACTTCTGCTGGGCTGGAGATGCTTCCTGCAAGCAGTTCTCCTGTAGGTGGGATGCAACATATTTAATGCTGCCATAAACAGTTCAAGATTTATTTGAATCAGGCAAATGTCATTCCCTTCACAATGCAAAAAGTACTTTAATAGTCTTGTAAAGTTCATTACCACTTTGGTGTGGCATCCATGGGCTCTCTTAGCAGCTAAAATACAAGTGAAGAAAAGAGATTCCCTGCCACAAGGACCTCATGATCTAGTCTTTCAAAAACTGTGCTGAAGGTAGTGATGGCCTGGAGAGAAAGAGGAAGAGACACCAACAAAATGAAGCAGTTACACACCAGGAATAAGTCCACATCCCATCAAAAAGACCAGTAGAATGCTTATGCTGCTTTTTACATTTTGGAAATGACAGAAAGGAAATATTCTGGTAACCATCTTCTAGTAAATTCTTACGGAAACTCATTTTTTACATGGAACCTTGATGTCCTGGCATCAATAGAGTGGAGACCATCCAAATCCTTAAAGCCTCACCATGGTAAAAATATGTTTCTCAGGAGGTGTTCTGGTAATATTCACATGATTGCAACTTTATTCCCTCTACTTTGTCCCGTTACAAAGGAGAATAAGGTTACTATTTTAAATGTGGGCATTGTTGTACAAATGGCCAGAGCAATGTTGCACGAACTGTTTCCATGCTTTTTGCCAGGCAGTTTTACAGATGCTGGCAATAGTACAGAAATGACTTGAATCTGTTTCTTTGGGAATTAATTCATCAGGGTTCACTCATAGCACAATTTGAGCAATGGAGGAAACTTTCTGCAAATTTTTAAAAGTACTTAAGAAGTGCCCCAATCAGCATGAAAAAGGTATAAAGAGTTAATTCTTAGGTCCTCGCATATTGTCAGCTATAAGAATGATAGGCCAAATTAAAAATGAAAGCAATCTTTAGCTTAAACAGAATTAATCTTAGCAACGAAATTGGGTTTATTGTGCCAAACTGTTGTTTGGATTTTAGGGTAAAGTTTTCTTTTCCTTAACTAATTATTCCCTAGTTATCCTTAAGAAAAACTCAACATTTTCCATTATTCATAGCATCTTGCATAGCTGTGTGGGATTTATTTCCTGAGTATAGATGAAATTGAGATCGTCCTAGCCCTCTATTTTATTGTCATCCATCATTGCATCTTACTAAAGAAAGACACTATGGGTCCTCAATCTTTTTTGAAGATTTTCAGGTCATGGAGAGATCAAATCACAATCTCTAAGTTCTGTACTTCACAGAATTAAAAAAAGAAAACACTCTAACTTTCTAAAAATAAGAACATTCTTTCTTATATGAAAAAAGAAAGATCTGACTGCTGTCTCTGTAACTGGTGTACCATATTGCATACTGGATCACATGATGTATCATATACACATTCAGTGCAATTCCTTGGCCCGTTCTCTTTCATATAATAGGATTCAACAGAAGAATTTCAGAGCAGAAGGGCTTCAGCTGAATGCATGGCTCCTTGAGAAAGTCACAGCAGGGCCCCAAGAGAAACAGATTTTGGTGATAAAGGAAAGGTTTCCTCGATATGGTAATTCATTTAAGGGTCACAAAAACTTACAGCAAGACTCTGAAATTGAATGTGACTATCAAAGAAAGCAGCAGAACCACACAAGTAATCACAGCAACTTCTATCTGAGATTCCACTATTTACTTTGACACTGGCCATTCTGCTCTTCCTTGGTCTTTCTGGAAATTTTCACCTCTACACGGTCTGCCAGCCTCAATGATAGTGAGATGAAGATGGTGGAAGTACCACAAAGACCAGTGTACTCGATGCATCGTGGAAGAGGTGGAGGTGGAGGTGTTTTTCCAAGTGAGGCAGCTGAGGAACAGCGGTGCTAAGTCTGTGACGGAGCTCCCCCTGATGGTGCTCTGCAAATGGAAATGCACGGGTGGGGGTCCCAGGCGCTGGCCCTCCAATTTCTGCAGCAACAAAAGCTGTTCAGACCAGCTCGGTCTATAAAAGTCTCCCACTGCATTCCCCCTGAAAACAGCTTATGGATAATATGGAGCAAGATCCATATTTTTGTCATTAAAAGTCAGAAATCCCTCTCATCCCTAAAGATAAATAGGCTGGTTCTGGTGGTGGTACTGAACCATGGCACTGCTGAAGGCCTCATACAGAGGAGACAACAGAGCAAGTACTAAGAGCATTTGTTGGGCTGATGCTGTTGTTGAGTTTTCTCTCACTAATCGCTTTGCCATGTAGAATAAACGAGCTCATGATTTTTTGAATCCTTGAGCTTGGCAATGCTGTTAACATGTAACAGAGTTTGTCTGATGATCCTCCAAAATAAACTGACTGTACGTGAAGCGACAGGGGAACTTGGTCATCAGATGTAAATCCTCCACTACAGGCTAGCCAAGCACTGAAAAATCATGAGTTGGATCCCTTAAAAAACACAAAATTCTCTTTAAAATCATGACTGTTACATAAACAAGCAAATTTTGGTTTTGATTGTTTTTTACATTGTCTAGTGGTCGTTTCAGCCTTCAGGCTACATATGAGTGATACTTTTTATTTCCAGACTTTTCCCACAATATATGGCCTTGAAACATTTTCCTTTCATATATGAACACTGACATTTTAACAAAAATCTTATTTGAGTTTGAACCTTCAAAATAGGTCTCTAATGAAGACACCAAGATCCTTGCAGTAAAATGGAGCTAGGGAGAATTGCATGGTCTGAGCATAGGGCAACTGAATAAAACTTTGAATTATAAACCTGTCTGAGACAAAAATCTTTACCTCATTTCCCAGACAAAAATCTTTACCTCAGTTCCCAGACAAAAATCTTTGCCTCTAGTTCAACTTCTACATCTGCACAGCAGGACTAATAGTACTTTATCCCAGGGCTTAATGAATATGGTGATTTTACCATTTATCTTACTCAAATATCTTGAATGCAAAAAGACTTTGCAAATTCTATATAGCATTATTCTGTGCTGGTTTATCCCCTAACAAAAAACTTGGTCATAGCATACATTCAGGTTTTTAATTTTTCTTAACCAACATGCCTTAGAACAGGGTTTTTTCTGTAGAAAATAACAGTGAGGGGGGGACAGAACCCAGCCTCAGTGGGGTGCCAGCTCCCTGATTTGCAGTCATTCCCAGGGCTGGCTGGCTGGCATAGTGCAGCTCTGCCTGTCAGTGCTAGTGGAATATTCCATTATACATTAAACAATGTTTTCCAAAACAGATGAGTTATTTCTTACTGAAAAGAACAATAACAACCCAATCCCCCGGAAGAAAACTTAAATCATTTGTATTACCCAAACAGCAGGACACAGACTATCGGTGCAGTTTCATTCACAGTATTGTTGCCAGAGCCACACCTAATGACCTCCTGAGATGATCTTCATGCCCTGAGATGGTACCATAAGCATAGGCATTAATTTAGTATGAGGAACTACAGTGATTAACTTCAAATGACTGGCTGAAATTACATGGTGAGATGCTTCTGAGCCTGTGTCAGAGCAACAGGCTAGCCAATAAACACAGGCTATCACAGTTTGCATTTAGATCACTCCCTTTATCCAGAGCACATTATAAATATCACAGATTTTTTTGTCTCACCCCAGACAGACAGATAAAGCATGGTTTAAGAAGCTCCACAGGGAGCAAAGTCAGGCATCTGTGTTTGCTGTTAACAATACAAGTGAGTGGTTCAAGGTCCAATGACTCTGCCCCCCACATTTCCCTAAATAACCAAGCCCTGCAATATTGCTGCAGTTTAAGCACCCGAGTCACAAACTGCAGTCAAAGTTGCTGGCACAAGATCATTAGCAAGTGACTCCCTTAGTCTGCTAATGCCCTGGGTTCATAGCCTAGCCACTAATTCCTGTAGGAAATGTATTACTCGTTATCATAGTTGAGTACACGATTCACATTTTCTGGAAGGTTTCATTTTTTTCTTGAATCACATAACTTCATTTTTTCAGATTTTCTGATGCGAACCAATGTAAATCACTCTTTAGAACCGGGGACATGTTTTAGGGGAGCATATGCTCCTTTATTTTGACTTGTACTTCTCCCTGGGGCATATCCCAAGGAAGTTACTGTACACATGGTGTATGTGGGATTTAATAAATAGAAAAGACATGAAATTTAAGTGATTTTTGGCAGTTATCCCTTTGTAAATGTTAGCTTTTTCCCTGCAAAGGGTGTGTAACCCTTAGTGAATCAGCCTTTTAGTGTTTTATTTGGTAACAGACTTAATAGTATGTTGTACACTGTCTAAAGGCTTAAGATTAAAATGATACGTATCCGGTAAAAGGACTGAGCTAATCCCCACCAGCTGGAATACAGTGCTGAGGGGCCCTCCTTTCTGGATGGATTTTGCACTGGAATTAAGACCTCTTCCTAAAACAAATGAAAGAAAGTTTGCAGAAGCGAAGACATACAGTAGTACAGCAAAATGAAGTTGCAGCAATAAAGCTACAGAAACCCTTCTTTTGACTGGCTCCAATCGTCCAGACTAGCTCAGACAAAGCATCAGTCCCTGCTTGCTGCAGTGCTGGGGCAGACAGCCCTTCTCTGCTGTGTGCAGCCATCAGTCTAATAAAAAGCCTTCTTCCCGATTTGGAAGATGTATTACTCCTGGATTCAAACGCTTCCAAAAATATATGAGATGTACAAAACACTCCTCATTTGCCAGAAACACACTGGAGTTTTGCTTACATTACATTCTTTCTTCGTATATGTTTGAAAAAAAAAAATAAGGGAAGGGGGGGGAAGAGACTGTAATACATTGAACTAAAAACTTTCATCACAATGATAAGATATAACTTTGGGTAAAGAGACTGGGGGACAACTCAGTCCATACTGTCTTGAAATCTTCTTTTACACCTCTTTCTGAAGTATAAATATGGACTTCATCCAGTTTTCCCAATCTGAACGACTTTGGCTGGGGGAGGTTGGTATGGAAGTCATTTCCCTTTTAGGTGCAGTAGCTGCTTTCCACAGACTCAACAAAGACATGAAATATCATTAACATCTGATTCTGAAAGGCTGACAACCACTTCTTTGTTTTACACAGCCGTCCAGGGAAAGCTGCTGTGTATTACCATATCGCAAGAAAAATTATACCTATTAAGCTCTGATAGCAGCTCTGGAATATTTCTCTCATTTGTTCTGGGATTTAATGATTGAATATGTCTATTGTTTTCACAATCAGCATTTCATAATTTAAACTACATTATGTGTAAACATTGCTTCAGTTAAGGGTGGGTATTGCTGGGCCAGACAAGCCTGTGACCGGTTTGGGACTTGGTTTCAAGGATAAGGGCTAAAACCTCCTGTATTAAAAAGACAGAAAGAGGTGAGATAGTTTGTTCAGTGGGTGCAGAATCACAGCAGAAAACAGTCTCCTCCTTCTTCTAGCAAGCGGGAAGACTCTGCAGGCCTCAGCAATGCTTCTCTGCTCCACAATAGAAGGAAAGCAAGTTGAAAGTTTTGCCCAGGGGATTTCTCAGCTCCAGAACTCATTGGAAAAGAAATAGGGAAATGCCACTTTTTATGTGTGTTTAATTCTAAAAAACAATCAAAGCATTCCTCTAAGTTATTTTAGAAGGTGCAAAAAGAGTCTTTGTTTTCCTTTAATTCCCTCTAACAGCCACTCAGGATCACACTATCAGTGCTAAAATCTTCTATCAGAATTTAAACTTCTTGGTCATATACATGATAGAAGAATTATTACTCTTTTTCCATTCCTCTTTTTTTTTTTTGGTTGCCTGTAGGAAAAGAAAATTGAATTTTCAAGTAATGCTGTTAGCTAATTATTAGCAGGACTGAGCAAATCCTCATCAGCTGATGATTTTTTTTATAATACACCTAATTAGCATAAAATTAACATGACACAATAAATTAAATGTTTTATTTGAAGGAAAGACAAACCTGCATGTCTAAACTGATCCTGTTTTAATTGTTCTCAGGTTCTCAAATCTTGCAATAAGCATAAATAAAAACTTCCCAGTTGCTCTGTCTGAAAGAATAGTTAAGCACTGTTATCACCCCCATTTTACAGAGAAACTGGTTCCAAAGCACGGAAATACTTTGGTGAAAGGTAAAAAAGAGCATTTGTGCCAGATCTGGGAACAGAACTGTTATCTGGTGCCTTCTAGGCATCTGCTTTAACCACATCCTTCCTTCCAATACACTGCAACTTCCTTTCACCAAACATTTCTTTACTGCTTATTTCTTCTGATAAAGCACCTGAAATCTAAGTGGAAAAAAGAATGCAAAGACTTTACACAAGGAATTTATGTCTGTCTTTTGTTCTTTTTTTCTTTAATATTCTGCTGAAAACATTTCCTGGAAATTCAGAGGAATGTTGTGGACTGAAGTGCTGCACAAAGGTACTTATCAGTAATATCAGCAAATGGCATGATTACCTAGGAGTACAAGTAAATATTCTGTATCACAGTTATGCTTTTGTATTTAAAATATCAGTTCTTGGTGATATTTGCAGGGATAGCAATGAAGGCAGAGTGGGATACTCTGGCAAAGTCTTGGGTTTTAAGATGCCTTTTGCTCACACTGGCATTTTGCTCTGGAAGAAGCATTTGCCCCTGTACAGTGTAGCTTCTCCTCTCGCAGAACAACTGTGTTTATGTAAATAAGATAAACTACATTTAATGGAATTTAATGCTCCTGCACCACTTTTTTTTTTTTTTCGTTTTGCAGAAGTGCCCTTCAAAGCACTGGTTGGAAGGGAGGTAAGCCTACTGTCAGAGCATGTCAGGAGGAGATAGTTTACATTCATACTTATGCTGCCCCCACCTGAAATATAAGTTCCAAGATCAAATATTAAGTATTTGATCACATTTAGCATATTTCAAAGAAAAATGGCCAGGGCTATATTTTGAAATTTTGGTTAATTTATCTTCATTAACTCCCTCCCCTTACTTTGATAGATATGTTTATGTTTTTTCCAGTCATAAAAGGAAAAAAAAAAAGCAAGAGCAAGATGTGCTTTTCATTCTCTCACTCCATCCCTAGTTTTGTTCACCTCACTAAACAGACAATTTACAATCACTTTTTTGGCCTTCTTTCTGACTTTATATCCAAAAGCCCTTCTACTCCAGTGTCTGTCTTTTCCTGGTGTCAGGCAACTGGCTGCAAATGCTTCAAAGTCTCAAAAATTTGTTGCTAGTAACTCAGTCTAAAATTTTCAGACAGTTTATTAGGCTGAAGTAAATTGTGCACAGATGCAGTGCCATTGGGGTTTTCTACCTGCTTATAATGGCTTTTAATGTGATGTATTAAATTAATAGCTAATTTAATAGGAATTTTAATGCAAGGCATTTTCTTCACTTGCACTACAAATTACACTGAGGTTTGTGTACAAATGTGGTCATTCTCACCCTGTTTAGTATCACAAAATCTAAAAAAACAGACCTGCTTTTTGAAGAGCTTCTCTGCTCAATTTAAAAAAATCTCATGGAAAATTTCTGCATTTTGTAAAGCAAAATCAGGTTTAGTTTATTTTATTACCATGTTTCATACCCCCAAATACACCGATAACAACCTCTTAGGCTTCTAAGCTTATTTGCCTGTATAGTGTGAAGCAGTAGCCGATTGGGGAAATTATAACTATTTTTCCGTTATTTTTAGGTCACTCATTTTATTTGGCTTAATAACTTGGTGTGTCAATATTTCTTAAAAAATCAAAAATGTTTAAATCTTTTTTAAGAGTACTGCCCCTTGTATTTATGCAATTCAATTTGCTTCTCTAAAAAGTCTATCTAAATTCCATCAATGTCTTGCCAATCATACTGGTTTAAGTTCTTCTTCTCTATTAGTCTCAAACAGCCCTACAGTTTTCACCTTTTTCTTTTGTGAATTCTCCTTTATGAAGCCCCTTTCCTGAGCATAGTATTTATCCATATTTGTGGTACCTGAGAGGAGAAGCAAGGTATGGGAGGGAGGATTGACGTGACCAAGCAAAGAACCTGCCAAGAATTTCAGAACATTAATACTTCTTTGGGTGTGAGTCCAACTTCAATCCAACGGCACTATACAGTTTGTTTAAAGTATAATGCAAATTCTCCCAAAAATATTAAGGGCATTTTTTGTCTCAATGACTGTATATGCTGGGCAGGGTTTTTTGGATGAGATCTCTGTCATGTTTCATGTAGTTTGGCTTCAGGACACCAGTTCAGTTCAGGTAAGAAAATGTCTGATCTGTCATTTCTGGCATGGGAACTCTCATGCTGCTCAGCTGCATCTCCATTACTTTTCCATGGACCAGAGCACTCTTTCACAGGGCTGAAAGTAAAGACCAGGTGTATGGCTTTGTTGTCCTTAGGTAAATATCTCCTCCAGCAATCTGTGGTGCAGGGAGCCAACATGCATCATTCTCAAGCAAGCAAGGGAGAAAGAGATTTCTTTTGGTCTAGACTACCAGCTCTCCAGCAGCAGGGATAAGAAGAAAGGTGATGTGACCTTTTCAGCTGTAGCTGCTCTTCTGGAAACACCTTCCTAACATGAACCAATCAGTAAAGCTTTAAGAGCTGGCTGAATCTCTTCATAAGCAGGAAGGCAGTTAAAACATGGGTGATTTGTGACGTTGTAAAAGCCTGTGAAAGTGATAGGCAAGAAGGGAAATTGCCGAGGAACTAAAATCTGACCTCTTTCATCCCTTTGGTAGCAAAACTTTGCAGTGCTGCCAGAGGAAATGAATCAACAGAACTCAATTTATAAACACACAAGATCAGACAAAACTGACATTAAACATTTACTGAGCTTTCAAAATAGGAGCAGCACTTCACATATCAATGCTTAACAGAAAAACATGCTTTTAACCTTTTTCTTTTTAATGAGCAGCTCAAGGGAATTAAATATTTTGGGTATTTTAGAAGTAAATTATAACATAGGTGAATCTGATAGGGTTTCCATTATCTGGTATCAGGTAGGAGCTGCATATCAGAAAGAAAGCTGTAACAGAAGGCCCTGTCCCATGGATGAAACATACATTGAGTGTTTATTTTTTGAGATTGAATATCCAGTCCCTAAGGTGAAACAGTAATGAATGACATCTTACTGACTGCCCAGAAAGATCTTATGTTGCACTTTCAGATAACATGTAGTAATTTGATATCAGTACTCATAAAATCTTGTGTTCATGGAAACCAGAGGAATAGAAACTAATTTGCTCGAGCTGAGTTTTAAGTTAATAAGATAAATGTGGGGGGTTAGTGTTTGGGTTTTGTTGTGAGTTTGGTTTTTTTAATTCATTCTTTGCATTTTAATTGGTTTTGGATATATTTCATTTAATTTATGATGTGTTGGGATTTCACATTTATATTTTTCTTTCAATACACTTGGTCAACCTAATATATAGTTTGATTTTTTTTTAAGTCCTTAAGTTCCTCCTTGTGTGAAATGCAGAAGACACATAGACCTTCATTTTCAGAGCTTGATTAGGGAAGCAATTATACTTGCACAGACACTATAGTCTGCTAGACACATGCTCTAGCTTTTGGTCTCCTAAAACTAGACATTAAGCTTAAAATTAATATTGATCAAAAAAGAAGGACCATGCCTATAAAAATATTTTGAAAAAAAATTAATAGGTTTTCAAAAAGTTTTTCAGAGAGTTATTTTCCTTAATTCCAACAAAAATTCAGTGTTTTCATGGAAAGAAAACACGAGTGATTAAAAATATGGTTTGCTTGGAAAAAACCCAAACCAATTTTATTTCATGAAGCCGACCATCAGAATATGCAACCAATACCTTTGGACAGAGTATGTGTACCCTGAATTCCAACCTACCGGGAAATGCCCTCACTCTGTAGTCTGCAGCTATGTAGACATGTTTGTCACATGAAAGGTGTAAGACCTGGAGTAAAAAGAGAAATAATATTTATTTAGATTATAAAATGTACACTACTGAAATGGAACCTATCCAAGCCTCAAAGCAGCTTCAAAGGAATTAGAATGACCACTTCTATTTCCTACTACTAAATAAATGGGGCGTATCATTATAGCAGTCTGACCACTGCCACAATAAAAGCATCTTATGCATCTCCAAAGATCCACAGAAGTTCCTAAACTCACCCAAGGCATTAGGAGTTGAAAATCCACAGGCAAGTACAGGTCTACTGCTAGTGGTTGTTGATTAATCTGTAAATTATGTGGAAAAGAGAAATAATTTTAACAGATTCCATCTGCAATTAAGCTCTAAGTCATATCAATGTCATGTATTGCTTTGGAATGGAAAAATGCTAATTGCTGTCTGTATTACTGAGGATACTTGATTGCCCAGAAATTATTTTTTTTTCCGAAATGCAGGTCTTGGTGATTCACATCTAGGAGTCTTCAAAGTGTTATTTAAGTAATACACAGCATTAATTAGACAAGGGAAGTAACGAGGTAAATTTAACTTTACTCCTGAAAACACAATATTCAGAACTTGAGCTTACACAAAATGAAAACACCACTTCCAAGCAATGACAATAATAAAATTGTTGATCAGCTTGCTAGGAGGAGAACCTGATATTTCTAAAACAATAAAACATATTATAATTTATTAGAATTACAATTTTTTTTCTAAAACAGACTAATTCATTTTCTGCTTAGATGACTGCACTACTCTTCCCTGGGTTTAGGGATCCCAGTCCTGGGTCATGTTAAGAAAGTTCTTCTCTCTAAATGTTGCTTTCTTTATATATTATGCCTCTCTTCTTTTACAGTGAAGGGAGGGACTGGAATTCAATCTGCAATGAATTTTAATAATTCTATTTACAATCTATATATAGCACCAAACAAAGCTTAAGTAGTACTGATTGATAAAAGAGACTGAAGATGAAACCCCTAGCTTATCGTAATGATGTCTCACATAATATTAGTAGTACTTGGCACACACTTCATGTTCAAAGCAATTCAGAAACATTAAGTGATTAACCTAAATATGACTTAATGCCTTCTGCCAAGATTGCAATACACAAGCAAGTCACTGGAAGAAAAAAGAAGTGAAACCAGATTTAATCTGAGAATATGAATAACAGTTATCATAATAATTCTTTTAATTTTTCATCTAGGCTTTTGCCCAGCATATTTTACTTTTTTTTTAATGAACAGGAGACCAAAACTTCTGGTTCTTAATTGCTCAGAAGTCACACTGAACTCACTAGTAGTGATATAAAGCCTTAGTACTCATGATTGACAACTGGTTGACTGTATTATATATTGTGTATAGCACTTACCCTCTAAAATTCTGTCACCCCCTGCCAGCTGCTGAACAGGAAAAAAAAAAAGAAAAAATGTAACACAGTATAAATGAAGAACACAAAACCATATAAAGGGAGGTTTTACTATTTAAGGAAGCACAAAGGACTAAGGAAGGCTTTCTTGGTGAAACAGACTCATTGTTCTGAGCAAAAGTCAGAACTTCTGAATAACACAGACCTCGTCTGGGGTTGTGGGGTTTTGGCTTTGATTTCCTCATTTATTTATTATTTTCCACTGTTATTTTCTGGATTAATCACAGTCTCTGCCTCCATGGTGGAAAGACATTCTTTTTGCTCCTGCATGGCAAATAATTTGCTCTCTACTACATATCTTGTAATCCTTCTCTTTACTCCTCACCTTCTGTCAAGAAAGTGGACAATGAGCTGAAAAGTCTGCTGAAAAGGAGTTAGCGATCCATTTAACTCAGCAGTAGACCACAAGTTGCTGGAAAAAGCAAGCACCCACAGCAGTAGTATAGAGCCCCTGGCTGTGCCTCATTGCACAAAGCAGATCACCCTGCAAAAAATGCATCAGCTTCTTCTGCTCTTTAAACCCCACAGTTACAGGTATATTTTTATCCCCAATGTAGATAGGTTTACATTCCTCCAAACAAAAATCCTTTTGAATATTATTGTCTCCACCTTTTAAACATGTACCACAGTTTTACGAGGTCTTTGGCGAGAGCAGGGTTAGTGGGAGCTGGCATGAGACAGGTGATTGTTTATGGAATTAT
The DNA here is from genome assembly GCF_037042795.1 of Molothrus aeneus. Lineage (NCBI taxonomy): Eukaryota > Metazoa > Chordata > Aves > Passeriformes > Icteridae > Molothrus > Molothrus aeneus. The sequence goes on along the minus strand of NC_089646.1, from coordinate 137,619,376 downwards.
AAGAGGGAACAAAGGCAGAGTTGTACCAGCCAGTAGGCAGGTGGGATCAAGATGCCTTCATTTTCAATATGGATAAAAGACAAATATACTATAATGTATGAAAACATACAAGGAAAAACAAGCAAAGGAATGGGAAAAGGCAGAAGAAAACAAGCTAGGGAATGAGGCCAGGGGGATAAATTACAAAATATAAGTCTTTGGAAAAAAAATTACCTTCTGTGTTTTTTGGCTGGACAAGCATCAGAAAGAGTGAGCTTGGTGACAAGAGCAAGTGAGGAGTAGATACTAGAGACCACTTGAAGTAGCAGCAAGAAGGAGATGGACTAAGAGCAGCAGGGTTCTGCAGAGCCATGCATGCCTTGCCCACTGTCCCAGTGCTTCAGAAGCCATGGCACACTCAGCCAGCCAGCAAAGACCTGCCAACACAATCACAGGCTGGTTCCACTGATTCAGTCTCCCACCCATTGGAAGGGGCTGGGAGGATCCTGGAGGTGGAGGGTAGACAGTCCTTTCATCCTCTCCTTCTCCTCCTCCCATCATCACTGGCACTCTTCCTCCCTCTCTGCTCTCACTCTTTCCATGAAGCAGAGGGCGGGGGTAAGGAAGGGAAGAGGGGAGGGGGCGGGTGCTGGTGCCCCAGCTGGGTGGGCTGGGGGTCCTGGGGAGCTGCAGGAGCCATGCAGAACCTGGCTGCTTGCACGTCCAGCAGCACATCTCTGCACTTGTGGAGTGGGGAGGGGAATATTGGATATCACTTTGGTCAGGGCTGAATCTATAATTGAGAAGATGAGAGTTCATTATAGATTTTGGCCTTGGAGTGCTTGTCTTGGCAAGAGGCTTAGCTGAGTGTTAAAATCATTACCAAGTGGCCTAAATCTAAACAAACACCCACCTTTTCCATTTATTACCAGGATGAAATGACTTGCCTTATAGAACTGAAATACCTATAGTTGTCAGCTTCTCATTTCCCAGTGGTGCATAAAATTCCCTCTCTTATGGCTGCCTTTCCCTCTGGTCTAGCTTTCCCTTATGTTATTCTACTGACAAGAATTATGTATTAAATTACAAGTTATCTGCCGCAGAATGAAAATTTCACTTCACACCAGACAGAGGTCTGTTGTACAGAGCTGAGTTCCCTTTTCTCTGATGCACTACTGCAAAGGAAGGCAAAGGTAAAGTAAAAAAAAAAAAAAGATAGGATGACTCTAACATGATGACAGAGGATAATTCAGGCACATACAGCAAGAAAGACATTTCTCATTTTATTAATTAGTAGCTGTATAGAACCAGACAATATTCTTAAAACTGTGGTTTTTTGTCACTGCAAGTAGACTGGTGGAATTGTAGGTGTGGAGGAATGACTGCAGTTATTTAAGAGGTTTCTTTCCCCATGTTTTTCACCAAGAAGTCTGTCTATATTGTTCCAGCCTCCATGAATGCTTCAGGAACTGTGACCCATTTCACAATTCATTCACAAAGAGTACAGCCATTAGCATGCAGAAACCACAGTACTCTCCCTAAGAGAACAACTTTTTATTATTACAAAAGAGATAAAAATGATGTATTATATATTATGTTTCATCATTGAAAACCATCACCCATGAAATATCCCTCTGTTTCTACCTCCCTATCTAAAGAAAGGCTGAAAAGAGAAGAAATAGAGTTACTGATCGGGGGACTTTCCCCCTTATTTTATTTGTGTGTGCAGAAAATTCACACAAAGAAACATGTAAAGCAAATCACTCAAAAGAGTGATTGGAAACAAATTTAAATGAGTAGTGTTTAAATAATTAACACCTGCCAAAGTAGGAACAGAGGCCTTATTGCTGATATTAAATCATATCCTTTAACGTCTGAAACAGATGACAGTAAGTAATTCCAAAACAGTCAAGACAGGAAACCAATTTTTAGTTCTTGGAAAGTTGAATTAGTTTCAATAAAGTTGATAAAAAGCCTATTTTGATTTTGCTAATTCTACTATGGAAAGCCAGTTTTACATTAATTTAATTTTTTTAAACTAATTTAATATACTGTAACTGAGCATTTTTGAATCGTGATTTAAAGTACATTCATTATTCAGTAAACTAATGATGTATGTTCCACCTGGCTGCTGCAGAGGCTGGTAAGTAAAAACTGTGGGTAGTATCTTGTTACCAAGAACAAATATTGGACTTGCCAAGTTTCCAGTCAGTAAATATAACTCACAATAGCTATGCCAGATAGGCAAATAAGGATGTTCCGTTACAGAAGAAAAACCAAAAAAGAGATACTGTGTAGGAGCTCAATCTTAAAATTCGGCTCCATAAAAGCACCCGTTGCAGAAATTGGCAATTTTGCCTGAGAGTAGACTGTGGTGTAACGGTTTGGAGCAATGCCTAGAGTTTTTATTCAGGAAGAGTAAGTCAGAGAGAGTGTGTGTGTATGTGTATATGTGCGTGTGTATGTTAAAATAACATTAATGTTGAAAAACATATGAGTAAAAGCAAAGCTATTCTGGCTGTCACCTCAGTCCTAATTCTCCTTTGCCTCCTGGTACTTCATCAAACTTGTCCTGCATGGTTTGATCACAGGTTGCTTGTATTTGGAGACTCCTTTCAAATAAAAACACATCTGTCCATCTTAGACAATTTTCAGTGTCTGGACCTCCTACAGTCACTAGTGGACGTTATCATTGCAGCATTGCCTCAAGATGGGTCTGGGCATGCAATTCTGAGCCCAGTAGCTCAGAATTACTGTCCAAATCTCAAAGATGTGAAGTGTGGTCAAGATTGTCACTCCCTGCTCCCTGGAGCAATGCAGTTCTTTCCCTAAAGGACAATACAACTCTTTTGGCAAGCAAGGATTTTCTGAGGATGGAAATGGTCCACCGTTAAAAAAAATAAGAAGAAATTAATATTTTTAAGTTAAATTGGAAAAAACTAAATCCTTCAATAAAATAAAGACCATGACAAGTCTAATCACCTCCTCAAATGCAAGTCTCAGGTATTTGTCCTGCCTTCTCTCCCATAAATATAAAGAGATATCCATCTGAAAAAACCTACATCTTAAAAACCTGATTAAACCCAGGTGGCGATGCCATCTTTGAACACACAGCGGGTGCTTTGTGCTGCAGATCCATCTGAGCAGGCCTGGCAGTGCTCATAGCAATAGGAAGACCAAAAATCAGACTGGTCAACTGGAAACTGGCAAATGGCAACCCCAAATCCCCAAACTGTATGTATATGTTCTCCTATAAGAAAAGGATGAAAGAACCAAATAATTCCAGTGATACACAGTCATATAACTTAATGTACAGTTGGCAGACATCCAGCTCCAATAGCAATGGCTGTGCTACAAAGTTAATATAAAAGAGTATTTTACAGATGGGGCAACTAAGCTACAGACAGATCAAGCTGTCACTTCCTCCTGTAGAATTTGAATCCACCTTCTCAGTTAAAACATCCTTTTTTGTATGCCTCATTTCCAAAGCACAGCAAAGGATGTTTGAGTGGCTACAGTGTTACTCAATGAGTGTAGCAGAGAGGGGGAAATCCTGGGGGGAAAAAGGAACATTTCACCCCTTCAATGGCCTCAGATGAAATAAACCCGGAATACTGAATGCACTGACATGAGCTTCAGCCTGCCTTTGATTTTTTGGTGCTCAGAATTAAGGACCTTCTTCCTATTTGCAAATGCTGTGTAAGTTTTATTTATGAACAACTGCACTTTTTTCTTAAAAAAAAACAAAAAAATACATTTGACTTCTTTCTGAAGAAAGAGAGAGGAAACTGAAAACTCCTTAGCTTGTATTTGAAGAAAATAGACACAGAGATGGGATTCAGAGTTTTGAAATGGAAGAAATAAAACTTTATTATTTTTGCTTGTCCTCTACAGTGAAAATTTGCATTTTGCATTCACTTATTCCACTGCATCCCCTCCAGAAGTCCTTTATTTAGAACATAGAGAGATATTATGGAATCAACTTTGTTCCTTCAGATTCAAATTTAAAAGTAGATCTCTCAAAAGCTGTATCTTCTTTAGTAGCTATGGCAGGGCCCTTACTGTATTTGAAACTAAACATTGGTAAAATCAATCAAGCTTACTTTATGTCCTTACATTCCTCACTTTATTTTTTTTCATTTTATTTAAGAAACCACTTCCCAACTGCAGGCCAGCAAAATATTTGGGGGCTAAAATTAACAACTTGAAACCAACTTTTTTATATAAAAAAAGGAATTAAGTTAAAATGTAAGAGGAGGCTTTCCAGATTGCCTGAGCAGATGCATAGCTGCCCTGTCCCCAGGGCTGGCTGCACCTGCAGGAGTCTCTGCTCCCTTCCCCCTGGGGCAAGTGCTGCTCCTGGTGCCCCAGAAGAGGCAAGATCTGTGGAGCAGAGCCAGCAGTGCTGCAGTCTCATCGTGCCCAGGCTGGAAAATGTTTGCATTCCCTGCAGCTCTCTCATGACACAGTACCATCGACCTTTACAGAGCAGCAGTGTGGCATTATTTTAACTCTTCTCCCTTTTTGAAGATATCTGAGACAATAGGACACTTAAGTAGTCCAATATTTTCAGTCTAAATGCAGTGCTATAATATAGAAAATATACCACCATCCTGACAGTGATGTTCTTTTAACAAATTCTATTTTAATGGAATACATGGATTAAAAATTAAGTCTATAAATTAACCTAGGAGCTGGCTGTGACTAGGTTATTGCTAGAGAAGAGCACCACATTTAACAATATTGTACAAAGAGGAACTGACAAGGCTGTGCAAGCTCATATAACATTATTTTAATCAGTTATGTGCTAATGACAAGAATAGAAATGAGATACAATTTAATGAAATAACACTTTCCAGTTTTTCTTGGTCAGACATGGATTTGCCAGGTCATCTCTATACTCTGAATAGCTGCATCTTATCTAGTAAAAATGATTCTTAACTCCTCTTCATATTGGCTATGAAATCTCCACTTTGTCTTCTTGTTCTTCCTTGTCTAGTTTTCCAATTTGGGTATCTACTTCTTCCTCTCTTTTTTTTACCTTTCTGGGAACATATAGTCAAAAATGTGAGTCTATCAATTCTTACACATATCAATTCTTACAGTCTATCTTTCTTACAGTTCTTCACTTTCTGTTCCCCCTCTCTCCTTTCTAACTCTTTTGCTTAATTTATTTGTTTAATTTTGTTTTATTTTAACCCAATACAATTCCTTTGGAGAAGCCCATGGACAGAATGGCACCCCAAAGCATGTTTATTGAGCCCACCAGAAAGGCACACTGGCTTTAGCTGCATGTACAAGGCTTTGTTTCCCCTGCACTTATGTGCAAACCAGATAATTTACTGTATATTCATCACCAACTGTAGTTTGTTAGTCTGTGCTTTGACAATGTTTTGCATGACTAGAAGCATTCAGTTAGAGAAGAGCACCATATGAGATGGTGGCCCATTTCACACCAAAAATAATGGATGGTTTAATATCCTAAATTAAAATCATCAAAAGCCACAAGCTGCACAGTGATTATCCACATTCTTCACTGCATACTTATAATTCTTAAAACAGTAAATTCATCTCAACACACAAACTTTAAGAATGGGAAAAAATAAATACATTGGTGAGGTATTTGACCAGTTTTAGTAGTTTTATGGCCTGAAATAATAAATAGGGCTTTTCTGCAAAATTGTTGGAGAGAACGTCTCTTACCTTTCTTCATTGAAGAAGCCTGTGAATTTTCTGAAGTTCATAGGTTGTCTACTGCAAAAGAATAAATGGTAAAAATACAAATATAATGTATCCTATGTTTTGATTGTTCGCTCACTACCCACTTAGATATTTTACAGATGGTCTTTATGTGTATTAAAGAGACCACAGGACCAAAAGTTTAGAAAGATTCAGCAAGAATATTATTCTGGAAATAAAACAAAAAACGCACTACCTTGTTCCCAGAATACTGTTTGCTCTGTCATAACTTTTTACAGTGAAGGAAAAAAACCCAATGGTTTAAGTAATTTTGACCACAAACATGCTATAAAAACAGTGAATCTTCAGCCTTGGCTGCTTTGTGCCCGTGGCTGGAAATGGAAAGCCATTAGCAAGGACCTGACATTGGGACAGTAGGTGTTCCTAGTGAATCCTGGAGGTCAAAGACAGTCAGTGCTGCTCTTACTGACTCAAAAATCTCTAAAGCGGTGCCTTATATAGCAAATTATATGTTCAGAGAGCTCGTGTAAGATACTGTGCTTTAGTTCTGTGAAGAATGTAGACTTCAGCATCATTAACTAATCTGATTTATAATGAAAATTAATTATTATGGTCATTAGAGTAAATGGCTTCTGTCATCCGCAAAGACATAATTGGTACAGAAAATTGTTTCATAGCTAAGGAACAATCAATCAACATGGCCTGAACACACACATGGTTTTTTTTTTCCTCTCTGTTCTCTCACACAATGAAAATCCATATACAGAGTGAGGAGATGCAAGGCAGCTCCTCCAGCAATGAGTGATGAGCTGAGGCAGGCCCATCCCATACAAAATCAGAAGTTCAGAAATGGTGTAGGAAGGGAGACGTGGGGCTCTTATATGGCTAAAACCATGTTCCATACTCCTGCAACCAGTACCACCTTGGCCAATGCCAGCAAGGGAGTGACTACTCAGCAGTTCTCTCAGCAAACCTGCATCAGATACATAGAGCACAGTGTTTATACTTGTCTCTTTAATTCCACCTTTGCTGGTATGTAATGACAGGGAGCTCAAATATTACTAATATTATTATTACTATTATTATAATTATTAAGGGAGCTAAAGTGCAAAAAAATGTGCTCCTCCTTCCATTCCTCCCTTTGAAACCAAAATACTTGATAGAACTATAACAGATGCCACACTAAAAGAAAACTTTCTTCTTTCCAATCTCCAGCCGTCTCTCAGAAGCATGAAATTAATACTGTATTTAATTTGAATTTCCTATGTTGTTTGGTTGGTTGCCTCTGGTTCAGAAATATATCATAAGCAGAGGTAGGAGTTTTCCAAACCACATCTGACAATAGAACAAAGCTTGAATGAATCATTTGAAAAACTTACAATTAACCCATCTTTCAATTAAACTCTTCCAATAATATAATGTCTTTATTCAGCAAAGACTACTGCAAAAAATTGTACCTTTCACATTTAAGATCCTGTAAAAGGCAGAGATGTAGAAAAACAATATGGAGGAAGCAAAAAAGTTTTTAAATGGTTTGGGCACTCCTTAAAGAGTTTGTATTTGTCTTATTTTAAAACTTGTCTACCTAAAAATTTTAGTTTATTTATGTAACATCTAAGCCCACTAAGCTACTTTATTTTTAGGCAATTTAGCAAAAGCAGAAATAATTTCAAAAGACACACACACATACAAACACATTGTGTGCTTAATTTCTTTTTTTTTAAATAGGTAAGCAAAACCAACCAGATCTTATTTCTATCACTTATATTAATATGAACCATTCTTGGAACTCTTAGAATCTGCCTGCCAAGGACTTCACAACATTACAACTTTTTCAACTGTGTTAGGCTGAAAACAGTAAAAGTGATGCAATTCTTTGTGTGTTGAATGGCTTCAGAAACAGAGAATGCTGAAAGGTTGTTCTGCGGGACAAGAGATTGCTTGTGCTAATCTGCTCCATTCCCCAATCTGCTCTTTAAACCCATTCCAGATGATCTGGAATATTCAGAACCATAAATGTATTGAGTCTGGAAATTTGGAAGGAGAAAGTATTGAAACCAGAAAATCTGACTTCCTTAAGGAAGAGTACAGGAACATGAGAGTCCTCACCAAAAGGTTTGTCCAGGGTTCTGTATTCAGCTTCTGGGACATTATTTGATCTAAAAGCTGGCTTTTCCATCAGAAGATAAGCTATTGCTCTTTGTAAAGTCTCATACCAGAAGAACAATTAGCATTTTAAGGAAGGGATTTACCCACAGGACCCTGTAGCGTAGTCACAGCATTTTCACATCTCTGTGGATCTTGTTTCACTTTGCCAATCAAGATAACTAAACCTAAATCTATCAAAGATGTTTATTCTTGAACATTGAGGCATATCTGCACAGAATTTACAGCAGCAATAACGCAACTTTGAATGTGACTATCTCCTTGAGAGGATTGCAGGACCATTTCAAAGACATTTAGGCAATAGTTGCTGTTCTTCTTTTGTCACTGAAAAAAGTATTTCAAAGTAGTAAGGCTTACTGGTTAATTTTTAATGACTACATACCAAAGGATACTAAATAAGACCAAAGAAGAAAACTGTAAAACATCCAAACCTGGTATTAGGCTACTATCATACTCTGAAAATTAACCTTTGCCTCTTCTTCAAGCCCACAAAGTACCATTTTTCTACACTGCTGAACAGCCACGAGGCAGCCCAATCATAGGCAAAGGGATTCATCCAATATTTCCTACCAGAGAACTCCTCAGTGGCAAGAGCTGGAATCTGAAATGAGGGACATCTAACTTCCAAACTCATCTCCTTCTTTTTCTGAGATTATAAGCACAATAACTTCCACCACTGTAAACAAAATCCTAAGTGGTTTTGGTGTCTTCTGCAGTACATAATTTTGAAATTATTCAACACTAAATAGTACCTCTCTCAATTGCTGTAACCTATAGAAACATAACTGCCTATATTAAGGTTCAAACAATCAGGAGCAACACAGATGTGCTATTTTTTTCTTTTTACCACAGAATAAATGAGTTTTTGATTTAAAAACATTTGTGATCTGCTGAAAATCCCAAGTTTGGCAGTAGATGATGTCAGGTTTTCAGTGAAATGTAATGTTGTTAAGCCACAGACAACAGTGTTGTCTAAGTGATTGTCAATCAGGGAAAAAAAAAAAAAAGAGTTCCAAATTATTTTCAAGGAAAAAATAAAAGATATATTTTGGGCTGACCTGGCTATGGATGCCAAAACATGTTTCAATAGCACTGGATCCTGCTTTTGATTGAAGTGTTTTCAGTTTAGAGTATAAATTATCACACTGCTAATAATACTGAAGATGTAGGTAGGTGGCCAAGATAAACACACCATGTGGCAGAGGATGGGGTGGACTATTTGAATAATGATGGGGGACAAGCAGCTGTCACCCAATTCTTGTGTGTGCTATAATCAAGATCACTGAATAGATGGAATATATTGAGAAAGAAGCATTTGTATATTCTTTCCCTTTCCCAGGCTGCAGCATTCTTATATGCATAAATTCTCCAGACCTGTCATGTTTTCCACTCCTTATGCTGCTTTTATGGATTCATGCACATAGGGGAGAAAGGTTTTATGTATCCAATAAAAAATGTGAATGTGTAGGTATATAAACATGTAGAGTGCCTTATAATGATTTCCAAACTGTACAAACTAAGAAGAAAAGAAAGAAAAGTCAGTAAGAGAATTACTCTAATAGCTTTTATGAATGTGCCCCTTCCACTGTGGTTGCCTACAGCTGACAGTAGCTGAACAATGGAAGCACATTGGAAGACTGACTGAAACTCAGTATTTCCCCAGTGCAGGTATGTCTGGTCCTTTCTTTGCAGGCAAAACCTCTGGAAGGGATTATGAATTACAAGCAGTAAAAACACAAAGGCAACAGCTCTGCAGATGAATGGGACAAAATTCAGATAAAATTGAGCTGAGTAGAAAAAAAAGCAGAAGCACAACATTTTCATTAAACTTGCAGGGGGAAGCAGGTAACAATAAAAATTGCGTGTTTCTGTTGTAATAGGTAGGGCATCCTTTCTGTTTGGTCTGACCAGAAATGGGCATTTTTAACACAACTTTCTCTTCTGTCTCATCCACACAACTGCTCACTATGTTATGTTCATTTACCCTCGCACAGATCCAGTGAAGGCAGTCAGAAGAGGAACTGCATTTGAAGGTGGGTAGGTACAGAATCTCTGGGAAAGGAAGGAACACAGATATCAGAACTTCCACCCCTGCTGTCAACACACAGAATAGACACAGACATGCTTGGAGTCTCAGGACAAGCTGACATAGCTGACATTTGGGTACTTACCTCCTTTTATTTATCAGCTGACTAAATTTCATACAAAAATCACAGAGAGGCAATAAATATCAAGCATTGCAAATTCTATTTCCACTGAATAAATGCAGCATCCAATGGTTTAATGCTCCACATAGGTATTGCCTTAGCTTGCCAACTTCAGAGTGGAACCACACTTTAAATATTCTGCAGACTGTAGTTAAGTGCTGTAGTATGTTAAACTTTCCAGTCTTACATATTTCAACTGATTCTTTGTTCTCTTCTTTCAGAACAGGTTAATGAAGCTGAAGAAAAGGAGAGGAGGATTGGCCATTCAATAAACTGCAACATATGGAAAATCCAACATTTCAGGGAATTCCAGGAGCAAGCTAACACATCTACTCTGGTGAGACTGTATTAATGGCTACTTATTCTTCTGTTCCTTTCCTAAATTAAGGATTTATAAACCTTCTACACACACAAATTAAGTCACATCAGTTGCCTGAAGAAGAGATTGCAGTATTTTTTCCGAAAAGAGAAACTAAGGCAGATAGATGTTAAATGACTTACCCAAGATTGCAGTAGAGTCCAAGCTACACTCTACCCTCCTGGAGTTCCAGTCCCATTCATGAATCCTGATCCCACATTCCCTCCCCTTGCAAAGAAAAAGGGGGAAGTTAAGGAAGATTACTTCAAGTTAATCCTGATACATTTTTGGGATCCTTATGCTGGAGTGTCTCAGTGGATGTGCACCCAAATAGACAGGAAATCAAAATACTTCCCTTTTCAATTAACTATTACAAAGTTTCCCAGTTCCACACATATATTAAAAGTGCATTTTTAGCAGAAGGATTTAAAGGCATAACATAAAAGTCAGGAAGTTAAAAACAGAACATCAAAGTCACAGTAATTAGCTCCACATGTCTAGCTGATAATGAGAGCTGTCTTTTTTCTTTTTTAATAAAGAAAATGAAGAAACCAGAGTGGATGCTACTTGATTAAATAAGCTATGTAATTGCTATGGCCCCATAATCACAGAGTCAGGGCAAATCCCTTAGCTCAGACCATGCATGCATCTGTGCCACATACAGATTTCCTTCATTGTGGCAGTCCCTCTGTCCTCAACTCCTGTGCACAAAGGAAAGAAACATTCATAAATAACCCTGCTCCATGAGTGTGTCTGGGAGAAAATTACTTGTCAATGTCAAGAATGGCTGATAATAACTGAGAAGACAAGCACAGAGGAGGAAACCATTCTCTGCGTGCATTTGCAAGCTGGTTTGGCCACAGCATGATCAGTAGGTCACAATTTGGCACAACAATTTCTATTTAACTAGAAGTTCCTCCCAAATATGCAAAATGAGCTTATGAGCTGTGAGAGCTCAGCCTCTATCAGAGGAAGCCCTGCAACATTCTCTCAAAGAAAGTAAAATTAAATATTTTTTTCTATATGCCTTCAAAACAACCACTTCCAGCGTCTAAAACATTTTAAAAGCCAACAATTTAGCAAATTACTGTAAAATATATTGAAAGGTACCTGTTGTAGTCAGGACTCTTACACATCTTCCAATTAGAAGTGCCCTTTTTACAAAGAAATCTATTCTCATTATCCCAACTCCATCACTGCTGCCTAATCCCATGCATTCCTCTCAACATTTTCCTGCTCAGTCCTCACTCACCACTACTACTCAGGCACTCCATAATATAACAGTTACTTTAGGTTCAGCTGTAAATAATGCATGCCCATGCCTGCCATCTAAATCCTCTTAAGTTAGAAGTTATTTCCAGCCATAAAATCATAGAAATTAGAGGCAGAAAAGACCTATTAGTTCATTTAGACCAAAATCCCATGCCAGTGCAGGACTGTTTCCTGCAGTACACTTTCTACTGCTTTGTCCAGTCTAGTTTTAACTGTCTCTGGGGAAGACTTTAAATGTCTCCTGAGCAGTGTTGCTGCTGCTTCCCTCAGAAGGATTTTCCACAGGCTGAGAGCCATGCTTGACAAGTGAGTCATGCTTGTTTGAAAGTGCAGGTCCTGGTAAAGCTCTATGCCTTTAGCTCATGCCTTTTGATGCCTGATTAGCATTGTCTAAGGCATGTCAGCTGAGGTCTTTGAGAAGGAAAAGTGTATGAGGAGTTCACTGTTTCTGCTGCAGCTCTGTGCAATTAATTGGAAGTAATTTAGTGCTGGCAGGCTGGTAAAGTTTGCAGCAGTTTCATTGCTTTGGGATATTGTGAGACCACGTCTGTTTCTCTGTTAAATGTATCTTTACTTGTTTGGGTGCTACCTACTACAGGGTCAGTGTACCATAGTGGCAATACTCTGCGACAGAGGCAGGAAAAAGACCTGTCAAGGAAGAGAAAAAGGGTGATGTGCTGTGTACAACTCATTCATAGTTTGGGGAAGGAAATTTAAGGAGAAAAAGAGTAATATTCTTTCCTGAGGAGTTTCTGGTACTTCAAGCACTGGCTTGATGTCCAGATCAGAAAGGCATAGGAATGGTCTCGGGCTCAATCTGCTACAGCATCTGGCCAGTCTTCTGAGGGTACAGAGTGATGGCAGCCAAAGCATGTCATGATGTGCATGAAATGCTCTGTCAGCTATCTAGTGCACAGAAGAAGCTTGGGAAAAACGAATGCTCACATCGTGAAACGGGATGTGATAGGATGGGAATGTGGTGTGGGAATAGGGTAGGAAAATCACCTTTCAGCAGAGCTCACTTTGACCCAGTAACACTCACTGTGAAACTGCTTTCAAGCAACACTGTGTCCCCTAAAATCCAAATACAGAGTAAGTGGGACTTAGCAATGTATCAACAGAGCAGAGCAGTGAGAAAAGGCCACACTCTGATAGAAGTAGATGTAGTTCAGTTTTGAAGTAAAGAATTGTTTTGGATGTTGTCTAGAATCAGCTGAGCTTCAAAAGCTGTGACAAACACAACCCACAAACTGTGTTGTGCCCAGCTTAACTAAGTATCTTGTCTTCTATGTTTATCTCAAAGCCAGATAGCCTTGCCTAAACAGTAATACCATATCTACACAGGAGAACAGAAAACTGCATAGGAAACTGAGGACTGGTTCTCCACTGTCAGCTGAGAAAACAAACGAGAAGCTCATATAAACAAGCAAAGAAAAAAAAAAAAAAAGAAGACCACATTTATTCAAAGATGGCATTTATTCCAGTAAAAGCTTATGCAAAAGCTGATCTGGTTGCAAACTTACTCCAGCAAAGAACTATGCCAGCTGAGCTGTGCAGCTACCCACTGACACCAATGCAGACACCAGGGCATTCACACTGTCCCATTCCCTCTCCAGAACCAAGGTTCCTCCAGCCTTTTGCTTCCACAGAAAACAACAAACCTCAGACAGAAATACTCAGAGAAATTACTTTCCGAATGAAGGTTGTAGGATTTATCATGGAAGAGCATGTTCATGCATGTGCATTTTGTGGAAAGGGGAGAAGAGCACAAAATGGCAATTACATGGATGATGATCTCTAATGTTCTCAGGGATGCTTGTACAGGATAGATGAGTTGTCAGCACTTCCTCAGCCCTTTGCCACACTGCCCCACAGCTCATGTCCAAACCAAAGAAATACATATGTAAAATATCATATGACTCCTTTAAAGCCTAACCTATACAGTTCTGCACAAAGGCTCACTATATTGTGAAAAATTATGCAAAATGTGATGACAGAAAACTTTTAACTAGAGAGCAGTTCCTCCATAAGAATTTCTTGGGAAGGAATGTTCCTTCAGCCCATGTTCTTCTACAGAAGCATTCATGTCATCTCCCATGCTTCATGCCCCACTTCACCTAAAATTCCAGCTGTGGTAGGTTGTCCCACTGTAAAGAAGCAAATGAGTAAATAAAAGTTAAGCCAGCATATTTAAGCAAGCGCCGATGCACTTCATCTGCTCTGGTCCTGGCTCTGTTTCACTCCTCACACACAGTCTGGAAGAAAGGAGCTGCAGATTGCTCATAGGATGCCGAGTGTTCTGTGCCAAATGAGTCCACAACTTCCACACCAGCTCAGGCAGATGTCTCCAGGTGCTGAAGTGGTAAGGACAGCAATGGAGGGTTGGCAGACTAACATGATGACTTGCTTTGCCACAGACAAAGAGAGGATGAGAAAGGCAAAATAGTGAACAGGGGATGGATTGAGATAGGATGAGAAAGCTGTTCATGACCTGGCCCCGAATTTCCTCTGAATTCTCCACCCACTGGAGCAAGCTGGTGTGATGATGGCTGTGACCACAGCAGCTGTCAGACACCTCAGTCAGCACCAGCAACACTAAAAGCCTGGAGGAGAAGGCAGGGAAACAGTTATCCTGCAAACCCACCTCCAAGCTGTACAAGAATGCAGCAGCATCATTACCTGTTACTAAACCTCTGTGTTCACCTGGAAAGAGTTTTTCCATCCAGAGGCTGGGCCCTGCACACAACCTCTCACACAGACAGGAATTCTGTACGTTTGTGGTCCTGAGCTTTTCCACCACCTACCAGCCCAACTAATGCAGTGACAGCTCAGGAGGTGCTGAGCACACTGCAGATCAGATTGCTTCACATGAGGTATTCCTGCCCACCCTGCAGCACCACTGGCCAGCAGTAGGCTGAGCAATGAGAGGAATAGAGGTGACACTCTGTGTCAAACCACAGAAGGAAAGTGGAAAGGGGAGTAGGTCCTCTCTACAATCTCTTTAGTTGAGTACACAGATAAGGGCTTCTTGAAAACAGATAAGGGTTTCTTGAAAGCTTCCTGCTCATGGTCTATTCCTCTAAGGCCTTAATAGAGATTTAGTTTGTTCAACCATCTCTTCGGTTAATGGAAATAAAGCTGATGGATAAAAATCTCCCCTACGAATATACATACAAAAATATGGTTGTAAAGGTGCCCTCAGTGCAGCCACCCATGCTCTGACTGGCAGCTGCTCAGAAAACATAATTTCTTGAATACAAAATATTAAGTAACACCATATTTCTTAGCTCATGTCCCACCACAGTTTCATTTCAGCACAGCAAAACCTCATTAATTCGCACTTTGCTTATCCACACACCTTATAATTCACACGTAAAAACAGCAGTCAGCAAAGATTTAGCAACAATGTGCTTTATTGAGGTCTCATGTTGCTGAGATTTCATTATTCCTGCAAAATACGCTACCGTTCATTCACTAGTACAGTAAGATTTCAACATCACCATAAATATCTCAACCCAGAGATAGGTTCACACTAGCAAAGTTTGGCTCCAAAGTCCATGACTAGGAAATGCCAAAGTTTTAAGCTGGAGGAGAAATAGTTGTGCATAAAGGCAAAATGAAACTAGATTACGATCACAGCTTGTGGTGTTTCCTGCATTATTGTATTTCCTTGCCTTTTAAAAGCACCTTTTCATAGGTTATACTAAGAAATTAATTCTTACTTGCATCCAGAGAAACTTGTACCACAGAATACAGAGGAGGCTTTAACATACATTTGTAGTTTTTCAGCTCTGGAAATATCTTCAGGAATTCTGGACAAAGGGTCTTTAATGGTCCCACTGCAATTCACAGGTGCTTTTATTGCAGTCACTAAACCATCCCAAACATCTTTTCCCCCTGCTACCCAGCAGTTATTGATTATTGGGAAGCAAATGAGAACCCTGAGCTTCAGAAGATGTTTTTTTACTGGCAAACACATGGTGGGTAGGAACAGTGTACAGATGCTTCATGCTGGGCCAGTGCAGCAAGGCAAGCCATGGGAGTCAAGATACTCACAGCTCAATTTGTGTGACAGGTATGGAAAGTTGAGGGTTTGGAGATTGTGTGAAGTTTAGGCTTACAAATTAGTTTCAGAGAGTCTGGAGAAACTGTAGCAACAAGCAACATGAAGCATGGGCTGGTCATTACATTGGTACTTGGACACCCCAAAGAGAGGTTAAGTGTCACAGACATCTTTTGTGAAAATCCTTTTCTTTGGGATTTTTTCCCTTCTGAGAAGCTGAGGCCTCAGAAACAAAATGTAAACAATGGTTATCTGCTGCTGTGGAATGCAACAGGTCCATCTGTGATTGGCCCATCTTGGATGTTTATAATTAATGGCCAATCAAGGCCAAGCTATCTTGGACAGAGTCCGAGAGAGCTGCCTTTGTTACCATTCTTTTCTATTCTATTCTATTCTTAGCTAGCCTTCTGAGGAAACCTTTCCTTCTATTTCTTTCTAGTATAGTTATAATGTAATATATATATATCATAAAATAATAAATCAAGCATTCTGAACATGGAGTCAACATTCTCGTCTCTTGCCTCATCCAAGATCCCCTGTGAACACTGTCACAGTTAAGATGTGTGTGTCCCTCTCTTCTACATGCTGAAAGACTTTTCACTGCTACCTAACTCAGTGCCTTGGGTCTTACTATGGCTGGTTGATTGTTAAAACTTCCTTTAAGAAGACTGCATTTTCTTGAAGTTCAAGCCTTCAACTCTTCAGCCTGTCTCCTTTCTCTGTCTCTAGGCATAAACACACATTAGACTCACACTGCTAGCCCAAGGGCTGCCTCACCCTCACCTTCCTCTCTCTTCTGAAGACAAGGAGCACCAACACCCCATTTCCACTCTCTTCTCCTCTCACACCTCCACCCCACTCATTATAATATTAACAGATTCTACACTATATCAGTTTCTTTGCCTGTTTAAAGTCTGTTATGTTCAGTAAAATATTTAACCAATGAATTCCTAAATGGTGAGGGGTATCCCTTCACAGAGCCCAAATGATTGCATTATTTAAGCAGTGTTTTTCTTTCATCATTCTGTAAAAATCAGAGTTTTGTTCCAACTGCCATGTTTATTCCTATGTTCTGCTTATTTCAAGAAAAGATGTAACTATTTTCATGCAACTTGTATCAGAAATTGTGGGAGTATTTCCTATTGGTATACACTGCTTGTCTGAGGTTTCAAAAACACAAAGGATAAGTCACTCATAACAGCAATGTATGTATCTTTGTATGGACAACAGGGTGACATAGCTATTACCATTTTATAAGATTTCCCATTTGATTTTAACATAAACAATTTTCTTTAGCAGAAAAGCTGTTAAACTGCTCTCAGGAATAACTTCTTTGTTCCCCATCTGTTGCTCCACACCTCCTTCTGCCCACTTTTGCTGCAACTGTGTGCCAGATCACAACAGATATCTGAGGCCTATTGCAAATTTCAACCACATGATTTAAGTCACAGGTTTGCCATGTCTACACAAAAGCTTTTTAGTATCTGAGCTCTTTTTGGATGTCTGTAAAACTACTTGCTTCAACACCCAAAATTTAAAGGTATGAAACCAAAAAAGCAACTGTCAGACTAGTGCAATGATGCGAAACAGAAGTCAGTGCTCTGTTTTGCAAGAAGATGCGAGAAAATCCCTGGCACACACAGAAAACTCAATTCCCACGAAGTTTAAAACCTTAAAACCATTGTAAATTTCTTTATCTGGTGAATTACCTCCAGCCTGTGTTCTTTTCCTGCTGGTTCTACTGCAGCTCAGGATGACTTTCTCATCCACATAAATATCCAGTCATTCCTGAGTTTGCTCAGTCTTCAGCCTGAAAAACATCTCAGAAAAGAAAGTTGCACAGTCCAGTTCCACATGCATAAAACATGTTGCTACTTGTGCTTGTTTACCACCAACACAAGCAACCTTATTTCTCTCACCATTTCCTAAAAAGGCCCTATCATGCTTGCACCTGTCAGGAGTGAGAATGCATTTGAGGCAGCTTTTGAGAAGTCATTTTGCTTCAGTGTGGTAGCACGATGGGAAATGCAGACTTTGTCACAGAAAACATGGTTCACGTCCTCCCAGAGCTGATTCATTCCTGTCCTTTGGGGAGAGCAGCAAGAGCTGCAGAGAAGCAGCAGTGCAAGTCATCTCAAGACTCTGAGGTGATTTTTCAGCTGCCATTTGTTCTTCCTATTCCCCTCATTACAAATGCAGATCAAAACATCCTGCAACTGTGTAATATATACTTCAAATATTCTAATCTGCATTCCTCTGATGAGAAAATGAGACATATATGTCTATATCCAAACTATAAGAGAATCAATCAGGAAACTAGTGCCTATTTCAGTTTGGGTATTCCTCAAAATATTAACTGAAAACAGATCTCAGGAATTCAGACTAATTTTTTTTTTCACTATTCTCCCTGTTAGTGCAGGTAAAACATATCTGCTTTCTAGTAAAAGAGGGAGAAACAAATGATGCAAATGAGTAGACAAAGATAGTTGCACCACCTGTAGTTAAGCTTGCTGGTATCACTTGCATTTAGAAATTCTCAAAAGCTACAAGTAAGTTTACCATTAGAAAACACCTATTTTTCCAACTGGAAGATCAAATTACTTAAAAAAAAAAAAAGCCAACATAGAACTGAGAGAAAAGACTTAAATTTTTTAACACAGAGAAAGGTGATACTGCTCTTCTCTCTATGTTTTCAATATTTTCACAGTTTATAACAATAATAGAGAACATCTAGATTAGATGGCTTTTGACAGTTTATGACTGCCTGGGTTAAAGGCTCTGTTTTACTTGTGGACCTCAGCTGTGCCATCCAGCCACTGTGGCTCAAAGAAGCCTACCATGATTATTAGCTCAGCTTCCAGTGTACTTCAGGTCACTGTGGAAACACCACTAGAAGAAAGACAAAAAAGTCATGATTTGGTGCTCTCCCCAGTCTGGTTACGTACAAAATTTCTAGACGAAAGTATGTGACCGCATGCCATGAGATCAGTGCGTGTCAGACTCACCATGCATGACTTGCATGGACAAACAGTACCCAAGAAAATTACAGATAAATTTCCAGAATTCTCAAACTCTTTCCAGAAAAGATTTCTGTGCTTGGAAATATCAGGAAAAGGCTTACGGCTATTTGGAAGCCAAACATCAGCAAGGATAAAGAATCATGAAGAACTGACTGGTTCTTGTCAGCCCTCTCTTACTGTTGCAGCCTCTCCTGTGCCAGTCAGAAACACACCAGATTCAAAACAAAATTAGCACCAAGATTTTCAATACTTTTGTTTCCTGTGAGATTGGTTGAGAAAATCTTTTCTAATCAGGAAAGAAGAGCAAGGTGCAAACTCAGGACCTCCTCCTTCACTACGTGTCTCATAAAATCATCGAATGTCTGTTAAGTTGCATTTGATGTGCACCAAGCACAACGAGGAAAAGTTGCCCACAGCCAAGTGTGATGAGGATGTTTTAAATCTCTCCTAGGAGCACCCCAGAGGAACTGGAGAGGCTCTAAATTAAAGGCTACAGGTGCTCTATACCAGACATGCCCATTTAGACACTTTGCCCTGATGCTTTTTATAACATTCTCCTCCAGGATCTTTTTATGTTTCATATTCTTTTATTGCAGTACCAATTAGCTGAAACAACGATATGAACCCCTAACCCTGCTGTGAATATTAAAGAATGCTGGGGACTGAAATAGAGAGCACTACTAGAGAAATAAAGTAGATTTTTTAGATAGAATTAGAGGACAATAGAAGTCTTTTTAGTTTGTCTTGATAAACTGCATTTCAGAGAGATTCAGGAAGTGTATTTAGGGACTGCAATAAATTTATGCATTTGTATATTTGGTAAGATACCTCCTCATGTGTGCAGCTCCTGCTACATCAGGACTTTTTATTAACTGGCACTTTCAAGCTCACATAAAGATCAATAATAAAACCACTCTTATGCATGCTGAAATACCTAACTATCACCCAGTCACACAATGTTTAAGAGACCATAGTGGGTCATCTGGTCCCTGCTCAAGCAGAGCACATCAGGCAGGTTTGCATTTATCCTGACTCCAGACAGGACAGGGTCAACTTTTTGCAGTAGCCAGGAGGGGCACAGCCAGAACCCAGAGGTTGTTCTATACCACCTCATGTTGTTTTCCAGGGATGGGGTGAAGGAAGTCTCTTCTGAGGAGAAAGGGTTCCTTCCAGTCCAACAAGAGTGGCAAAGGGAGTGGTGAGGGGCTCTGGTTCCCAGCTGGATAGACCTGCTGGGTGACACCAGTTCTGAGCCAGAGGGAGTGGTTGGATAATGCTGGATCTGAGCTGGGAGCAGTGGGGTAGCATGGCAGAGGGAGTGGTCAGGTATTTTCTATTGCTGGGGGTTTCCACAGTGAGTAATGATGTTTCTTTTCTTGTACCCTCTCTAATTATTCCTGCTCTTACTGTTTTTCTTATCTCATTGCTGTTTCCAGTAAATTGCTCTTATTTCAACCCATGATCTTTACCCTTTGTGCCTCCAATTCTCCTTTTTATCCCACTGCAGAGAAGAAGAAGTGAAAGGATGTCACAAGCAAGAGGTGCATGGCTTGGAGTGGTTTCAGTGGGAAGACTTAATTGGAGAATACCACTCCTAAACCACAACAGCTTTCAGATAGTTTTTTAATACGCCCAGTGAGGGAGACTCCATAACCTCTTCGGCATCATCGTTCACCTGAAAGCAGTCAAAAAACATTTTTTGACCTCATTTGACAATATAATGTTGTCAGGTACATGAATGCTGCAAGAAAAGAGTCTAGCATTACCCATGTCATCTAGAAATGGAGAGTGATCAAGTGATAAGCTGCCCTGAGAGATCTGAGGAGCTTCCAGTTCAGTCCTTCGGATGGAGTCTTTGTTTTAACCCTTAAGTGTGTCACAACACTTCCATTGTGTTGGGCAATTTGGAAACTGATAGCACTGTCCTATCTCTGCATGCCATGGAAAGAGAATTAATGCACTGTGACACTGCCCATGCAGACACCTACAAGATTCCATTGTTCTTTCCTCCCCGTTGCCCCTCTGCTGTACAATTCCCCATCTACTGGGAGTGCACTAAGGGCCTCCTTATACTTCAATTAATGTTTTAAGTAGCTTTCCTTCAGAACTCTCAAAGAGATTTCCATCATTAAGACGTGAGTTTTGTTTTCTTTCAGAGCTCTCCACCCAGGTAGAAATCCATAAAGCCAGGCAGGCATGTGTGGCTCCAGGAGCACTGAGGGAAGGAGAAGCTCAGTCCTGAACATTGACCTGGTCTTAGGCCTGCTAGTACATGCTACATCTGAGCACACAGCCATTTGGAGTCAGTGAACTTTCAAATCATCCTGCACCTCCACAAGCCTGCTAATTTTGGGATGGAAGTAGCAATCTAGCTCACTGGAGCTATTGGGTAGGTACAGCCTGAAGCAGGCACTATGTCATCTCACAAGGGTGTTCATTTTAGCTCCTTTTATCTCATTGGCAGCCAAATACGTGTCTTTAAGTATCAGCAGCTAGTAATCTATGAATGACACCAATGATGAGATAGTATTCTCTCCTGTTTTGTAACAGATGGATTCACAGTATTAAAACCAGGATATAACTGAAACCCTCCCAATCTGGATGCAGTGATTTGTTATTAAATGTCATCCTTTTTTTGCCACATCTGGGAGGTTGATTTGCAACATGCTTGTTCTCCTGATAATAGAAAACCAGAAAGATGTTTAAAAGCTTCCTCCCCTGCAAACTAGAAGAGAGCAGTTTCCAGCAATGCTTCCTCTTCCCCAGAGAGAAAAAGCCCACCCTGTAATGATTGTAGAAGGTCTTATTTAAATGGTTTTAAAACAATGGGAAGGAGAAAAAGGGAGTGAAAAAGGGACATTTAAGTGTTCCAGAACTTTGAACAGATTTGTTCTTCTCATGCTGATGCACACTGTGCAGCATTAGATCACATGCTGCTAATATCATGTTGATTTATGGTCTGCATAAATGGAAATAAATGGTATTTGCTGTTACCCAGAGAATAATAGATGGGCCTGGAATGAACACAACACCACATTCACACAACAGGCTCTGTTCATGTCACAAGCAAGGGGAGTGCAACTTTGTAAGGGCCCTCTCTGCCATTCCCACCAAAAATCTTTGATACCCACTGATTTTAATGAGTAGGAGTGGACATTTAGGACAGCATTTTCCAAAGTGTCTGAATGATTTAGAAACCAAGCTGTGGTATAACAAAGCAGGGGAAATGTTGGGTGAATTTCTGCCTTGAATAAGAAACTAGAGACTCCCCAGGTCTTTCCACAAAGTTCACCAACCACACAAGCTGGTCAGGATCCTCTGCGTCATTTCCTCCACTTCTTCCCTTCCCTGCAAGAAACCTCAGGGCTTTTTCTCGTCACTTTCCTCCTGGCCTGAGTGACTTGAGCTCCCTCTTGAGAAAGACTCTCTTCAAATATGGTGTGGGCACTGAGACACAGGGGAGCTAAGCCTCTGAGCTCATGAAACCATCCCGCCACCTTTGAAAATGTGGCTTTGGGTGCTAAATAACTCCAAAATCCCTTCAAACCTTAAACATAGTGCCTGGCACTAAAACTTTAGCTCCGAAGCAGTCTCTGATTGTGGGCATACAAGCAAAAGCACTGAGTTACTTTGGTTTAATGACTCATTAGTTAAGCTATTAGGTTTTACTTTACAACCAGGGAGGGTAAGTTTGTGCAACTAGCCAGTTACCATTGCTCAGCTGATGAGCAATACCCTGTGAAGATGTGGCAACCTTGTTGCTCTTGAACATCTGCCCACACACTCCTCCATTATAACGGGGTCTAATAGAGCTCCAAATAGCTTTGGTTCCAAAACAATCTCAAACAAAACTTCTCCTTTAATAGACTTTCAGCACTGCCAAAGCATTCACATTTCAGGCTGAAAGACTGAGTATTTAACCTCAGGACACAGATGATTTTCTGTTATTGTTGCTGTTGGCAGAGAAGGGAAGGTTAAATAAGTTTGAGACAATTTCATTTTTGATTCTGTATAAATATAGTCATGTCCATAGTATTTTCTGTTTCTCTGGTTAGATGATTAAAACCTTGCAATTAATGTATGTTAAATTTCATGCTATAATTAAAGGAACAGCTGGTGAAGCCACATACTATTAAGGTTGTCTGATGCTTCATGTATTAAGATTTTGCTTCCTTATGGAGAGCTTTGCACTACAGCTGAATTCTTATCTTTATTTTTGCTTCCTGACATGTACATCTTAACTGTACAGTCTTTACGGTTATGGGTTTGGGTGTATTGTGGATGTGTGTGTGTTCTGAATATATAATTAATAGCCTTATATATTGATAGAAAATTGAAACTACTGATACCTACTCATTCATCCTTGAACAGGTGTTATTATATACCACGTTGATGACAATTAAAAAATCTAACTCAGTTCAACTGAGCACAAAAATCTTGCGTGTACTGACACTGTAACATTACTCATTTATTTGGCTACTCTACCTCAGTAGGAACACCTAAGATGAATTTAAGAAGATAAAACTTATACAGCCATTCTCCTTCACAGCCAGAATCTTACGATGCCCAGCACTCAACGCTTCACAGGAGATTGATAAATGACAACAGTTTGACTGGATGGTTGGGCTTGCAGTGTAGTGGGCAAAATGTCCTCATACCTGCTCATCTTCTGGAGCTGACAGAGACAGGAGAAGGAATTAATATAAAACACTTTGTTT
Organism: Molothrus aeneus; assembly: GCF_037042795.1. NCBI lineage: Eukaryota > Metazoa > Chordata > Aves > Passeriformes > Icteridae > Molothrus > Molothrus aeneus. The sequence continues at coordinate 137,595,893 of NC_089646.1, read as the reverse complement.
GCTTTGGTTTTCTGTGCTCTCCAAGACACACAAGGATGTAAGCACAAAGAAACAACTGTCTCCATCATGATTGCATGCAAAAAACCTAGAATCCTAACAAAAATCCTTGCAAAAGAAGGATTTCTGGAATTCCCCTACAATGGATGCGCACTAACTTAGGTCACCATTAAAAGCACTGGTCACCTTGATCTTCTGTGACTTCAGCTATTAGGGCTCAACAGGTCAAGAGGACAAACTGATGTAGGCACATATGAACACCTCTTCTTCAGCTGCCACAGCCAAATTTTCCAGGGATCCTGAATCACAGTTAGTAGTGACACAAAAGCAATCATGGAGTCACCAAGGAAAGAAAACTTGTGTCTTTTTTCTGACAGATATTTGCTAAAGGAAAAAGCAAGAATACACTAATTAGGGCAACAATCTATGCTGGATACACTCTGCATTCTGGCAGATACTCTCTACTTGGTGTATCTACTCTACTCAGTGAGTACAGTAGTGAAACAAATGAGGAAGAGTAGGAAGGAAGACAGAGATGAAGTTAAATTAAATCTTCAGGATTCCTTAACAAATAAAAACAAGGGCCCAGGACAGAGTTTTCTAAATGCTTTCCTGCTGAGAAGTCTATATAGGAATATTCACCTTCTCAGGGAGGAGGTAAATAAGAAGAAAGTTCATTTCTTCTACTACGACTTTAATAAGAAAATAAGCTATTATCTCATTTCTTTAGCATCTTCATCAAAGCCTAAAGCCAAAACTACCAAAGCAGACACAATTGAAGCAAAGCAAACCTGAATAATATCTTGGCTTCCGATTCATTTCATCAAGGTCAGCCACTAATACATATAAGTGTATATATGTGTGTATATGTATGTGTGTGTATTTATATTAGAATGTCACAGTAGTAAAACTGTACAAAATGAAACTATTCAATCTTCACAAAGAGAAACAGTTGAGCTAACTACCTCAATACTTATAAAGAAAAAATGAAAAAAGGAAGAAACTGTTCTACTTCTGACCAAATACAATTTTTCATCTCCAAATAGAACCTGCCACAGCAGTAAGTTCAATCTATTTAAGGGCAGTTACAGTGGAAGAACTAGCTCACAAATAGATTTTCTCCAAATAGCATCCCTATATTTTATACTCATTGAAATTCTTTAGACTAGAATTCTCTAAACACAATTTTTCCTTTCTTAATAATAGTTTACTTCTATTCAGGTAAAGCTAAAACCAGAAAGGTGGAACTGAAGGCAAAGTCACCGCAACACTTTGAAAGCCCAGCCCTGAGTCCAATACTGAGTCATCCAGGGCAGATAAACTGTGCATGCCCTAAAGAATTCTCCAGCACATGAATGTCATTCCAGTAGACACAACGCCACTGAATTCTAAAGTGGTTCTTAAACCTCAACTACATTTTTTGCACATGGTGATTACATGCAAGGACATTTTTTTTTTTCCTGATGTGGGGGAGAGGAGGAATGTGCCACCAGCCTGTCACAGAGCCCCAGGGATTGACTGAGAAGCCAGCAGTGTGATATGGCTCCTAGCAGCACACCTAGCAGCTGACCAGGGCAAGCCATCCAGATAATAAACCCGTGAGGTGGGAAGGAAAGTTCAGGACCATTCTCATTAAATGGCACTGCACACATCTACCTTTGGGTAGCTGAAGTGCTGCTAGAGAGGAGTTGCCTGTGTTATTTCCTTCTCCCCTGTACTTTTAGAGAAGAGAACTTTTGCCACTTGGCTGGGGAATGTATAACAAAGCTTTTCAGGCAGATGAATCACTGCCCTGGTGTGGAAGAACTCTTTCAGCCCTGCTGAAAATACCAATGTATTTCTTCTAAATACCTAACCATGGTTGCTCCTGCAAGTTGGGTGGTAGAGCACAATATGACAGCACTTCTTCTTTTTAAGTCACAACACTCTACATAATACAGATCCCCAGAGAGATGTGAGTGCTGCATTTTATTGCACTTTAAAAACACTGTGCTAATAAATTCCAGTCTCATATAAACTACATGGACAGAAGTGCTCTGCCCATGCAATCTGTCTGCTCAGTAGAAAATGTGTGTTATTCTGAAAAAGTCCACAGCTAAGGTTCCTCACTGGAGCGGTACAAATGAAAGGAAAAGCTCTGCTACTCTTTTTCCCCTTGGAAAATAAGGGCATCACAAAATATGCCAGATACAATAACTCATGGACTTATGGCTCCAGTGTTCTTGCATAGTTACTTTTATTTGCACACTGCAGTTCTACCTTTTTATTCTAAAAAAAAAAATTTCCTGTAGATTGTTTTTTATTCTTTCCTCAAAATAACAATGCCCACAAAAGTCTTCAGCGTTTGCTTTTAGCACAAAAGCTTCTTTTTGTCTTCTGGAAATTTCTTCCATTTCACATTATAACCAACTGAGACAATTAGATCAAATCTAAATTGGAAAATTCAGTTATCTGGTCTCCTATGTTTTGCAGTTAAACAGCTTTTTTGAAAGCTAAACTCCTACCCCTCAAGAAAATAAGTTACATGAACAGTTAGCAGTTCTGAAATAAAATCAGAAATGGAAGAGCCAGCTGATGGTATGGTGCTGGTCTTAATGTTTTCAGCTTTGTATCCCAGATCCTTGTGACTCAGAAAAATGTGGCTGCTTTTCTTCTTGTTTTAATGAAGTTTGCCACAGCCTTTCTTCCTTAATCTGCTGGGATGAAATTTTGCTACCTTTTCACAGCAGTCAGTCCATTTGACATCTCCACTTGTGTCTCCTACCTAGGCTCACTTTAGTCAGATCACATTCTGTTTCTCTCTTTCCTTTCTTACATGCATCCAAATCCCCTTTTCGGTCTTCAACAGGGCCCTTGCAATCAGCAGGGACCCTCCAGGAGATGGTCCCCAATGCAATGCTCCACCTGGCTGCAGGGATATGGATTTTGACAAGATCCTGATTTTGTGGCTCAGCTCTGGCCCAGTAATGTTTTCTGTGTCCTTGATCCCCAAAAAAACTATTCCTTATTCAGAAAATTGGAGAGCAGCAGAGGGACTCAGAAAATCAGTTTCCTAGCTTTTAGCTAAATGCCAATCTCCTCCAATAAATACAGAGGGAAGAAAGGAAAGGATTACTCTAATAATTTCATAAAACTCAATTAAACAACCAGCTTGAGTTTATGTCCATTACTGTAATCCTCACCTAGTTTATTTGCCTTCCTGGACTGGGATGTTTTTGGTTACTAAAAACTTTCAGTGATGTGCTGAGCACTTTTCCCTCATTAGCAGAACGTCACCTCTGCAATGTGCAGGTCCCATGAGGGCTCAGCCCCTCTCTTTCACACCTCCTCTGCTCCTTCTCTTTCATCTCCAACAGACATTCAAATATTAATATCATTCTTTGTCAGTAGTAAATCCATAAACACCTGGAGATGAAGGGAAATTTTGTTCAGGATATACTAACCTAGTAAATGAACTGCTTAACCCCTCTGCTCCTCTGGTATGTCTATACTTATTTTGACATCAAATGTACATCTAATATCTTTATACTTATGAAGTTATTTCTCTGTGGGAAAGGAAATCAATTTTATGGCCTTGCAATCAAATTCTCCCCAAGGTGTTTAATATATGACACTCTACGTAATAAAATCATCCTTCCCAGACAAATCGTGCACCACTAAAGGCCTGGTGAGAACAAGAGGCCAAATGAGAAATAAGTAAGCCTCCCTGACACTCTGTGACACCACCGAGCCAAATGTTTGCTGTTTGCTGAGGGTGGAGTCTGTTCTCAGGAGTGGGTGGGATTCATGTGAATTCTAGTCCTGGGTCCCAGCATGGCCCTGCTGAGAGCCTCCCCTGGGCACGGGCTCAGCAGGCCTCCCCAAACCCTGAGATCTGTGTCACCAGCTCCTCTTCCCTGCTTTTGCTCGGCATGGCTTCTCCATCAAATAAAAGCTCCTTCTCTGTGTTCCAGCTCTAACCCCTACAGGGCTGAAAAAAGCAGCTCAGGGCCTCTATCAAATGCTTTCCCTTCTAAAGACCAACCTTCTTGAATGACAAAATCACTGATTTTTGCAGATCACAAAGAACCTTGGGTTTCAGCTCATTTTCATGGCCCATGAAATTTCAAGAAATTGCATTTCAGGACAGATATACTGGCGTTTATCTGCATTGCAAAGGCAGATAAATTTAAATGTCTTAAACTAAGTTAGACATATTAAACTTCTGCATAGTCAAAGGAGAGAAAGGATAGTCCTTTTTATCTTCTTCAGTTACCCATCTATGGAAGAGATTCATCACCATCTGCAAATAAGCAGTTTTGTGTAAAAAGGTCTCTACAGTGAAGTGCTGAGCCTTAGCTCACGTTCTACAATCAGGACAGAGTAGTTGTATCAGTCATGTATAGCAACAAAGTAAAAGATCCCAGAGCTCTGGTTCAAGAGCAGCACCACTGCTCACACGCACCCTGGCATGGTTCTGACCTGTAGCAGCCACCACTCCACTATCAATTCCAGCACATTGTTGGGAGACAGCACAGCTCAGGCACCAGCCCCAAAAAGCAATAGGGATAAGGCCAGTTCTTTAGGGAGAAGAAGAAAGATAATTTAGGCATATGGTTGCATGCATGACACAAAACTGGCCAGCAGCCCATGGTCTGTCTAATTTGCTAATGAAGAGTTCCTTCTCTCTTTGCTTTCCTGTGTATGCTGTGACTGTGGGACAGGGATCTGCCCTGGCCCTGCTTGGAGAAGCCACACACATTTTATAGCAGGACCTTTCCTTTCCTAAATGCTGTGCTCACAGGGAGAAATTCAGCCATCCATTCTCTTACTTCTCTGCTGAGATACTTTCACTAAGATACTGAGGACTTTTTCTAGATAAGAAAGCTGTCTGGACTGTATCACAAAAGATGTGCCTTGATCAAAATCACAAGCTTATCCAGACATTTCTTATTCTGTCCTGACCTAGCTTTAAAACAACTAAAACAGGATTGCACACAATTTTTCAAAACTTTGTTTCCCATTTCCAGTGAAAGAAGGACTAAAGGGGTTACAAAGAATGTGGAAAATACTTGAAAATAAGTCCTTTTAAAGAAGACAAGCTGGTCACTCCTCAAACTGACAGCATCAGACCTGTTGCTCCCCACTCACAAATCTTTATCAATACATGATGAAAATTAATGACTAGACTAATAAAAAATCGGTTCCCCATTGCAGGCGTGGGATGGGCAACTATTTGAGACACATTTTTCTTTTCTTTCCATCTCAATTTTTTCTTATTGATTTGCAGCTCTTTGATGATAAATGGACCAATTGCTTGGTAAGAAAAGCAGGAGGCATATATTTACATTTATAATCACAATTTTAATCATTCATCTCATTTAAAAAGTCACTGTTAGTCATTTTTATGTTTTTTTCTCCAGCATTTTATTTCAGCATAAAGTGTTAAAATGTTAGCACTTCTCATTACTGACTGATTATTTTCCTCAGGATTTTAAGTTTTCTTTCTCTCTCCCCGTGCCTAAAATCCAATTTACAACCTGCTAAAGGCCTCATAAGATTTTTATGGATTATTTCCTGAAATCACATTAATCTAGCTCCTGTTACTTTGCACTAATTTCACCTGCCATTGTACGAAGTAACTAAATTCAATTGCTTGGAAATGATCCCCCAGAGACTTCTTCATGAAGTGAGAAAAAGAAAAAAGTAACCCTACCTTGATGAGGTTATAAATATGGTGGGAACAGCAGGCCTATAAATTCACAGTACATGGACCCTTATCAAACTTTGACAATCAGAGATCTTCAAATAAGGTCTTTCAAATAAGATATAGATAAGGGCTTGGATTAGATTGCATTTGGCTTTGTCTCAGCCACCCTGTCAGTCTCTCTGGCCTCGACAAGTGATACTCTATTTATCGCTGTTTTAACAAGCTAGAGAAGTTGTCCAGTAACTTATCAGCTGCATACTGGTTCATTAAAACATCAGTTCAACCAATACTAACTATGCTGGGCATCAGCTATTAATTAGATGTGTCTCTTATTTTAGGGAAAGTCTGGAGATAACTGCAAGCCATCTAAGAAAATGGTATTTAAAAACAATGCAGCAGCCTGGTCTCTCTGACACATAATCCTGTCTGCTCCACTTGTTTACATGATAAAAAAATCCATCTCCTCCAAAGCCTTGTCACTGGGTAGTTTAACAGCAGCAGATATGCTTGAGATAGACTAATTCAATGTAATTGCTCAGGGTTGTAAGGAAAGTGATCTGCCTTTGGGGTGGACTGTGTGTGACCCCCACATGGCTCCCCAGACACAGTGAGGCTTTCATGCAGCTGGCAGCACAGAGCTCCCTGGGCATGGGGCTCATTCACGCAGGGTGCAGGCAGCAGATTAAGTGCAGAGTAGGGTCTTTGGTTTCCTAAGCTCTGGACCAAGCTCCAGCAAGATGCCATGAGGACTCCAGCAGGCTCCTTCCTGCTGCTCCCGTGTGCAATGTCTTCCTGGCCTCTATTCCATAGCAAGAAGAGACTGGGGCTCTTGGCTGCTGCCCCCACTTGCCCATGCTGGGCTGTGCTCTGATTACTGAGGAGCAGCACTGTGACCACAGACCTGGGAAGAGCTGAGTTTTCTCTTCCTCAAATCGCTGCTGAGTCTGAGTCAACATCAGTGTGGACCCTGGATTTATCCCAGCCAGCAAGTACTTTTTCTTAAAATCCTTTTGATTTTTGTTTCTTGGAATAGGCAATCATTTTCCTGTCAGATATATCTGACAGCAGATAACTAACTGCACCAACCCAGTTTATCCACACTAAAATCCTATTATCTAGGCTACCTTAATTGTACTTGGAATCAGTCTGCCATTCCTCTGTTTCATACTTGGTGCTTAGAAATGCTCCTTCCTAAGTAGTGTAGGAAATGTCACATAGGGGAAGATTTTTCAAAGAAATCATCATACAGCACTTCCCATCTATAGATTTTTATAGCAGAGAAGTAGTCAGGAAAAAACATGGGTTTCTGGTTTAAGCCACTATAGTGATTTTTAATGTATAAAATGCTAGCCCTAAAGTAAGATCTTCCTAGATGGCAAAGCTAAAATATGTGCCTTTACAAGTGGTAAATTGCTACTTGAAACACTTTTGTACCCTTTCACTTGGACAGTTTTACCACTGGGGTTCTGACCACAAATTGCCCTATCTGGGAAGTCATTTAGAGATCAATCCCCCAAAGGGGTGGTTGTTTGCACATCCTTAGTCTCACCCTTTATGGCTAAGTGTCAGAGCACTAGCACAGGAAAATATATGGAAAATATATTTTATCCCTCAGCCCTAGGGGAATCAAACTCAAAAGCTTCCACTTTTCAGGAAATTGGTCTCAACTCTAGGCTGTGGCCTAAATTTGAATGAACAAGAGAAGGGCTCTAGGGCTCTGTGAGGTCTTCCTGGTGAAGCTGCTACTTTTCACATGACAAATTTACCCATTTCTTGAGACAGAGGAAAAGGATAGATGCAAAGAGGAACCACTTCAAGAGGATGGATTTAACGTCCCCCACCCTAAGAATAGTCCATGGGCTGGTGGTAATGGCACTCTCCAAGGAAGTATGAGATGTGAGTTTACAGCCCCTCAGGCAGAGGAAGGAACTGAACTTGGGTCACCCACATCCTGAATGAGTGTACTAACCACTGAGCTGAATAATAAATAATAATGAAAAGGAGCACTGTCCCCCAGCAACTCTCTTCTAAATGAAAGATCTCTGCTCTGTTTTTCAAAGCATATATATTCTTAGGCTCCTCACTCCAGAAATCTAAGAACTGTGTAGGTGTTTAAATGCTTTTAACTCAAGCCCAGGACTCATGATATTCAGCTGGCCTCAGCCCTTTTTGCCAGCTAGAAAAATGGCTCTGTGGCTCTTTGGGATCAGCCTCTGAAGCTCCAACTCTCTTTTATTCATATAACCAGTTTGGGTTTCTAACTGGGAGCTGTATGTTCACTTAATAAGCAGGTGCAGGGTCGAATGCAGCAGTGCTCACAACCTCTTGTGGTTGTTTTCATCTCCCGGTCTGGGGCATATTTAGGTGCTTCACTCTCAGTGACTTTTTTCTCATTCACCAAACTGGTCCTACCAGAATTACCCTGCTTCACATCATGTGACTCACCAGCCACTGTGAGATGATCAGATATCCACAGAAAAAGGGAAGGTCTATCCTCCTAAAACATAAGGGAACTGTTTGTGCATTATGTGCTGCGTTTCCAAAGGCCACTAAGCTCTTCCTTATTTATATTTTTGTATTTTAATATAGTCCTCGTTGTTCACCATAAACATTCCCCATTCCCAGAGACTGGGTTATTTTAGAAAGAAATGGAACAAGCAAATTGTCTTACTTCTGAGATTTCCAATAATCAGGTTATCACCTATTCATAAATCAAGACATTTACTGCAAAGAATGTTTAAGAAATACAAAGTACAATTACAGGAAACTGCAAATTTCCAAACACCCTGATGTTTGAATATTCAAAAGATATTTCATGTTCTTCTATTTCTTGCCAATAGCTGAAATGCTGAGTCTTTATTAGGAGTCTTTCTGGTAAAATAAGCACATGACATTATCTCCTGTCTGATCAAAAAGAGTCAACATACTACTTTAAATGTCAGAGGTCTATTTCTGCAGCTTCCAGTAGTTATTGTTGTAAACAAGGGATTGCTGCATTTGCCCATAGCTTTGCCAGAATGTTAATGTTTCCTATTAAACATTTTCTTCTTTCTTTCCTAGACCATTTTGTACTACCACACCCAGCTGCGAACATCTGGCTCCAAGCAGTGACACCAGCTGATGAGAAATGGCATTCCTGCAGCTTTTCTTTCTGAAGACTCATCCAGAGGTGGCTGTTATCCAGCAGACAGCACTCTGCACTGCTGAATGTCAGTGTCTGGAGTCCCACTGGACTAAGGCTCCTAGAGGAGTTACTCACACAGAACTGTGTAAGATAAAGAATTGGGAGCCTGATTCTCAGATCTGTTGTTCTACAAGTCAGCAAGGTCCTCTGGCCAGTCACCTCAAACACTCTGTCACCCTGGTGATGTATGGACTGAAGCATCTGGACATCCAGTCTGAAGCACAAGACAAATAGTGATTACTAACTCAGACTGGTCTCCTGGCACTAACTGCAAATATGCCAGTGGCAGCTCTGTGTTTGAAATCAGCATGGATGACAGCAGTCCAACTCTGACACCGCTTTATGTCATCTGGCATGCCATGGAGCCTCCACTTCTCCACCCAGTAACACTGGGGCAGCTTCTGGAGAGGAAAACTTTCATGCTTTAGAGGTTGGCTGGTATGAGTACTGGAAAACGGAATAACACTGAGTGTTAAATACAAAAAAATTATCATTTTAATTAGAAATCATAATTAATATTTAATGCATTTAATTCTTTATGTAAATTAATAATATTTTAATAATAAATTGAAGTCAATATCCTTTATCATGGGATGTCAAAACACTTTATAGATAAAACCCAATTAAATTAAACTTAATTATCTTCCATTAAACTTCCATTATCTACCTTTGTGATCCTTCCCACTTCTTGCTCTCTGGGTGTTTTATAAGGGGCAGGTCCCTGCCATCACTGTGGTGAGGAAACTGCAGCACAAGGAAGTTAAACACCTTGTTTGCATTGCCTCAGAAAAGCAGTGCTAAGATGTTAAGAGATCCTCTGTGTTCCTATACAGAACCTATTGCTATGTGCAGCAAATTACTGTAGCACTTGAGTAACAATGAACACTTTCCGAGGCTGCCCTCCAGACTAGTGGGAGGTGGGAGGTAATGAAGCAGGTTTTGAAACCCTGACTGCAGGGTTTGGTACAACCCTGCACAACCTTTTGAGGTCAGACCTATGCCCACCTCAAGAGGGCTGGTTGTAAGCAAGCATCCAAAAACTGCAAAGCTTCATTAGTTTTGGGCTGTTTCTTTGCAGAATTTTCTGTAACTGCCTGACAGTTACAGATAGGGATAGGTGACATCCACCTTGCTGTGTATGGAGGGGGACGGGCACAGATGTGTCTGCAAAGGACTGAGCAGCCATGGCCCTTGCTAAGCATCACACATCTGTCAATCTCAATGCAGAGTTAGCAAGAACATTTCAGAATTCAATATTCTTGGGGGCAAAACCAGAACTGAAAATGTTACTCAAATACAGGATTTAGCTGAGCAAGCAGACTATGACCAGTTAGTAAGCATGTCACACAGTGTATAAAATGTATGTGCTAGAGCTAGGACCTGAGCACTACAACCATGGAAGATTTTCCTTGTATCACCCATCTATTTGTTGCCGTACACTGAAGGTACTTTCAACACTTTAAAGTTAAGTTTTTAGTTTTAAATTAGTTTTTCTTTCTGGTTGTCCAATTTAACACCCGGTTTAGATGATAAATTACAGATTCTTCCAGACAGGAACTAGCCCTCAGCACCCAATCCTTACATTATAGATGCTCTGTAGCAAAGAAAGGGATCTTAAAACTGAAGATGCTACTCTGCATTGACCTCAATGCCAATTAAGATACACAAGATGTAAAAAAAGAAGTCAGTGAAATGTATTCCCTCGTAAAAACTATTTAATCTAGAATGAGTTTCTTGACCACACATTCACTGCTCAGCTCTGATTAACTTTGTTCACATACCTGGGTCTCTCTCCATGGGACATGATGGTAATTATAGTCACTGGAAGTAGTTGAGTAAGTAGGTAGTAAGTAAATAGGTAGTTTAGTACCTAAGACTAAACTAGTTTAGTTTAGTCTTGTCTTAGGTACTAAAATTCATTTTGAATTAATCAAAGACCTTTATATGAACTCCTAAAAACAGAGGTTCCCTTGAAAATCTTGCCTTTAAGTCCATCTGCCTTATTCTTCTCAAAAATCCTTGAAAGAGCTAACTAAATCTATAAAGCAACTCCTCATGGTACAACTTTTTCCTGATTTTCCCCATACCACAGCTTTATCCTTTAAGAACTAATTCAGTTTTCTTCTTGAATTTGACAGATTCTCTGTAAAATAAGTATCTTTAAACAAATTTTTCAGATGCCAGTAAAGATAGATCCATTTGAAAGGGTAAATAACCTGTTTTAAATAGTGTTCTGAAAAAGAGGCCAAAACTCTCTATGAAATTTGCAAACATAAAAGATTTCTTTGGAACAGATTAGAGACAAAATATTTCATTTGCTTTGTTAATGTCCTTTCATTTGAGTCATAATTATATCCAAACTGCAGCTTCTGAGGGCCACACAGAATCATACAAACGCCTTTGTTTCCGTGGATTCATGTTCTGTTGTTTCCATTCCCATTGCAATCCTGGTTAAATGAATGAGGAATCTGAATGCAAAGGCATGCAGTATTCTGGGACTTATAAGAAGCTGAAATGCTTTGATGTTCTTTCCAAAGCCTATAGCCAGATTCACTGTTCTTTTCCCACCCTATCCTTGACCATAGCTTTCCTGGGTCTTTGTGTAAGCTACAGAGCACCCTCCAGATCTGAGCTGTGAGAGAGATGTTATCACAACAAAACACCACACAGCCAACAGAGGCATCTCACCTGAAACTGATGTGTCCCAGAGATGTAATTTCCTTGCCAAGCCTGGGCTCTACAGGTGCTGCACTAACTGCTCACAGGTAATCACTAGTATGAACAGTCAATCCATGCCTTATTTGCTAAATTCCTCCCTTCTGAATTAGAGCCATTATTTTTTGCCCATTATGTCAGAAGTTAATTGTGATATTCTAATTTAATATCTAGGGTTTAAGGCCAGCACAAATTTAACAATGGGGAAATAAAGGGGACTTGGGCAAGTCCTAGATGAAAAATGAAAAATGCAAAATGCAAAGGTTCAGAAACTTCTGCAAAACTTAGACCCTGATCCAGATCCAGAATTATTGGAATATGATCCCAATATTACCAGGTGGAACGTGCCTGGGCTCTTCTGGCCCTTGCTGCTTGACCAGAGGCGGCAGCTGTGGTGTTTTCACCTCAGAGACACCCCTGGCTGGCTGTATGTTGCAGCTAGGCACTTGGAACAAGTCCAGGCAAGCAGGAATTCAGTTTTTACCTCTAATGGAAAGGCTTTAGGCGAAGTGAAGAGGAAAAGGAGACAGATTCTGCTGGAGGGTTAATCCAGAGTTTTATTCCATGGTCACAGATCCCCGAATCTTGGTAACAGCTCCAACAGAATCCCGAACGCATGGTCCCGTGTCTTTTTAAGCCCAGGGAAAGGGGGAGGGGAAGGGGTAGGTGAGCCACCAACCAGGTGGGAGGGGGGCAGTCTCAGGGGACAATGACACCTGGACTGGCCAATGACCCCAGGGCTGAGAAGCATCTTTTGAACTTGACCAACCAGACGATGCCCTTGCTGGAATGTTAAGATTGACGGACAGCACTTAGCAAGGGGGCAAGGGGGAGGGAGAGGTTGGCACACCTGAGGGACTGGGAAAGGTGAAACAGGATATTGCTTCACACCACAACACAGAATAACTTGTGTCACTTGTGTGCAACATGGGGATGCAAAGGTTGAAACTAATCCTGAGAATGTTTATGTCATGACACAACCTGTGCAGCTGAAATGCCCTTTCTTACTAGGCTACAGTATGACCCACTTCATGGCAATACTGAGACTATCAACATACATGCTTTGCCTTAATTTAGTCCTCAGAATACCCACTCTTAGATGATAGAAATACTGAATAAAGAGGAACACAAATTTGATCCAAGACAGCTGAAATGTATCTTAAAAAAAAGACATTATTTTCTACCGGATGTAGCAGTAAGAATAAGGAAAGTCCATAACTCAAATCAGAACTAGTGCACTGTAAATTATTTCCAAAAAGCACTCAGAAAGTCTTTCAAGTAAAATCAACAGACTTTACCACAGACAGGCTAAAATACAACACATTTCTAACATCAAATGATACTAGTGTAAAAAGAAATAGAATATCTAAAGTAGTAAGACCATGTTCATAATTCAGTGTTATAAACTAATTCTAACCAGCTAGCCTGTGTTACCTTTTCAGTGTTACCTAAAATCATGTCACTGGTCTTTTAAATCAATGTCTCATGTTTCTTTCCTGATAGCAGCTCAGACTCAGAAATTCTTTTCATGCAAGGTGTATTATAAAATATTTTTCTGCATGTTGACATTACTGATACAGGCCAATTCTCCTGTCCATGCTGCAGGAATTGTGAATTATCTGCACGTGGAAATCATGGTGATAACAACCTGAGCCCAGTGCAGGGGATGAGAACAGAATATCCAATTGAGATCTGCAGTGCAGATAAGCTTTCTGCACCAAGAACAGAAGATGTGAATTTTACCCATACATCAAAAACATGCAGTATTCTGAAACTTGCTTATCCTCAAGTGGCATGGAAACACAAAGAGAAAAAAGCCTTTCTGATGTCTGATAATGAGAAACATGGCTGACTTTCAGATTTGAAACTACTTAACACACACACACACACACACATATACACATACAGAATGAGAGAGAAATATTTGAAAAAAATTTGAAACTAAATGAAAAAAATTACTTATTACAGTAGACATCAACTAATGGATCACACTTATTTAGTGTCAGTTTAAAAAAGCAGGGGGATTTTACTAAGTGCATCCAAAAATATTCACTAGAAAACACAGCAAATTTGTTATAAGCTCATTTAAGCCACAGAGCTCATCAACGCTGTTTGCAATTATGAAATCATCTGGGGATACGGTATTTTTTTAGAAGGAATTGTTTTGCTCTTAGATGAAAACCACATCATAGTCCTTCAGACATAAATCTTTTATTGTATCTTCAAGAAAGAAACTGGAAATTGTGCAACAAGGCGCCACTGATAAAATGTAAGCATCCCCTTAGAGTAATCTGGATGAGCTCATTACTTGAGGAAGATAAGAGGGTATGTCATGGTTACAAAACACTGCTTTTCCTTTTCAGTTAGTGACACAGGAACACAAGGAACATAGTCCTGTGCACTATATAAAATAAAATACTTGCTTCTTCAGGACAGCAACTACTTCTGAGTCTTGGCTTTGATTTACTTCACTTTACAGTTAGATATATAACCTAGTCAGAGTCAGGTGGACAATTTCCTTTTCATTCTGTGCAGGTAGCATTAGCATCATAGCCAAGGGCTGCACATCAAAGTCAAGTAAAAGGAAAATAACACATGATGTAAACTGATGCAGTGATCTGACAGAACTTATTTCAGATGTAACCTGTGACAGTCTAAGCCTTCAGACTTCATTCATTGTTTGTGGTTTTACTTTCACCCACATGTTCTGTGTACCTGCCCTCCATCTCCATTTGCCAAATTCAGATGTAGGGCTAAAGATCTTTCACTTCTTAGGGGACTCAAATACTTTTGTGTGACTAAGCCACAGTCGACACAAACTTTTTCCACTAATAAGAAGTGAAACCTCAAGGCACTGATTAACTTGCAGCACCCAGTCTTTAACATGGCTTGGTAGGCCATGAAGAGCATTCACTGTGAGTGTCCAAACTTAGTTTCAGAATCACTTTTTTCTTTTCCTCTGTATACCAAATAAAGGCATAGAAGAAACGCTACAAATCCTCTGAACACAAACTAAGGCAGAAGACCCAGACCCAGGTTCTGCACTTTTCCTCTGATGCAGATGGTTTTCAGGAGCAGCAGTTCCAAGCACCACTTCCATGAGTGTCACTGATCACAAAGGAACCATTCATTGGGAATTATTTGATGAAAAAGAACAAAATGGGGGAATTAATTTTACAAGGGTTTGCACCAATATGAAGGTATATTGTACACAGTATTTATCACCATCAGAATTTATTTGTTACGTTCAATTGAATGTCAAATGACATTGCCACCATAACTGCTGTATTGAACACATCACCTGTGTGATATGTTCACACAGAGGTGAATACAGAGGCCATACCTTCAATTTTTAGACACTACAGGGACACTAAGGCCATGAATTCAGTCCTTTTACTCCTCCCGTAAAATAGAAGCCTACTAGACACTGGTGTAATAAAAAAATTCTGGTGCAATTTTGTTTGTTACTTAAATAAGCAATATAAATCTGTGATTCTTCAGCCTACGTTGGGCTTTCCATCTGTTTACAGCAGAAAACCTAATAGGGGTGCAAGAGGGAGGGCTCGAAGTTACTGCCTTTCATCTTTGCCATTCCTCTTCTTACTGTCCCAAGAAGCCAGGCAGCCATAAATGTACCTAAAACTAGGGAACAAAAAGAGTAGAAGTTAAGATCAAGATATATGGGCAAAGTAAGAAGGACTCTGAGGTGGAAGGTCACCCTATGACAACAGCTGACTCCTGAAGAGTATAAAAGACCTTATCCAAAATCAGTTTTTTGTTGCCAAACAGAAGGTAAAGACTCAGTGGCTGGTGCCTTTTATGCTCTTTGTCCCTTACAAGTGATCCTGATCAGCCCAGCTGGACAGACATGTCTTGGTTCTTGGGAGTCTCTCTCAATGAAATATTACAGAATACATGTTTGGGAGTGAAATCCATTCATTTTAAAATAAATAAAACCTTGCACTCCCATAGGGTCTCTTGTTAAGTTTGTCACATCCTATTCTGCTCTAATTAATCCTTATGCCTAACCTGATATTCCTAATAAAAATCTTCTCGCTTCTGAAAATGAGACAAATGCCAGATTTTAATGGGCAAAAGGCAATACACATTTCTTCTTCCTGGTAAGCAGCATAGTACATCAGCCAAAGCCTAAAGAATCTTTCCATGTCCAATGCCCTTGTGGCCGAAGGAGAAATACAGTTCAGTAGCATCTACTGAAAGCAAATAAATTCAATTCATTAAAACACAGCTATTTTAGGGGGATGCTTTGTTATGCACAGATCACCACTTTGTCATGCACAAATCTTCCCACAGAACCCCAAGCATCTTCCAGAGAAAACAGGTACATACCAAGTACCTGAGAACTCATTTGTTGGAATCAATAGCTAGAGCAAGTGGAGCTGTCTACCACAGCAGAGAGAAAATAGTTATCTGAGGAACAATGTTCATTTATTACCAATATAATTCTTCAACTAACAGTGCAACATCAGTTTCTGATTTCTGTTGAGCACCAGTGATATTAGTTAATTCCTGTTGTAAAAACAGGAAGCTTTAAAGTCTTGCTTTAGTTACAAGAAAGGTTGAATCCTGACTTGTAAAGGGGCACAGCATAGTCATAATTCCAGAACCTAGGTTCACAGATTTCATTTCCCAGATATTAGTTACCTAAGTGTTGATATTTGTTCTTCTTCTCATCTTGTTCTTCTGTTTCCTGAACCTGGTTAAAAGTCAAATCTCCACATGGAAAGGATTCCTAATGCACAACCTAAAAATGTTATCAGATGCCTCTACAAAGTGTGCTGGAGTCTTCTGAGGAATGGTTTAACATACAAGAGAGGTGTCTGTTAATATTCCTGATCATTTCTGAATGTGTTCTGACAATATCCAGCTCTTGCAGAGCCCAACTGACGTCCATGGTTTACCTGAAGAGAGGAATGTCCATGCCTAATTGTAGTGGGCTCCTAACACTGTTTGCCATGGGTGGCTCTGTTGCTCTCGGTGTGGGACCTGTCACTGCCCCACCTGCTGCTAATGGACTTTGCTGCCTCTCTGTCAGTGCAGCCATGCTTGGGTTTTGACATCCCTCCAACAGGCAGGACTTATTCCCACCTTTCAGGAATGTTTCCCCTTAGCAATACACTGACTAAAATGTAGGAACACAGACCATGTCTTCAAGGACGTTTCATCATAGTGTCTGAAGAAATATAGGGCCCAGAAAACCCAATATAGCATGTTGGATAATAAAATATTGAATTGCCTTGTAGGAGCACAGCTTGCAAAAAGCAAAGTAAAAGCAGAGTATAGAGCCGTGTTGTACACTCTTGTTCAAGATGTCCAGCCAGTGAAACCTACTGTGGTCCGTCTGAACTAAAAGGGATGGATTAGACTCTTTTGGGCCTTTTCAACTCTGCAATTCAATGATCCCCTTTCAGTGCATGAACAGATCTCACTACTAACTTTGAGTCAAGATACAGCCCAGCTCCCGAAGAAACCAAAAATATTTGGGTTTTAATAAGATCTTTTAAATTAGATTGTTTCCATGTACTGTAGGTAATGGTAAGTTAACCAGTTCCTACATTTCCAGTAAGTTAACCCTACTCTACATGAGGCTTAAATATTACACTCAGAGAACAGAGCACGAGGCATTATTTAGAAGCATGTATAAAGCAAATTGCCAACAGGTTGGAGAAAATAATAGGTTCATCCAATGGAGTGGCAAAAATGACAATATGGTGCTGGCTAATAAGGAAAAGATAATTAATAAAATACTGTATCAGTAAAAATATTTAATTGCATGTATAAAATGTGCAAAATTCTATAGCAGAGGTATGTTTTTGTTAAAACTCATATTAATCAGAGACTGAAAGCAAACTGAATTAAGATGTCTGCTTAGTTTTAGCAAAATGTTTTTCCATTTTCTTGAGGAATAAAAGAACAAAATTCAACTGTATTTCTTATAAATACAGGCATCCAAGTACCGCTGTACATCCAAAATCCAGACAAAATGAAACTTCTTAAAAATTCTATTTACATTCCCTGTAACATAAGTTTGTCTGCACTGAGGTGAGACACAGAAGTAAGCTCTCCCTTGAAGGAAATCCAGTCTTACCTGCAACCCACACAGGGATGTAGCACAAAGTCATGGTCTTTGTCTTGCGTATAAAGTCATCAACCAAAAGGAAGACATTTGAGTTATAGCAAAGTGCTGCAAGACACAAACCCAGGCTCAGAGAAGCCCCTGAGGCCACAAAAGGCATAACCAAGATCATATTATGCTGTACAGGAAGAAGACACTTTGCTAATTTCATTTGTATAGACACAGAGGGTACATTTATCTACAAATGATACATAGTCTTCAATTTATTGAACAGCAATAGCTCTACAGTACAAACACATAGAAGTTTTCAGTGTCAAAGATGAGTAAAGCTCAGTCTGTGCCCCCTTGCCACCACCCAAAGTCTGCAATTCTGGCAGGTGCTTTCACACCTTCTGAAGATTTGATTTCCCTGAACAATGGAGAGAAGATTTGTGTGTTGGCAGACACAGATCTGCAAGTTAAGATAAATAATTTGGTAGATCTGTCTGATGTTACCACCTATGGGTTACAGAGGGCCTTAAAACATAGTGAAAATATTACATAAAGACTGAACAATAAAAATTTAGGTATTAGGATAACACAGATTTTGCTGACTTACTGCAAGTCTGCATATTATACAAATGGCACACACTAGGTCTGTTAGCAACTTTAAACCTCTTTTTTTGATTTCCTTTTTTATCTCAATGTGTATTATCTGAAGAAAACTTTCAGTAGCCAATTACAACTATTTTGTGTGAGCTCTACCATTATGAGACACTATTTCAGAAAAAGAGAACCAAGATACTCGAGGCAGGTTCTGCTTTGAAGAGAGGAAACATAATTGTTTTTATGAGCTCTGGCAAGAATAAGTTTGTTCAATCACAAGTTAATGATCTTTTTCTTTCCTCATTTTACTGGCAAGGAAAGGTGCACAAAGTCAATTAATGCCCCTCCACTCACAGGTGGTCATAAGCACAGGAGCAGGCACATGGGCCAGCTCAGAAATCCACCCTGCTCACTGGCCTCTGTCCACCTGTAACCATCAGTGGATGTTTCATGAACAAATATTAGAAATAAAGCAAATTTAGAGTGTTTTTCCCCAATGTATTCTTCTGGTTTCTGAGAACTCTTCAGCAGGGCCTTCCTGAAGTATGGTTGGATCTACACCATTTTATGGTTGTATCTCTACCATCTATAGCTATTTTCAGTTGCTATCAATGCACATCTTCATCTTTTCCTGCAGAAATTAATTTTTGAAAGCACTCTGTCTTGATTGATTAGAATTATCTATTATCTTTGTGTTATTTTGTCTTCTGTGGTCATCTGCTATTACTTTATGACCTTGCCTTTACACATTCACCAACATCTAATGGGATTCCATGCTCCTTCAGTTACAGAGTTATTTTCTTGATGAGAATCAGGGCTAAGTTCACAAAAAATGGGAGGAGGTTTTAAAAAGAAGATTCCAGTATTTTCCTTTTATGATAAATTACTGTACTATTTTCAAGAAGATCTATGCCATGCATGAGCAGATTCCGGAATCCTGTTTTAAAACTATATTTACTTGTATAGTAGAAGTAAGGATAATAAAGAATAGCATGTAAATATACTCAGACCACAGGATATGTAGGGATCAGGTCTTGGAATAAGATTCACAACCTTGAAGGGATATGAATTTCCAGAAAGCTTGATATATTTTGTATAAAATCTATATAGGCAATGACCAAGTATGTTCACCTGACAAGCAGGTAAATTAGTATATTTCAAAGTTTATCACTGCTATTATCACTAGGTCATACACCTCTATAAATAAACAAGAAACAAAAACCTCATCAATGTTATAGCCATGTCATCAGAACCAATTATTTTTTGCATTAGGGAGTCTTGTATGATTGATTTTAAAAGGCAGTTAAAAAGAAAACCGTTTTAGTCTACTGGATTAAAAACAAACAACAAGGCATTAAAGGAGTAACAGAACTGATGGATTAAAATGCACATAGGAAAGACAACAGTGAATAGCTTGGCATTTTTCAAAAGCTAGGATAAAAGAATTCAGTTCCCAATCAACAAAAAACTGGCAAAAGGCAGGAATCCAGACTCCCTCAGATTTATGCTTTATCTGCCAATTAGCATTAGCAGGCCTGATCTAGGTGTCTCGCCAGCTTGTGGTATCATAAAAAAACAACAAACCTTGAATGTGTTATCAGCACAGAATGTGTAATTACTTTAAGCATCAGCTGAAATTACAGTGTGATGAATTTGTAAATTTGTATATATTTATTGTAGAGATAAAGTTGTTGGAGTAGATATAATCTATACTTGTGTTTAAAATCCTAGTTTCAACTATTTCAGTGCCAACAAATTTTGTATTGAAAATAAACACTAGTAAAATGGTAATGCATTATGATACTGGATCCACATAAAAATTTTTCTGGGCAACTGCTGTTCCTTGTCTGAAGGAAAAAATCTTGAGTCATTGACAGCGCAGATACTTATCCATGTGACTGGAAAGATGCAAACCTAAACATGCAAAACATACAATTTTTACATGATTGCAAGATAGGATCACTTGCTAAAGTCAGTCTGATTTTTCAAGACTGTCACTCGGAGATCACAGACAATAGAACATAGAATAGCTGCTGAATGATGTTAATATTGTAATTATTAAATAAATAACAATTAAACCCTAAATTATTCAAATGTGCAATTAAAAAAAAAAAAACTTCTCTTGCTTCTGAAATGACTGAGATCCTATTTTCCCCAAAATAAACTAAGATTTACCTATGCCAAATGTTATTCAGCAGCAACTAAACATATATGTACAAATGACCTGAGGGGAAAATAAAGACTGCATTATATTATATCTCAAATTTGATAACAAAAATTATCATTTCACTTTTCAAATCTCCTAAATATCAACTGCTGATTAGTACTGTTTCCATTTTATTCCCATTTACCTCTAATGTCCTATCGTCTCTCAAACGCCATGTTCTTCACGAGCCCTATGAAAATGAGACATCTTTTTTGATTTCTCAGCATACTACTTAAGACAGTTAAACATTTTTTTCAGTGAAAACTCTCTATCATTATTCCCTAACTAAAGAACAATGTTCCTGTGGATTTGCAGGTCCAATTTATAAAAGTTTTTGAAAATATTCTCCACTGCACTGACCTGAAATATGTACTCCTCTGTTACCATTGACACTTATTTTATAAATATAAATTTTGAGGAGGAGGAGAATTTCCTCTGCAAGTTAAGGTTGCAGAAAATTTTCCAGTTTCCTGGTGAGTTGAAGCCAAGGCTCTTTGACACTATTCACCTAATAAAAGGAAGAGACAGACATGTCAGGACTGGCAATAGCAGCATGATTGCAGGGTAGATCCAAGTCACCAAAATGAAGCAAAGAAAATGCTGTCAAAAACCCCACGTTCCTGCAAAATATTAGTGTGTTGGTGAGGTGATTTTTTATATATAAAGGCAAAAAGGAGCTATATTGTTAGCAGAGTCCTAATTGTTTCTAAAATAATATTCAAGGGAAGAAGCAGAAAGAAACTGTGAAGTACAAATATTTTTTACAGATATCATATTACCTTCAAAGAGATAACTGCAACAAGTGCCCTTCAGGGTTAACAAACTGGAAAAGGAAGCTTATTTCATGGCTATAGCAGCTGGAGATGTTTGCCTGCTTTTTTCCTCATTAATACTGTATCTAGTAGCAAGGTTAAAGAAAATAAAAACCAGCAATGAATATGTTCAGGGAGGGAGCAGAAACAAATGAAAATGTGTTCAGTTCAATTTGGTGTAAATCCATAGGTATCATGGATGGAACAGGGCCCTCTGTACTATGTTGCAAGAAATATCACACAAAATATTGAGACTGGGATAAAAACAGTAACACTGAAGTAAAAAAAAAAAAGGCAGATAAATCCTATTCCTTATGCCAGACTTTGTTTGTAGATTTGTCTTCTTTACCTTTTTTTTTTGGTTTTGCTTCTTTAGAGGAAAACCAGGTAGACAAGGCAGACAATTCACTTGTAGAAGCAGGAGCTGGTTGACCTCACTACTACAGGCAAAGCAGGAGTAGAAACAGCCCTGGAGCTGCAGACAAGCAGAAGGTGACCGATCAAAACAGCTTGTCTGAGTCTGAGCAGTACCCAGCAGCTCTCGGGCTTGTTAGACTCCAAGAAGTGAAGGGGAAAAAAAAGTGTGGTAGCACTGCAAGCAAAGCAGATGGAGCACCATGCTGTTCTTTTCTTGTATTTCTCTGTGTCTTCAGCTTTTGGTTGGCCGTGTGCAGGATGAGCCTGCTTGGCTCAGGGAAGCAGGAATAAATCTCTCAGAAGCTCTGACCTGCTACCCAGGGCTGACTTGCAAGAGCAACCTGCTTTCAGTCCCCTCCACTGTAAGAGCTATACTTGAGGAGCTCAGGTGAGAAGAGCTGTTACTCTAGGTCTCTCTGCAGAAGGATATTTATTCTTTCAATTCTTTCTGTACAGAATTAAAGTCACTTTCATGAAGTGCCTAAAGTTGGATAGGGTGATTCTGGGCTCATAATTAAAGAAATAATGGTTATCAGAGGTGATCTGGGATTGTGGCTTTCCTTTGTCTTTGCCACACCTTTGGGTGTGTCTTTCCATTATGGAAGGATATGCCAAAAAAACACCATCCTGACAGAAGAAAGTTATCACACAGCTGAGCCCCAGATCACAGAATCACAGAATTCACAGAATGACTAGGTTGGAAGAGACCTTCAAGATCATCAAGTCCAACCCATGCCCTAAACGCCTTTTCTAAACCATGGCACCAAGTGCCATATCCAGCCTTTTTTTGAACACATGCAGGGATGATGACTCCTTCACCTCCCCAGGAAGGCCATTCCAACATTTTATCACTCTTGCTGTGAAGAAGTTCTTCCTAATATCCAACCTATATTTCTCCTGATGCAGCTTGAGACTGTGTCCTCTTGATTTGGACTAATGGTTCCATCTTAGGTGATGAAAAGTAAAAACTGCTCCATGATTGCTTTCATCTGGCATACAGCACCTTATCTAACATATGCACTTCCCAGTGAGGACCCAGGTGGCAAATACCTCCCAGAGTGTGAAGCCAGCCTGTCCTCCAAGCCTGAGGGCACTCTGCTGTGGGTACCCTGTTTGTGCCATGAAGCCTGTGGCACTAATAACTTTTTCTCTGCTGGTTGTTCTGTAGCTGTAAGTGCCCACACCATCTCCCATACCTTTTTGGGTGCTATAAAAATATCCCATAACCATAAACCCAAATGTGCAATTTTTTCCCTAACAATTTGTCCCAGACAGTTATAAATTTTTCAACAAAGCTGCAGAGATTAAACAAATGAATATCTGCTTAGCATTCTTGTGACTGCAGCCAGTAAATCTATTTCCTCATTACAGTGTTACAAAAACAAATATCCTCTATGGTATTTGTAGTTGCCAAAAATAAACAGAAGAGAATGATACACTGCTTCTGTGAGACTAACACCTAAGCTGTTTGTGGGAAGATAGCCCAAACAGGATGTGCTGATAAAGACTGATATACCTGCATGTACCAATACCTGGACCTCAGTCTGTATTTTCTCAAATATTCTATATAGCAGTATTTCTAATATATTATATTTTCTCTTCCAAGCTTCAGAAAATGACTTGAACCATCCAGTGTTTGGTTCATCCTGAATTTAAAAATTAGTAATCAAAAACTTAGAAAGCAAAAACAAATATAAGTAAATTGAAATATTAAATTACAAACAGATAAAATATTTGACTGATTGCATTATTCATGCCATATTTAGTGCAATAAAATTCTCATTTTTTGTACTCCTGTACAGCTGGCAAAATTTTCTTAGTTTTTTGTAGAAGTCACAATTTCAGTTGTGCAGTTCCAAAATTCATTTCCATGTATTTTATCTAATCTGATCATTCTAATACACAATGTGCACAAAGAAAAGTAAATCACATGCTATTTGTCATAAAGCTTATACACACAGTTTACTTTTCCTTCCTTCATGGCTATTTATAAAGACACACACATACACAGTGTGTATGTACACATTTCTACAGACAGCAGGGCAGCTATAGAAATGCTACTTAGGTGCAGAGGTGCCACTGCACCTACTTAGGGTCCTGAAGTTTCTCATCCTCAAATTGTCCCCATTTCCAACAGGAGTTTAGGTTAAATACATACAAGGTGGATTGTTGTCATAGTTTCATCCTGGTTTTCCCCATCATCTGTATATGACTTTTTCCTACTTAAGGATTCTTCAATAAACCATTAGCACACAAATCAACCATGGAACAAAAATGTACATTTCTAAGGCAAAATAAATTTATGTTAGGCATTAACAGGTAAATGTAGTGAATGGATACATTTCTCCAAGAAATATTTATTTTTTTAAAGCATAGTGGACAAAATTTACTTCAGAGTGGAAAAGGAAGCACTAGTTAAATCATTAAGCAGTCTCTGCTTCTTACTCTTGGTTGTTGCTAACCACAGATTACATCTTTCTCCTCCCTTCCTCTTCTCTGATGAGAAGGGGTCTTGTAAAAGAGTGGCAGGACACAGCAGGTAAAGAATTAATGGGCTCAACCTAAAAGTAACGAAAATCTTGGTAACACAAAACAAAGTCAAATAATGAGGCAAAATTCAATTTTCTGTTGTTTGTCGTTTGGATTTTTTTCTAGAGTGAAAATGTACTGCAAGGATTAGATAAACTGCAGCTGCTGCAAATTCAGCTGCAAAGCAATAACTAAATGAAAAGTTCCACTCCATCCCAAAAAGGTAGCAGAAACTATTCCAGGAGACACAAGTGGCAGTCTCCTAAACCTTCTGCTTTACAGGTTAATAATTTATAACCTCCTGGGTTTAGCTACTTTTGGAAAACACTGGATTTAAATACAATTTTTTTTTTTCCCTACTGCACACAAGGAACCACCCAGTGCTATTCTTGGTCCTGCTCAGCATCGGAGGCCAAGCGGCAGCGCAGCCCCGTGCCAGCGCTGCGGCGGCTGCTGTGGGTGTGAAGATCCAGCATCCCTGTCTGGCACTCCCAGCCAGCAGCAGCCCTGACAAAACACCACGTTTATTGGCAAACCTTGTTTCTCCTGCAAGGATCAGTTTTTCTGTAATGATAGAGGTTTTGCTGGGAGACACTGAGCTCTTTGTTGGTTTCACATCTCAGTGCTGCTCGCACAGACGCGGCCTCGGAGGGAAAGGCGGCAGCGACGCTGATCAGGATGTGCCTCTTCCCTCTGGGCTGGCTCTGAACGCTCCTTTCGCCATGGAGGTGAAGCTCTGTGTGAAATACATGAGCAAAGCCTTCATTCCTGTGGTTATTAAAGATATTACACAGTCTTTCACAAGATGAAACATGCTCCTTGTCCTGATCAAATTCAGAGAGATGTAATTAATCTACAATCTTCTTCTGACTGAATAAAATGTTCATGCCCTCCTGCCCACTGTTAAATGAGGCTAGTTTCCTCCTAATGATGATGGAGTCGTACCTGTATATAATTTCACGTCTCCAGTCATTCTTCACAATGAAAAAAATTATATATAATTTTTAATCTCTCATGTCTACCAATACAATTTTTTTTGCCTACTTCCATGAATAAATCCTTCAATACTGAGGTATTTGGGGCAGAGGAAGTTACTTTTCTTAATTAAGTAATTTAGACTATATATAAATCTGTACCAATCTGTAAAAACATGTCATTATATTCCCAAAGAACAAACAGAAATCATAACAAGCAATTTCTGTATTTACCAGCAAGGCACAAGGGTAATATAAACTGTAAAAAAGTCATTCAAAGACTACCATGGTTTGGCTCTACCAAATTTTAAAAGCCAGTCCCCAGAGAAGAACCCTGAGGAATAGAATTAATTTGTAAGGAAACAGTACATCCAGAGGTGAGGACAGTTAGGAACTAAGTCTCCAGTGTTTTCTGTGCCCCTCTGTGACATTTCTGCCATTTTCTGCAATCATTTCCTTCACAATTTCTCTGACTTTTTAGCACCCCTGCTGAAGGTTCCCACACCGAATTCTGTTTTTACGAGTAAGCCACTGTTGTATCACTTTGCTGCAGTTATGTGTCAATGACAGCTGATACCACAATAATTGTCTTCATTTTAAGTCCATTAAAAATCTTCTTGATCTTGTATTATTTCCAATTTATTGCATAAATTCTAGGACTTGTGCAGAAATAACAATAACAATAACTTCAGCTGGAATTGAGTGCCTCAATTCTCTATTTTCCAAGCAGCAGTCTCCTCTGTGTACTCTTCCCTTGGTAAGTAATGTTTCTCCCAGAAAACAAAATCCGAGTCTGCTGAGAATTATTTTTGACTAGTGTTGATAAGTTATTATTATCGTGTAGCCCTTCTATCTAAAACAAGCAATGACTTACATTGTACGTGCATCTACACAAGGATTGCATAAAAAATATCCATGAAAATGGGGCTTTAATTGGCCTGTGCTGTCCACCAGCATATTTCAATTGAAAACAAGGCCAAATATTTCACAGCTTCTCTTGCAAATATCTTAAACAACTTGCTTCAAGAGTTGCTTCCCTGGGGGAGAGGAAAGGAGCAGAGCTATAGGGAATAATGGCTGAACAACCTCTATTTCCTAGACAATTCATCTGTTCTATGACACTTGATGGAAAAGGTCAACCATAAAAGCAGAGAGGAGGGAAAATTAATTAAGGTAAAATAAAGTTTCCAGAGATCTTCCACCATAGGGGGGAAGGAGCCATCATTAAACAAGTACAGATTGTTATACAAGCCCATGTTCTGTAGCCTGTCCAGACCCAAATCCTGGAGCTCAGAGATCCCTTCAACTCTCTATCCTGGCTGCTCCTCAGATCTGAAGCAGCCTGGGGTGGACACTCAAAAAGAAGAGCAGCACTTTTATTATTAAAGTAAACAAATATCCAGACTAAAGAAAGCATATATATGGGAAAGATGGGAAAGGTGGAAAAGCTGAGCAGAAAGTGGAGATTTTACCAGAGAGAGAAAGCCTTTGGCAGATGTGGATATAAACTGGATCAAATAACTAGGATGTTGAATTCACAGGCTTGGTTGTAAGGAAGCAGTTACAGAATGGTAGGTAGGGTTTTGTAATCACTGTCACAAGGTTTAAGAGCTGGAAGGGAAAAGGAGGCAATGGGGAGTGGATTTCTGGGATGTAGTCAATGGGTGACATTGTCCTTCTGCTGCACGTGCCAGAGCAAACCTGTGCTCCCGCTCACAGCTGAAGGCAAAATCCAAAGAAAACAGCAAGGTACCTAAAGTGCAACTCATGCACAATTAAGATGCCTACATAGAGGACAGAGAGCCAAAAAAAACTTTGCCAGACTTGTTTAGGCACCTGAGAGACTGTAGGTACTGAAGATTTGCTTTAAATCTATGCGCTCTGCTACTGTGTACCCAGAGGCAGCATCGCCTTGGCTGAGCTGCCTGACAGTGATGGGGAGTCACAGCCTGGGTGTCCCTGCACTGGGGAATGTTCCATGGCCACCTCCAGCTGAAGCTCAGCCCCTGCTGCCATGGCCTCGCTGCCATCCCCATGACTCTGGGATCCACCTGCTGAGTGCCCATCCAGCAGCAGTGGGACTGGGGTGCTGGCTGCTCCCTGACAGCGGGGAACATGGCTCACACCCCAACATTCCAGGCCCAGGAGAAGCCACATTAGGGAGGAGCTGGAGAGGGATTTCCTGCTGCAGCCAGGGTCCACCACAAACTTCATGTTTCAGAAATGCATGCAGGAGGAAGCAAGAAGAAGGGAACCTAGTCCTGGCTGCATAATTGCAGGGTTAATGTGCTGAAAAGGGGAGACTCTAATGTCTCTGTGCCTGTGCACTTAGGTCTGGAGAACTATGGCACAAAAAAAGAAGCAAAAACCCAAATTGGATCTTCCACATTTTGTCTGTTTTCTTACAACAACCATATACAGAACAAAGAACATCTATTCTTCATCTGTGGGTTTGGAGAGGTTTTATTAAACGGGCCAAAACTAGAGTGCCTTTTTCCTGAATTCCGCAGAACTGCGTGGTCTGGGAGCACGGCTCATAGGATGCCCCTCAGGGGAGCACAGCAGAGGAACACTTATTTTATGAATTATAAATGGCCCCAGGCAGAAAAGCAGTTACCTACATGTTTAGTTCAGCCAAGAGGAAGGACCCTCCAGGCAAAAACTGCAACAGAAATTAAGGAAGCTAAAGAACTTAACTTAAAGTCTTAACTTAAAGTGTCTCTAATTCTCACAAAGCTGGAGAGGTTAGGTGGGTTGCTGAAGGTGGGATTGCACTCACAGTGAGGTGTAAGCCCCTACAAAAATGCCAAATTCTTCCTGACCTCAATGTTATACAACTTCGTGCTTTTTGGATCTTGTTGTCTAAGGCTTCTTCCTTAAGATACAGAATTCTGAGGCAAGCGGAAAGTTTCTAGCATCTTAAAGGCATGACAGAGCCTGTTACTTCTCAGACCATTATGCTTTGGAAAGTGTGAAGCTAAGTGAAGGAAAGCAAAGAAAGTTTAAAAAATTATCCAAGAAATGAAAAAATTCCATACAGTCAAACATGTCCTGGCTCCACCACTCAGCTCCCACCTCGTCAAAAGAAGGGGGATTCATGGAGTCAAGTGATATGGAAATATAGGAGAAAATGTAATTTTTTCCTGATGATTTTTCTAATTATTAAGAATGGAAAAGCTGCCTAACTTCACATATTAGCTCCAAATGCTGACAAATTAGGAAGCAGTTCTTCCTTATTGCTTTACACAGTGACCACGTTGACTGACTCGCTCTGTCTGTCCAAAACTGCAACCGCTGCCTGGTTTTTGCATTAGGCACCGGAGGAGCTCCAGTTTTCCCTGTTGGTATCACAACAGAGGGCAGACTGCTCCCTGCCAGCCCACTGCAGCAACACTCTGCTGCTGCTGAACCACAACACAGGCTTCAGTAAGAACCCAACCCTCTGCTCTGTGTCTTTGCTGTACAGACCTGCATGGAGACCAGGCTGGCAGCATGCAGCAGGAGATGTCTGCACACAACTGGCACAGGTTTAGCACTATTTACTAGCACCTTATCTATGGTTTATTTACATGCACACATATACACAGACGTGTCTGGTAGGAGTAGTTGCCATAGAAATATGTAGTCAGGGTGGAAAAGACTACGCCCTAAAGTGGGCTGAACATGGCTGTTCAATTCTAAGGAATTGGCCATGCATGAAGTTATGGGAAAATGTACCTCACTCTTGGCTCAACTTGTGCTATGACTGAAGTTTTTATTGACACAGTCTGAGTTCAGATACATCACTGAGTTTCCACACAGGTCACTCCCTTGATCAGTTAATTGATTTTAGATCTGTCCTTAGGTAATTATTTCTGAGAAAGCAGGGATATAGGGCAGGTTTAGGATGCCAGCAGCTGCCTAGGGCTGCTGCTGGCCCAGGGGCTGTGCTGCTCTGTCAAACTACCCCTTGGTGCTACCTGAATGTGGTCTCCCTGCTGCAGAGGGAGGGACAAGAGAGGCTGGCTTCTTCCCTCTTCCTCTCTTTCTTCCAACTAGTGATGTTCCTCATTTCCCCAACATAGAAAAGCTCATTTTCTGTAGCCATGATATTTTCTGAAAAATCCTTTCCTTAGGATTTTTTCTCCTGAGAAGCTGAGAGGCCTCAGGAACAAAATGTAAACAATGGTTATCTGCTGCTGTGGAATGCAACAGGTGATCTGTGATTGGCCCATGTTGGTTGTTTCTAATTAATGGCCAATCACAGTCAGCTGGCTTGGACTCTCTGTCCGAGACACAAGCTTTTGTTATCATTCTTTCTTTTTCTATTCTTAGCTAGCCTTCTGATGAAATCCTTTCTTCTGTTCTTTTAGTATAGTTTTAATATAATATATATCATAAAATAATAAATCAAACCTTCTGAAACATGGAGTCAGATCCTCATCTCTTCCCTCATCCTAAGACCCCTATGAATCCCATCACAATTTTCTTTCCTCCAGCTGCTATCAGAAGGAAAAGGGAAAACTTGTAGTTCATGGGGCAGTGGCCAAGCCAGAGCTGAAGTGAAGCCAGGAGAAAGCACCTGCATCTCCCAAGTTTCCTCTTTGGCCACCATGCCATTGCTATAGGGCTCAAGGGCCCAAGGGACAGGTTGAGTCTCTCCCTCTGCACACAGGACCACATCACCCTGGATGAAGGGAGGTGAAGGCATCAGTGTGCAAGGGGAGATATTAATCCAATTTGAATTTCATGATTTAACACCACCCCTAATCCCACTTGCCTTCCTCAGTTCCTCAGGTTCTCACTGGACACTTCATCTGCCAGAACACACATTTGGTCTCCCAAAATTTATAGTCTTGAGAAAAGAAATCAGTTTGGCCTCTGAGCCAGGTTTGACATGGGACTTGAAATATTTCATCAGATAAAAAATAACCATTTTTTCCTCCTTTTTTTTTAAATTTTATAAATGATCCTGTGACTTGTATAATGACAGTGTCTACAGTGGAGAAAGGGACTATTTGATTCCATAAATGACAGTTGTAGTTACCAAATATTTTCACTTCCCTTTTTTTTAAGGTTTCCATGAAAGACATTTATTGCCTTGCATATCTGTCTTAATATCTTACCTTCTAATTGTTTTCTATAGAATAAAAACAAATGGTTGAGGATGCTCACTTTGTTGTAATATAAATGTTATTGGAATAGTATGTACATTATGATCCCTTTTATTTCAATATTATCTGTGCCAGCTATTTTCAGTTGTTAGTTTTACTCTGAAATACTTCTTTGATGTCAATGAGAATTCACTTTGTAATCAAGCTGTACCATTCCAAGACATGTTGACTGTGCACTACCATCACCAAACAACCCCCCCTTATCCAACCGTAGGGTTCACCACCCTCTCTATAGAAAGAAAAAAAAAAAAAAAAAGTGATTCTTACGGGGCCTCTTACTTCAAGGCATTGGCTTATTTTCTGATTTTTTCCATCAAATGAAAGAGATTTCAGGCCAGCTGCTTTCTTTCTATGAAAGAGAGATGCCACCATCTTTGAATCTACTTCTTCAAACCACTATGTTGTAGTAGACATTTCTTATCCATTGTGGTAAGATTTGCATCCTGTTCCTCTCCTCACAGTTTTCCAGTGAGCAGCCAGCTTCCCACTTTGAGAGCTGATGTAGCAGGCTGTCCTCTCTCTGCCCATGGACAGACATATTTTTCTGGACAAAGTGTCCCATGTATTTCACATCCTTCAGCACTGTGACTTCTTAGCCAAGCCCTATACTAACCAATGTTTTTAATTCAGTTTGAAACTAGAATACTCAGGTATAACATGGGTTTTGATGTGTGACCCGACTTAATTGATTGTCAGTTACGTCCTTTTGGTTAATATGCTTATAAATTAAAGTTGAGACAGTCCATAAATGCTCATTCCATGAGGCAGACACTTGTGAGTTATCTCAGTGCACAAGTGAAGGTAAACCACAAATGGCTGACTGCTGCAACACATCTTCTTGGAATGTTTAGATTATCTTTTACAATTTCAAATGTCTTCACCAACTCTACTAGCTAGGTGGCAAACAACTAATAAACACAAGTTACAACAGGAGAGCAAATTCTAGTCTAGACATATCTGTAGTAGAAGACTGAGGTCAGACTGTTTTCAAGTTTTGAACATGCTCAGAAGATTTTTGCCTACTAAATTACATTAAAATAAATGTGTGTGTTGACTTTGGCATGTTTATTTATTTTTTTTATTTAATAAACAATCAAACAAAGAGATTAATGGGAAAATGTACCAGGAAGCTCCCAGCCTGTGCTTGTTGTCTGGGCTTTCAGGAATTTTATTTTTTAATAACCCCGCTACCCTTTTGAATGCAGCATGTTCAGGTTGATGGGAAGTGCTACTCCTACAGATGCCTGGCCAGAATATGAAAGTCTCATGGGTTGAGATAAGGGCAGGGAGGGATCACCCCCCAGTTAACCTCACAGGCAAACACTTGATTTGGGGAAATTATTAAATGCCAAACAAATCAGAATGGGGTAATGAAAAATCAAAACTAAATCTTAAACATGTTCTCCTCACACCTCCTTTATTCCCAAGCTCAACTTCGTTCCCAATTTCTCTTCTGGGAGTACAGGGAATAGGGGATGGGGTCAG
This sequence comes from Molothrus aeneus, assembly GCF_037042795.1. Classification (NCBI taxonomy): domain Eukaryota; kingdom Metazoa; phylum Chordata; class Aves; order Passeriformes; family Icteridae; genus Molothrus; species Molothrus aeneus. The sequence continues at coordinate 137,564,050 of NC_089646.1, read as the reverse complement.
TTCATCACTCATATCTGCTGCTTCTTCCTCCTCACTAGGAAGACTCCTCACACTCCTCCCCTGCTCCAGTGTGAGGTGCCTCCCACAGGGACAGTCATCCACAGACTTCTCCAGCATGAGTGCTTCCCATGGACTGCAGTCCTGCATGGACTGCTCCAGCATGGATCTCTTCCACAGGGCTGCAGAGGCCTCTCTGCTCCTCACAGGGTCCCAAGTCCTGCCAGCAAACCTGCTTCAGTGTGGGCTCCTCTCCATGGGTCCACAGTCCTGCCAGGGGCTGCTCCATGCAGCTTCCCAGGGTGTCACAGCCTCCTTGGGCATCCACCTGCTCCAGCATGGGCTCCTTCATGGATTTCTGCATCCCTGTGATCCTCCATGGCTGCAGGTGGATCTCTGCATCCCTGTGATCCTCCGTGGGCTGCAGGTGGATCTCTGCATCCCTGTGTTCCTCCATGGGCTGCAGGGGCACAGCTGCCTCACCATGGGCTGCACCATTGGCTGTAGGGGAATCTCTGCTCCAGCACCTGCAGCACCTCCTGCCCCTCCTTCCTCACTGACCTTGGGGACTGCAGAGATGTTTCTCTCACATATTCTCACTCCTCTCTTTCACTGCAGTTGTTCCTGTGCAATATTTTTCCCATTCTTAAACACTTTATCCCAGAGGTTATCACTGTGGCTGATGGACTCAGCCTTGGCCATTGTGTCTGCCTTGGAGCCACCTGGCATTGGCTCTGCTGGACGTGAGGAAAGCTTCTGGCAGCTTCTCAGTGAAGCCCCTTGTGCTGGTTTCAGCAGGTGTGGGGTAATTTTCTCCACAGTGGGTGCTGTGGGGCTGTGTTTTGGATTTGTGCTGGGCACAAAGTTGGTAATATAGAGATGCTTTTGCTTTTGCTGAGCAGAGGTTGCACAGAGCCAAGGCCTTTTCTGCTTTTCATATGGTCATGGTGGTGGCGAGGAAACTGGGGGTGTCTGGGAGGTTGGGAGGAGACACAGCCAGCATGGGTGACCCAAACTAATTAAAGGGAAATTCCAAACCATATGACATCATGCTCAGGACATAAAGTGAGGGGAAGAAGCAGGAAGAGGGGGACATTTGGAGTGATGATGTTTGTCTTCCCAAGTCACTGCTACATGTGATGGGGCCCCGCTCTCCTGGAAATGACTGAACACCTGCCTGCCCCTGGGAAGCAGTGAATTAATTCCTGCTTTTACTTTATCTCCGTGCTCAGCTTTTGCTTTCCCTATTAAACTCCCTTTATCTCAACCCACGAGTGTTCTGGCTTTTACCCTTCTGATTCTCTCCCCACTCCTGCTGGTGGGGGGTGAGTGAGCAGCTGCCTGGGGCTTGGCTGGGGTTAAACCACAGCAGCCCTGAAGCCCCCTGCTGCCCAGACCTTGTCAGTCAATCCCAACACAAGTTGCTATACAAAATGTCCCTTTTCCCTCTAATTCAGGTGTGCAACTGCAACTGAGATAAACATCTCTAAGGAGCAAAGAATCTATGGGGTTTGATTCTTGCTCACCAGCAGAGAGCAGGGCATCATGCTGAACACAGGCAGCCAACCCACTCTTATCTGTTTGTAGCATGCAAGAACAGGAGACAGAGTCCTATGTCATAGCCAGGCATGTTCAGCCTCTTGCCTGCTGATTTAAGCCTTATCTCCTTGCAGTATGCACTAGCATAGAGGTTATGTCGGGGTCAGGACTGCCAGGTAGAAATTTGGGGGTGAGAGAGGAGAGTAGCAGCAAGCTGGATAGAGCTGTGAGGCGTTGATGGAGAGCAGGGGGCCAGTGTTGGTCACCACTCTGACCTCTGTCTACTTCATCCAGTCACTGCTTAATGATCACAATGAGCATGATTAATGCAAGCACAGTGCCAAGCTGCTCAGCTCTGTCAAGATTAGAGCAGTTCTTACCATCTGGGGAGCTATAAAGTCAGAATCAAGGCAATCCTGGTGCTTCAGACCTTCAGTGCCAGGCAACACTGTTTCCAGAATTAGCCTTTCAGAAATAGACCCCTAAAATTTTGCCAGTGTGCCCCAGAGGGTTTGCAAAGGATCTAGTCTTTGTCCTCTTGTATTTTCTCAACTGTCCTGATCATTGCAGAGAAGTTCAGCTCTCTGTACAGAAGAAATCACTTGAATAGCATTATCAGATGGGTTCTTGTTTCAGCTCATATTCAAAGCTCACTTGTGGGTTTTTAGTTAGTTTGTTTGTTCACTTGTTTTGGCTCAGGCTTTTGAATGTGATTGATAATTAACTTCTTTTCCTTACCACATTCCTCTATCCTCCCTGACATTTCCACGAGTGATTACTCATATGTAGGTATAAGCCAGATAGTTTAGAAAAAACACTTGTCATCATCTGTGTTAAGCAACATAACATCATATTATGACAACCATTAGCTCTCTGACTCAAGGTTTTTGCACTGATCAAGTATCCTTTTAAATAAGTGTACATGAGACAGTACTCAAGTGACTGAAATAGATGCTTAGTGTTGCCATTCCTTTACCAGGGTGTGAGAATAGGAAAAGATATATCCAACAGTTTGTCACATTTTACATTTAATTTTTCTCATACCACATCTCCTTGCAGTTCTGAACATCACGTACCCAAATCAGATCTGTTGATAGCTCAGTACATGGGGATTGATTTCTCTGGTATCAAGGCTGGGCTATTATTAGCTAAGTTTCTGAACGTCATTGCTAACAAGATAGAGCAAGTATTTGCTTGCTGCATCACAAGAGAGATCCCATCTTTCATCCCTTGTTCTTTCCTTTGATAATAGTCCCAGCCTTTGAGCTTCCACAGGTTATAATCTGAATAATTTCAGGCCTGAGATTTATGTTCATTTGACTCTAAATATTTTCTTCCTTAGGAAGACTTCAACTCCTCCAGTCCCACTGGGAGATGATCTGCATCTCATGAAGGTTTGTGAATTTATGCAGAATATCATCAACACTCTCTGAGGACAGGAGCCCTGGCATGCTCAGTTCTGAGAGACTTCTTCTGGCCAGATTTCCATAATCTTCCTCATAGAGAGGATTGCCTTCAGAAGGTTCATTAGTAAATGTGCTGGTTTTGGTTGGGATAGAATTAATTTTCTTCACAGTAGCAGGTATGGGGCTGTGCTTTGGATTGGTGCTGGAAATAATGTTGATAATACAGAGATATTTTCATTATTGCTGAGCAGTGCTCACATAGAGCCAAATCCTTTGTTGCCTCTCATCCCACCCACCAGTGAGGAGGCTGGGGGTGCACAAGCACTTGGGAGGGGGGACAGGTGGGACACCAATCCCAGCTGCCCCAAGGGATGTTCGCTAACATGTGGCATCCCACTCAGCACACAGAGTCAGAGTGATGGTGTTGTCTTCTCGAGTCACTCTCACATGAGACAGTGCCCTGCCTTACTGAGGGTTGCTGAACCCCTGCCTGCCCATGGGAAGAGGGGAAAGAATTCCTGTTTTGCATTGCTTGTGTGCACAGCTTTTGCTTTATCTACTAAACTATCTTTATCTCAACACACAAGTTTTCTCACTTTTACCCTTTCAACTCTCTCCTCCATCCCACCAGGGAGGAGTGACTGAATGGCTCCATGGTGCTCAGTTTCCAGGTGAAGTTAAACCATGAGAGTAAACCAGATCTTTTACCTTCCTGTCTGAAAGACAAGTATAATGGCACTGTCCCACGAAATGTAACTCCCATTGGGGAGAATAGAACATAATAATTTCTGAAAATGATCTCAAGTCCTGATGTGAGCTTTTGAATGTGGCTCATACATTCAGCCAATGTTTCAATTTCAAACTTCAGTAGTCCAGTTTCTCAGTATCTCAGGGCCTTTCATATCCTTGTTTTGTACCTCTGAAGAACAGAACTACTTTTATATCTCATTTTTACCAGCAAACAAAGCTCAGACAGACCAGGAGGTTCCACACAGCAAAACAAACAAGGTGGTGTGATTTGTGCCCAGGACAGGTAAAAAGGGCAATTTCTCTACAGGCTTAATATCTAGAGAACAGGCTTTCCAGAGCCATTGGACATTTCCCTGGGCATTAGGTTATGCTGCAACATTGTCACTAAGGCAGCACAGTGGCAAGAGAACAGCTGTGGTTATGACACTTCTCTATGACTTTGTAGCCACAGCACTTTCAAAACATATGAAACAGTGTTTGCCGTGTTGTTTTTGCTAGATCTAACTGACTTCTGTGTCTAAGTCTCATTGTCAAGCCAGATGGAACTCTGTGCCTGCTCCTTAAAAAGTCTACAGTTGTGAGAACTTTGGGAAGCCAGGAGGATGCAGGAATGAGCAGACATTCCAAATGTAAGCCTACATGGTACAACTGATCAGGCTGACTAATTAATCAGTCTAGCCATAGTCCAAGCATTCTATCCAGGTGCTGGGCATAACTGAAACCCCCCAGCTTCCTGCAGGCTTCATAAGCTAACAGCTGGGGCATTAGGGCCCCAGACCAGCTGGCCTGATGAAGCTCCAAGAGCTGCGCTCTGTGCTTTGCCCTGCACAGCCAGACAGTGCCAGTGTCACCACACACCAAACTTTCCTCAGCACCAGCAGGACAAGGCAGAGCGCTGGAGAAATAGCTAAACTAGCTGTGCTCAGTTCAAATGGCTGAATTTGTGAGGATATTAGGGGTACTGGTGTGCCCTACATCCCTCCACTTGCCAGTGTCCAATGCTATGAAGATATTCCAAGTTGCTAAACCACTAAGACCTCTGTTGCAGTGTGGCAGGGGGGCAGAAATGCTGCAACCTTCTTTGAGGTGTCTCCTTCAGAAGCCTCTCAGAGTAAGGCACCAGGAACAGCCATTTCCAGTCCATGCACACACACACACCACATATAGCTCAGCAGAGGAAAGACAGGAAGGGTCTTTGCATGGTATATTCCAGCACGGATTTATCACATCCAGCATGCCAAAGCGACCAGAAACAAAAGACAAAATCCATGTGGTCTGCACCACTGAAGTATGAGGTCAGTGACCAATGACCTCAGGGCACAGGGGCAGGCAAAGGGCAGCAACCTGTAGGGGGGATGAGGGATGAATAATTGGGGTGGGCAGTGGCAACTGGCCAATGGGGGAGACAATCTAATGTAGATTGGCAGTTGTGCTGCAGAGCACCATGGGCAGAGTCCTTTCTATCAGCCTAGGTGGGGAAAACTCTATGATATATTCTTCCAAGGCAAGGCCCTGGGGATTTCCCTGAGGAGGAGGAGTCAGAGGATTCCACAGACCTCCAGTCATCTTGTTACTGTAGGGAGCAATTCCTACATTCCTGAAAAAATTAGGACTTAATTAAGTTAAAGATGTAATTCAGATAATATACATAGGTGTCAAATCCCAGCATTTGAGATACTCTGAGGTAGACACTGGATCTCCAGAAAAAAGCTGTGGGACTCAGACACGACAGCTTCACATGCATAGCTTGGATACCATGGAGTCTTCCAAAGGGCATTGCATTCAGAGAGCTGAATCACCCTGCAGATGATCACGGCTAAGAATGGAAAATGTGTGCAGCCACTCACTCCAAGTCCCCCTCTGATGCTCTTTTGGCTGGGCCAGACTTCCCCAAAGGCTTGATTATGCCACCTCCCAAGCCTCTGAGCTTTCTGGATGATTCACATTGGACCATGAGACTGGGAATGAGCAACAGATCACATGATGGAAACACTTCTCATGTGCAGTCCTGGCATGTCCTCACATGCATGCGCTCATGAGCTGAGGGAGTGGCCCTGCCTTTGACTCTGCTGAAGATGGTGCTTTCCCACAAAGACCCTGCAAGATTTAGCTGGTTTTCATTGCAATGCAATATTTCTTCTCCTCTTCCTTGGCACGTCCCACCTAAGAAACTGGTCAGCAGATCCGGCCAACTCACTGCCCCTGCACAAGTGCCAAGCCAGAAGGGAGACTCCAGCATTGTGGTGAGTGCATGAATGCTGTCAGGCAGGGCAGGAGTGAGTCTCTGGTGTTACAGAGAGGTCTGATCCTACCTGCTGCAGAGTTCTTATCAGCTCCACCTCTACTGAGCAAATTCTTAAACACTGAGAGTCTGAGATTAAATGTGCAATTTATTAGTAGAAATGTCAATGTAAGCCTAAACATTTGAATGCTTTTTCCTACTCATAGAAAAACATTTGCTTCCAAAAATGGCTTTTAATTGCACATCAAGCATAATTCAGTCCTGAGCCCACAGATCACACTGCAAGTCCAGCAATGAGAGCCTTTCCCTTCTAAGATGAGTAATTCAGATTTATAGAAACTAATTACTTAATTATCAAACTGAAGGTTAATATGGCAACATGGCAGTTGCTGTGCACATCACTTTCCTTTGCCATGTTGATAATTTCTGTAGGCATTATGAATGAGCTCCATAAAAGAAAAATAGGCACAATTATGATACAAACATTTTCCCTTTGTGGCTGTCCATCACCATCCTCCTCTTGCAACTGATGGACTGAGAAGAATTTATCCCCTGTATTTACATAGTGATATACTTTATCACTATCACTTTTGAAAATAGAAAGTGACTGTGATGATTCATACTGTGCATTTTGGTAGTAACACTGCAATAGAAGTTGCTAGGTTGTCAAGCTGTCTTCAAGAAGAAATTGTCACTTTGGCTGATTGCTTTGCCACTAAAACAACATCGCTTTCAAAGTTGTCAGGCCAACCCAGAATGGGAGCCTGGCATCCATAGATGGTATTTATGTTTGATAACATTCATTTCAGCTACAGCACCTCCCTGCATGGGGGAAGTGATCTCATTAACATTGACTTTGACTTTCTCCACCAAATGAATGACTACTTATTCCTTAAGGACAAAATTCACATTTCCCTGGGCAGAGACCAATTAAATGGAATTTCTGTAAGTGTCTGTATAGAGAAGGCAAAGGGGAAGCAGTTATCATTGCTTTCTTCCTTGCTCCTGAACATGACCTGGATTCAAACTTGTTTAGTTTCTGTGCATTGCTGCACTGGTGATCACTTCACAGGAGGAAAATTAGGGAGCTCTTTAAAAGTATTTTACAATACATATCTATACTTACTAGTCTTTTGCACTTCAAGAACTTAAAGGTACAAAAAGATACGTGAAGGAATGGCATCTTCTGTACATTCTGGTGAATTAATGCTGTTGGACACATGTGACTTGGCAACCCTTGTCAGAACTAGTGGGAGTTGTGAGAGTGTAGCCAGTAACACACAGTGTGGACTGGGAAGGACAAGGAAGTTCCATTTTGATAAGGCAGTTTCCTCAGAACTTAGCTGAAAGCAAACTGAGAATCCAAATGGGAAGCTTTTATTTTCCTTGAGTGCTGAAGTAGTGTTAGACAAAAGTTTGGGAGCAAAACAAATTTTGGCCAAAAAGAATCATTTGCTGAAACTAAATGACCTAAAAGTTTCAGAAGATCAAAGCTAGACTCCAAGTCACCTGGAAGCCAACAAGCAGGTCTGGGAAGCCACAACTATAAAACCTATGGCTCTGAGGCAACCAACTATGCCAGCCTTTCCTAAGACTTGTGGAGTTGTAAAAACTCTCAAAAGCCCAGTTCTATCTTGTTCCCATAGAGCATCCACAATAGCAGGACTCACAGCCTAAAAGCCCTGATGCAGATTCTCAAGGACCATTATTCCAGAATAATTATGCCATGCTGGCAGAAGCCAGAAACTGGATTTCCCCAGTACTTACAGGTTTTAGTGTGGAGCAGAACCTAGAAACATCAGGCCTCTGCAAGGACTCATCTTTTAGTTGATCTTGCAAGATACACTGGGATACATCTGCTGAGCAATGGGACCTCAGGCAGTACCCAAAACACACCCCCTGACAGACCCCTATGATTAAATCTGCTCCTGTTTAGGGAGCACAGACTCCTACACTTCCAGGAGAGGAGGCTTCATCTCCAAAACCATTAGCTGAGACTCTCAGGCTCGAAGCTGCTGAGCCAAGAGCCTGCTGAGTTACCCTCCTCCTCCTCCTCCTCCTCCTCAGCCCATTGCCACATGCAAATATCTGAGGCTGCAAAGCTCCTTCTGGTGCAGGTCAGGGACGGCAGGCACAGGCAGCATACATAACACACACACAGCGAAGGCAGTGCATAATGAGTTCAATTCACACACAATCAGCAGCCTTTTGAAAACAACGGGCTAATTACACTGAAGAAACAGAGGAGATTATAGAACAGGAAAGGAACTAAGAGTAAAACCACTGTACATACAAAATGAAACCACAGTTCCAAATAATATTTAACCATCCAAACCTCTTTCTAAAATAAATCTTTCCAGCTCTCACAGAGACTAAGATCACACTGGGTGTCTTTCCAAGTTTTTTGGGGAATTTCCAGTGCCTACCCTTTATTCTTTTAGATAAGTTCAACTCAGGACTCGAGAGCATGAGGGCTAAAACCTGGGAGATGCTGGGCACTCGCATCTCTTACTGAATAGCCTTTTATCAGCCTATTTAGGTTATCCCAGTTTAACCCTATAATCCCTTCCAGCAATTCAATGACTCGGATTAACTAGACACTTGGCCAGCGCTGAGCTCCAGGCTGAAGGCTGGAAAGAAGCTAGTCCCCAGACAAATGATGCATGGAAATTGTATCCGTGGGTTGCCATGCCAACGCTGAGCACAGATTGCTCAAGATCCAGCAGGACTTGGCAGGGACCTTTTGCTTCCCAGAGACCCACTGACAGGTAATATTGCTGAGTTTCTGTCCCATTGAAATGCTCAGTACAAGCACCTAATTCATTTTCATCTGACTTTGCATAGCAAAAAGAGAAGTGGGAGGGAGCAGCAGGGCAGTGAGGGACCTTCCTGTTCCCAGCACAATGTGGGATTCACTTGCTGTGCAGGGCAGTTTTATCTCTTCTCTGAGCATGCAGAACAGTACTGCTCTGAATAGGCTCAGGCAGTCAAAGGCATCTGAGGATATTTCATAACTGCTAGCTGCTGATGGTGTATTCCCACAGCATGCCCTGGCTGAGAGCTTGGGGTACTAATACAGAAGGTGGGTACAAATTTTTTTAAAAATTACAGAAATCCAGCAGTGGTTTGGATGTGGGTGCTCAGCTTCCCTTTGCACAGGTGGAATATCTGTACATGGGACCAAGCAGCATCAGACCCAGCACTCGATCCACAACACAGACAGGAACACAGAAAGGGCAGCAGAGACGTCAGTAGCCATTGACTCAGCTCAAAAAGTCAGATTCACTCCTCCCCTAGAGAGCATTTAAAGCGTCCAGTATCCATGTCCTTGGTAGAGCTGGCTGAGCAAACTGTTATGAATAAATTATGTAAATACATTAGCACCCTGCCTTCTGCTCACAAATCATTTAGGGACCTCTTTTCTCCTCTATCAGCCTCACTGTTCTTGAGGAATTTATGCCAAAGAGTTTCTGTGTCAAATTTCTGCCTTTAGGCTGTTTCCAAACTGCTCGTCTTCCCTCTGCCCCTTCCTCCTTTGCTGCTTGTTATTCAGTGGGTGTAAGGTTCTCCAAAGTCACATGAGACACTGTTTCCTCCTCTCTAACTTTCCTGGCTGGGAAATAATAAATGGCTGAGTGGCAAAGACACATTCCCATGTGATGCTTAGAGATAAATTATTGTGTTAAACCCTGTGCTTTGTTTAGGGAGACCAGTATTTCATATGGGCCTTGGGATTCCACTACGTGGCCCAGTGCCCAACAGTTAAGGCTCCAACACTCTGTGTTGCAACACCTGGGTCCTTCTGTTGACTTAATGCCTGTGTCTTTGCCCAGAGCAAAATACACTGGATAAGATAAAAACAATCCAAATAAACAACGAAGCATTGGCATCACTCACTGGAATAAAGAGCAAAACAAGACAGCTCTGGGTGTTATGGCTCCTAGCTGACATTTTTTTGGCCAAGACCAAAGTCTTTTTTTGCTGGCCAAAATGAGGGCACTTGTCACACATCACTCTAGCCTTATCTAACTGCAGGCTGCCACCTAATGAAGCAGCCCAATGCATTTGTCTTTATCTGGCTTCAGGTTTCTGCTCTTTTCTTCACATTGGACAGAATGCCTGTGCAGGTAATGGATGAGATCAGCCATATCCCTAGGCCAGGTCAATCCTGTTCCTGTGGCCTTCCATTTGGCTGAATCACTGAAGTGTGCTGAGCCCCTCTTTGCAGCCTTGAAACCCAACACCAGCTGCAGTTGGTGGGACCAGGGCCTGAGGGTGAGACTGAGGAGGGACAGAGCCGGACTGGCTCACTCTGTGGGGTGCTGGGAGATGCACTGCCTGTGCTCAGCACCCACTGTTAGGTGGCTAACATTAGCTGGTATCCACTCCTGATCACACAGGCTTCTTCAAAGGCTGCCTGCTGTCTCTGAAGTGCAGCAAGGAAGAGCAGGAGCAGTCTCCTCCACCTCCCCAGCCCAATTATGATGCCAATCTGTGAGGCCAGAACCACAGAGATGATTAGAAATTGTCCTGCCACTGTTAACACCAATTTCCTCACCCTGTCCTCTGGATGAGGAGGACCCAGGACTGAGGCTCAGGACAGAGAGGCACAGGGACATCCTGCATCCACAGCCATCTTTTGCTGGCAATGGCTTATTGAATGAAAGCCAGTGGAAATTTACCAAAAGAAGTGAATGCACTTAGACTAAACATATGCTTAACTTACACTTTGATTTATGCATCAACAAGTTTAATATTACACACAACATCTTCATAGTTCATATTTGTGACAAGCACAGAGATTGCTTATGGTAAATATGTGCCTGTCAGGACCCAGAATTTTTTAAAAACCAATCCATTATCATAGAAACAAAGAAAATAGGAATAATTCATCAATCTGTCTAAGGCAAGACTAGCTCTACCTGCAGCATTCCTGGCAGGTATTTCATAAGTCTGGTCTTAATGGCCCTCATCAGAGGGATGCTACTGTTTCTGAAAGAATCTATTCCAGAAGAAAGACTTCTCAAAAAGTCAACTTAAATCTTTGTTAAACATATAACTTATTGTATTAACCACAATGAATAGAGACACAAAGGTTTATTATCATCTCATTGAAGTAGAATTTTATTTATTTGAAGCCTGGCAGGCACAAGTCTCACCAGTCTTCTGTGCATAAATTAAGCAAACATATTTCTTGACACCTGCCCCTGCAGAGCATGTTTTCTAGACCTCTGACCAGGCTCATTTCTCTCCCCCGGAGTTTCTACAATTTTTCTTGAAGTCTGGTACCCAAAACTGGAATTGGCTCCCTACTGGAGACTTTACCAATGGAAGGATTACCTCATATGTCTTTTGTACAATTCTGCTGTTTATATATCCCAGAATAATATTTGCTTCTTTCACAACAGGATGCCATTACTGACTCATGCTGAGCTTATGATCCACTACAATTCCCAGATCTTTGCTACCTCTCCCCTCATTTACCATTAAGTATTCGGGGAGGCATTTAGCCCTATCGAGATGCCAGTTTATATTCAAGGCTGTCCTGGTTCTTTTAGAGTATTTCTTCAATTCCTCAGGCCTTTCCTTCAAGATGCTTGCCATTTGTCAGTGCTTAGAGTCAAACCCAGATTTAAAAGATGCGCTCTTTAGTGCATCATTCAAGTTACTGTAATGATAACAGTGGACCTGGACCTGGGACAGCCCCTTACAGACCCTTACCTGCTAAATCCAATCAGCACAATACTGGACTGCTGACAGCAGATCCTTGGCTGTCATTCACCAATAAATACTGTGGCTGTTTTGCAGCAGCTTTGTCAAGAGTCAGTGGTCCCCAGGCTGTGACTTTTGGGCAGCAGAGCTTCAAACCAAAGCTGACATGGAAAGCAATGCAACATGTTTTCCAGTATTGCTGTTCATTGAGCCCAGCAAAGTTAGAGGCCCATGATTCAGACCACAATTCCCTGGGTGCTTATGAAAATGCCATTTGAGGCAGTGCAAAAAACCTTACTGAATTCTTGCCTATCCACATGTCTTGTTGCCCAGTCATAGGAAAAACAAACAAAGGAACAGGCTGGTTTGATATGATCTGGTCGTGACAAATCACATCGATAACTACTTATCACTTTACTCTCTTGCACATCATTTGAACCCTTGTCTGATGATCTTTCTGGGAAATGAAAGTCAGATCAGCTGGGATTCTGTGTCTTCTTTTTTTCCTTTTTTTTTTTATAATAGGCACTCTTTCAGCTGTTTTCTAGCCCAGCATCATCCAAATTCTCAAAGATAATTACCATGGCCTTCAGGATTGTTCAGCCAGTTCCCTGAGTAACCTAGGGTGAATTACAGGCCTGAATGATCTGAGAAAATCTAATTTATCTAAGCAGTTTCTAAACATTTCTTTTGCTATTCTTGCCTGAGTTCTTACCCTTTTGTGGCTGGTGTTAACTGTGTCAGCCATCTGATTACAGTCAGGCTTTTTAATGAAGACTGAAGCAATAAAAGGCATTAAACAATTTGGCCTTCCTGGCATGTTTTGTTATTAGCTTTCCTGTCCCATTTATTAGCTGGCCAATGCTTTCTCTGGTCCTCTTCTTACTGCCAAGGAAGTTATACAGTGTTTTCATTTTATCCTTTATATCTCTATAGCTTATTTTTTGCTCTGGCCTTTCTTATTTTCTCTAAGTACTTGTGTGATTCTTTTATACTCATTTTTACTTTCCTGACCTGGATTTCACTTTTTGTATGTTTCCATTCCACTTTTAGAGTTGCTAAAGAATTACTGACTTGGCCAGACTGGTCTGTTTCTAGAAATGGTATATTTTCCTTCCATTGAGTGAATTTGGAGGACAGGTTTACTTTCTTTAACAAGTACCAATTCTTCCGTTCTTTTTTCTCTTGATTCTCATTGTTCATATCTGTCAAGTTTCTGAGTGTGCTCAGTCTTGCTTAGCACTGTTTCTCTGATTCAATCACAAAAATTATGAATTCTTCCTTAAAGGAGGCTATTGTCTAAAAGAAAAATGTAGATATCTGGAACATCTTTTAATAAGGATTGGCATATGACTTTTCAGAAATCCCAGTGACATGAGCACAGTCTTCAGTCTTGAGCTAGTAATATATAATTCATTGACAAAAGAATGGGCCAAAAGAAAATGGTACAGAGAACTTCAATAACGATGTAAATGGAGCAGTTAATGATCGTATTAGATCTAAATGCTGGACTAAGGTTAGATATGCCTGATGGATTTGCTAATGATAATGATTTGGCTGATGCCTATACATACAACCCTAATGAAGATCTATTGCTTTCTGGCTTTCCCAATTTTATTTAGTGAGGTTAAGAAAGCATTACTTCGAATGAGTTTGAATAAAAGTGCAGTAGCAAGCAACCTTGACCACAAATTATTTAAAATAATTGCTTCATTCAAGCTAAAATTAGAAACAGATTTATGTCACGTCCTTCTTCATTGCAAAACACTGTAGTGTCACTGTAAATGATGACATTTTCCAGTGAGGCAGCATAAAAGCAATTGCTTTCTATTCCTCAGCTATCCAAAAGCTTGGTGCAGCCTCTAGTTTTAATCTTATCAATGGAGTTTTGATTTAGACTTTAAAGCATTCTGCCACTGAGCCTGAGGTAAAAATTTAAGTGGAACTCTTTGTTTAGGAAATTTAGGGTTATATTAGCCATCTGGGACAGGCAGTTGCATGTGATGTTCACAGGCAGCACCTTACCACATTCCTTTAGATATGACCTGAGAAAGGCACTTCCAGTGGGCAGCTTAAATCTTGGATAGGTCAACTCTCCCTGAAAGGTAAAGAGGGAGGCAAAGGCTCTTAACTTGCTTAAAGCATCTGCAGCAAGGTCTATAACATGCCCTTCCTGGAGGCTGGAGCTGCAGCTGTGTTGTGTTGTATTGTGAAAACCAGTCCTCTTCTTTGGCATCATCTGGCCTGGAGAAACTGATGGTGGCTGGATAAACACCACTCTTGAGAGCTGAGATCTGCAGTCTGACTGATGTATCTGTAAAAGACACATGCAAAGATTTACTGGATGGCCACTTGCACTGTTGAATGTAAATATAAGAGACAGCTGAGAGGGGAAGAGGAGGAGCTGTGAGGTGGCATATCTGAGATTGAGCACATAATCTGGTGTCCCAGGGGGAGAGGTAGGCACCTGAATCTTGGTTTCCTAGGCCATACTGGTTTCCCTACTATGTACATATGCCTGTTCAAGAATATAAGACTAATACAGATAGTAGATCCTTTTCCTGTGTATTTATCTAGAAATAACTAGAATTGTGTGCTCAGGGATAATGACTGGTGAAACCTGTAACAAGTGCTATTACTGCTTGAGGCTTTTTAAACTTTGAAAAACAATAAGTTACAGTTTTTCCACCTGCTGAAAAAGGAGTCCAAGACATAACAGCTATAGCATAACAGGCAGAATAATCTGTTCATTTGGCTGTGAGTTTTGTGTGTGTATGTGTTCATGTGTGTCTGGGTGTGTGCTTGTGTGTATGTGCCCATATGTTGTAAGTTTTCAATACCTTCGTAGACAATGACAATGAAAGCTTGTCAAGTTTGTCTATTCATGCTGCATAGCTAACAGAGAGGAATGTTTCCTTATCACAAGCTAAATGACAAAACCTCTCAGAATTTATTAGCATTGACAAGAGTCCTCACAACACCCTTCTAGTGAAGAGTCAGCAACACTTGTGTCATTCTGAATTAATCTAAGGAGATTTAGACTACTGCAGTGTTTCATTTTCACTTTGTATTGAAATAAACATCTACTTGTGTTCAGCATCATAGTAGAGAGAGAAGGGGGCTATTTCTGCAGACTGGAATTATGTTTCTCTCCAAGTTTGGTGGCTGTGATGAGACCACAGTGCTGCAGTCTGATGCTTAAAGCTCAGGGAGCTGATAGGCATCCACACTAGTACATAACTCAGCATATTCTGTGATTCTGTGATCTCTCTACCCCACTGACAGAAGCTGTGCAGGCCAGCTCAGAAACAGAGCTGATTCTGCCCAGGAAATCAAACCCATCCACACCTTATTGTGCAACTGAACAATGTGTTATTCATTGTGTACAGAAATATCACATGTCAACATCCCAAACCTCCATGGTGCAACACAGGGAGTGAGTGGTGCTGAGATGCTGCTTGGTTCCCACCAAGGTGAATGGGAGCAGAGGATATTCAGCACAACTAGGAAGACATCCAACACCTTCAAGATTTTATCTGAAGCTTGATGTGCACTAGAAAGTCTTGTTGACAGAGTGCACTATGGGCAGACACAAGCCTGCTCTGCTGGTATTTGGAGCCAGGAAAGCTGCATGACCACGTTAGTACAGAACCAGCCAGTGCTGGTAAAGCCCTGCTGAGTTTGGTTGTGTTATTTCAGGCTTGGCACACTGCTGCCATCATCACCTGCTTTTTCTTCAGCTCGGAGACATTCACCAGGGAGCTTCAGTCTGCACAGAGCAGCAGCAAGGGCAAGCTCACATCAGCAGGTTTCATTTTTCTTCCAGGCTTTGTACATGATGACATACTTCTAGCTTACAAAGTTTGAAAAAAACCAGAAACATGCACTAACCCCTCGTTCCTGCCTGGAAGAAATGAGAAATGCCAGTCCTTACACCTTCAGGATTAGGGATTGGGTGAATCCTACTGCTACAGACACAAACCTCTTCATATGCTTGTGCTGTTCACACATAAGTGAGTTGTAGGAGAAGATATCAAAGGCTGCATGTACCTGTGGTCATCAGCACTGGGGCACCGTGAGCCACTTCTGCTCCCTCTTTTCTACAACACTTGCTCAGCAAATGCCTGTTCCCCCAGTGCTGTGTGCTGGCTCTGTAGCCCTGATTTCAAAGTCTGCTCACTGAGATTAAATTGATCACTGGTTCCACTTCCCCTGTAGGTTTTAAAAAAAATATTTTGTGTTGGAAAAAATTCTTTTCCTGACAGGTTCCATATGTGAACAGGGATATTTTAGCTTGCCCCAAAGGGACAATGCATTAAACCCTTGTTCCTGCCCAGAATCAGCAAAAAGCACCATTTTTACACCCTCAGTGGTTAGGGACTGGGTGAATCCCACTGCCTGGGCCTAGAGGAATAAATCCTTACTGGAACCAGGAGGAAGTGTGAACTTCAGAAGAGTGAAGCAAGGTGAAACCAGGTCCAGGTATTTCTATCAGAGTAACACTGGGAAGATTTAGGGGAATGAGTAAATCCATCAGTCATGTGTCCTCATCACAAAAAATCCCTCCTGTCTGAGACCATCCTCTACAGAGGAGAAAGCACCCTTCTGGGATTAAAAAAAGGCAAGACAGACACCTTACCTGGGGTGGGCTCAGGCAGAAAATTCATATTGCACTCAGAGCAAGTTTGTGAAGAGTAGTGGGGGAAAAGACCAATAAAATTATTTTTTTTCCTTTCTAACATTAGATTTTTTCTCATTCAGCAATGTCACAGAATGATTTATTTAAAAGTAGAGGCCTTGCCTACACATATGGTGCAAAGAGCCTGATAACACCATCTTAAAAATCTTTATCAAATGTGTGCTTCTGAGTACCTCCCTCTGTGAATCACATTATTGCTCATCAGTGCAATACTGTGGTCTGTCAGTGCCTCTGTTGCACAGCTGATGTTCTAAGAGATTTTTCAAGGGGGAAAGTTGGAGCATGTGTCCTGACAGTTTCTCATACCTACACATACTCTAGAAAATTGGTTATCCCAAGCTTCTCCAGTATTTCTGCCATGGTTTTCAGAAACTCGTCTCTCCCCAGAAAGCAAAGACTTGGACTGCTGTAGGACTTCCTGACCTCATATGGTTTCCACAAAGTAGCAGCAGTCCATGGAGTCAGTATTTCCATAGCAGAGCCACACCAGCTTGTGGGATAATGCATCTGCTCCCATGCTTGTGGCAGTGGCAGTGCTGTGTGTTTCCAGAGAAGTTGCTTTCATCATTCCGAAGTTTTTCACCCGTGTATCATAATCCATGTGTCTTCATTGCAGGGCAGATGTTTTTCCCACTTTCTGTTGCAATCCCAGTTATCCAGACCAGCAGACCTGCTGGAGCACAGCACATTTCCTTCCTTTCTCAGCAGATGTGTCCCCCTCTAGGAGAGGGACCGTGCCTTGCAAGACCCCATTGCCACACACATGCCAGCAGAGAGTGGCAGCTGCACTCAGGCCTGGGAGGTCAGATGTGCTCTGAGCTGTTCCATGCTATTTCCATGAGCCTAGAAGCAATGGCAACTGGATGTCTCAGTCACATCCAGTTCTGAACACTAAAGAGACAAACAGGCAGAAAAAATTACACAATGACAGGGTTGTCCCTGAGCACTCACAAACCCCTCATGCAACAGTACCTCCCATAAAGCAATATGCTGTGTCCCAGAGTGTAATCCATCTGCTGTTGCCATGAAAGTCCCTGGGATAAGTACATGTCTTGTAGTGCTTCAGTTAATTTGCCCAGGGTGAAGATACACAGTGTTGTCACCTATGTATCTTCCCTACTCAGAGTTAATGGCAATGACACATCCTGTGAGAAAACACTAAAATATAAATATGTTTGAATTACCCAGAGTACATCTTGCTATCTTGAACCTTTGGAAAGCTGGGGTGCATCTCTCTTTTTAGAGTTGAAGCAGCTTCTCAGCTCTTTGGTATTATCTCAGTCCTAGAGCCAGTGGCAGGCTGCCCCAAGGCTGCCCCATTTATGTTGCTAGAAAGTCACAGCAGCCATCTACCATCCCGAGGGTATTGCCAGAGCACAGCACACACAGTCCATGCTTCCTGCATCTGGGGCAGTGGGACCCAGCAGTGGGCAAGGAAGGTAGGTCTGGAAACCAGAAGGGGAGTCTGTACTGCACAATACAGCACTAAGAAGACAGTCAAAGGAGCTCAGGCTCTTCTAAACTTAAACAAATACCAGCAGCGGATAACTTCAGAGAGAAATCTCTTATTCTTTTGAAAAAAACCCTAGCAACTTGTTTTAATTGTAAAGAAATAATCAGAGGGAATGAGTTTGAGAGAGTTAGTCTATTAATCATTTATTGTGTTATTTTTATATGGTATTGTGCTGCTGCTATGATATGTTAAATATTGCAGCTTGGTGTGTGGTCCTCAGGCCCAAGGAGTCCTATAAATTAGATGGATTTTTCTAAAGTTCTCTCAGTGAGAAAAGTTCCAGAAAAAGTGAGAATAGCTACATATTGTTCTATCTCCTTAGATGCAAAATAACCCCAGTTGACTGTGTATTATCCTAGCTGCACAATATTATTATGGGAATTTTATTCACAAGCATTCTTTTTTTTTATGAGACTTTGAACAGGAGAACTAAATGGCTGTTGCGAGGTACAGCATCCAAATAACAGGAAATTTTCTCAGGTCATTGTAAAGAGATTTAAACTGGAGTAAAATTTGTCTGTCTTTCCCAGAGTGAGAAGTGAGAAAGGCAACCAATGTACCTGGCCCAACCTTCTTCATTAATGAGCTGGAGTCAATGTCAGACATTTTCCTGTGAAGCATACAAGGAGGAAATCTTCATTCACCCAAAGAGGTAAGAAGGAGTGCTCCTGACTTGTGTGCACTCCAGACGTGTGATTTGAGGGACCTCAGAGCCTTCCACTGCTCACAGAAAGGTTACAAAAGTCTGACCTGCTGTAAGCAACCATCTCCAGCCAAAGCCACGAAAGATCAAAAAAGTGTCCTCCTATGCAATCCAGGGACCAACTTTCTCCCAGTAAAGCTATTCTCCTTGCAAAATTGTGATGTCCCTGTCCTGACAACAGCAAATGTACACCTGAAGCAGCTGCTGCTGGACTGGGGTAAAAAATAGTTTTGTCATTTGCTGAGAAAGAGAGCTCTCCTTGTGCTTTTTTTCTCTTTAGTTTTAAGCCAGAACAATATCAGTATATCAATGTATTAACAAATCAAAACTGGCCACACTCAGCACCTCTCAGGAAAGCCCCAAATTATAGGAAAAACCCTTGGAAGAGGTATCAGAATCACCAAAAACGGTATGAACTGGTAACACTGGAACTAGCAAAAAGATTAACAAAAATCAGCTTCCATATTTAAAAATAAACCTGGTCCACAGTCTGTGAAAGACAAGATACATGGAACTCTATATAAAATTTCTAGGCTTTTCTGCTCTAAAAAGTAATAATACCAATTTTCTTAAAACAAATAAACAAACAAATAAAAAAAAACAACATAACAACAAAAAAGAAACCCACTAAAATAAAATCTGGACAATCTGAACTTGCAGTCTTTATGCCAACTTTCCTTTCATACAATGTCTGAACAACCAGGTTTTGAAATTGTGAAGTCTAATTCTGTACAGTAAATTATCAGTATTGAAAATACTGTGAGAAATGGCCACTACTAATAGTGTCACAGGGATGGGACATTTCCAATGGCTCTCCCTTTTGTAAACCTCTCGGTTTACACTGACAGTTTTGCCTGAAAATGGATCAATTGGAGACTGCAAGATCTTGATTGCTTTTTATTAATTCTATGAAAATGTATTAATATGATCCAACTTCCATTGAAGTCAATGGAAAACTCCTATGTAAGGAGCAGGTTTACTGTGGCCAAAGAGTAAACCCTAAATTTCAGCAGTACAATCATTCGTTCAGGATCTTCAGCCAGTCTGATTCAATGTAACCTTGGACAAAATTTGGCTATTATCCTCTACAGAAGTGTGACAAGATTTTATTAAAGTTTCAAGATGACCATAAAGACTTTTTGGCTCAGGCCACAAAGTGGTTTCAATCACTTGGACCCACACAGTGATGCTTGTTAAGGCCTGGACTGGAGAATCCCAACAAAGCAGCCAGGGGAGTTCTTCCTCTTTGCTCCTCAGAATATATGCTTGAAAAAAGCAACCAAACAAAGGAAACAGCAGAACAACCAGCCAGGTTTGTGTGAAGGCATGATCCTGACTGGAGGGCTGTTCACCATTAAACTAAACTGATATTATGGCTTGTGAATTCAGCGGGAGCAGCAGGACCCTTGCCAGCTCCATTGAGACGCTGCGCAGCCCCATCAGTCACTGGCACTCCCACTAATGTTTCCTGCTCTCCACAGGGCTCAAAGCACTACACACAAGGCAGATGCACAGGCTGCCTGGGCTCTGGCAGTAAGCAGGGCTTGACATACATTTTAACTTAAAGCACGACTCCTGGGGCAGGCAGAACATTTGGCTTCCTGGGACAGGTTACATCCATCAGCTCAGAGCATGGGTGGAGCAAGCTCAGGTTTAGCTGCAGTAATTAGGCTGCAGGGCCAAGCACATGCAGGTGTGAGGATTAAGGCTGTCTGAGCTTCTGCTTGCATGTAAATGTTGCCTTCGTAAATCAGCTAAAAGAAGGGACTGTTGGAAAGCTGGCTACCTGCTCAGGTCTGCTCAGGTGTCTTGAGGTGGTCTATTTCATGCTGGATGGTGAAAAAAGTTGATTACCACCTAGAGTCAGAATTCTCAAAGACTTACTTCATTTCTCCTTCCTCTGCCCCCCATGTGCTCCTCACACCTGGAGGTGAACAAAGAATGAAATACAATTTCTGACCTGTGCTAGAAATATGTCTTTCCTCTCACACAAAATGCTGAGTCTTTTATTAGTGCCCCTTGGGAGCTACAGGCTTCACTTATAGCAGGAAAATAAAGAATGCCAGGGAACACTCTGGATACTACAAATCTGCCAGTGCTGCTCTTGGTTTGCTGGAATGGTCCTTGGCATGGAGACAGGCTGGTACAAATAGCATTTTCCCAAGCCATTCCCAGTTCAGAGACCTCAAAGATCAGGAGCCACTCTTGGGTTGAAGTTGGCATACAGCCTTCCTGTTCTGCAGACCAGAGTGGTCAGTGGCATGGAACCCTTTGTGCCAGCTGGGATCAGAGAGCGGTGCCAGACCTGGTGAGTTACTGTTATTGCTGTAGCCACCATATCCAGGTGAAGTGAGAGTTGTTTTTGTAACTGTATCACTGTGCAGAGGGAAATGAGGTTGGAAAATGGATGTCTCCATTCAAACAGTTGCCAGCAATGCCAAGGTGTTTACCTTTGCCATTGCAGTTACAGTAGCATCTTGAGGGAAAAGAGAAGCCCGGTTTGGATCGCTCCCCTCCAGCTCCCCCAGATTCCAGCCTTCACACAGCCAAGGGAGAGAAACCTGTTCTAGGGCTGTCTGAGCCTGGCTGGAGCTGCCTTGGGCAAGATGAAACAGAAGGTCTGCCATAAATCTAAGGGAACCTGAACTCAGACATTTTAAAACCTTCTTTCTTCACCTCTGGTACTCAGTGTACAGTGCCAACCACCCAAGACCTTGAATTCTCAGAGCAGCCCCACATCTGCAGGTTTTATTGACTTCAGCTGACTTCGCAGAAATCAGATTTCAATTCCCTGTGTGGAATTCCTGGAAAATAATGAAGAAAATATTAGCAGCTACTTTCAGAAATTTGGGGAGAGACTTCCATGCAGCCCCCCACAGAGACTTTATGACAGAAGCAGAGATAGAAGCTACACCTCCTAGATCGCAGCCAATTACCTTAACCACAAGACTACTCCACTTCTTCCTGCTTTGTATGTGACACAGGCCTGCTTCATTCTCTATCCATCACAGATACATTGGAAGAATCAGAAGTCCTGTGGAAAAATGGGGTAAGATGAAATAGTGTCACATCCTGTATGTACTAAAGGTCAGACAGTGAAAGGTCTGTAGACAATGTGTCAGCTCTGTCCAGCCTAGAGAAAAAGCAATGTTTATGTTATATTTAATTAACATGGACTAATTCAGGTCAAAACTATATGTCTTATATCCACATCAAAAAAAAGGGTGAATTTAAGTCCAGCTTGCTTATTTCATGTTAACCACATTTCTAGTATGGGAAAGGATCCCATTCCCTGAAAAGTGTATGATGAACAACTCTCTGTCTCTTGGTGCATGAGCTACTCTCAATATAATGCAAATAAAAATCTGTAGTGTTAGAATACAATATTAGTACTGCTTCAGCAGAGCGTGGTTGTCAGTTTTCCAGCTGCACTCATATTTATGCACATGTTGATGGAAATGGAGGTATTAATGTTACAGACAATGAAAAAGGAAAAATAGTAGCAAAGTAAAGTAAACAGGGATTATGGAATTTGCTTTGACCTCAGTTTCACCCTGAGGAGAAAGAATGATGCCTATGCAGTCATTAGAGTTGCTTCAGTAGTGGAGGACCAGTGTCACCAAAAGGCTCTGCTGAAAACAAATCACAGTCCCTAGGTAAGGTCACCTTCTCCACAACATTGTACCTGAAATAAAATCAGAGTCCACCCACTCAGCAGCTTAAACCACCTATAATTCAGTGTATGGGGGTTGATTACCATGGTCCTGCCAGTGGCCTCGGGGTCAGTTCTGCCCACAGGACATTTTCTCCACAGCACACTCTAGCTGTTCAAGAGGGATGTCTGGTTGAGAGCCTATGAACAGTGGTGTTCCTGCCACTGCAGTGCCCAGCCAGGTCCTCAGTGCCCCTGCTGGTGAGAAAAGACCAAGTTAAAGCAACTTGATTCAAAAAGGATCCCAAGCATGGCTTCTTTGCCCTTTAGTCTGAGCCAGCTTTGGTCACCCAACAGCTGTAAGAACCCCTACCTGCCCTGATCTACCAACCAGAGCTGCAAGATCCTGGAGACAGCCCTGTCCTACCTCCTGCCTTCCTCACACTGTCAGGTCCTTAGCTCTGCACAGGAGCTGCCTGGGTGGTAGCACTGGTTTACCCTTGCAATTTTGCTATTTACAAGATACAGATATGAAAAACAGATATGAGACCCCATTAACCCCCCTGTAAACTCTGCAGCTGCTAAAAGTACCCCAGAAATCCAGCACATGCCCCCCAGTAGCTGACATGTTGCCATGCCAGTGCGGAAGCAGGAGTTAAATAGCTCAGAGGAGCTGGATATTCCTGCTCCTGGGAATGCTGTGCTGAGCTGTCACCCCTGGCCAGACAGGCACGATGTCATGGCATCCCTTGCTGTGCCAAGAGCACACAGGAGCTCTGACTTTGACTTTCTCTTTAAAAACAGAGGTGAAAAGCATATTACTTTACCAAATTGCCTCCATAGTGGAGCTGGGATCTTAGCTGGATCCCTTTCCAGGAGCCCTTTCCTGAAAATGCACAGGCAGCTGAGGAGCAGAGTGTCACCTGTGCACATGCAGACATCCCCTGAGATACACACGTGTCCTGTGTGTGAACAGCCTGCTGAGGCTGTGCCTGGCAGCCAGAGGTGCTGTTCATCCCAGAGGTGCTCACACTGCATGTGCCTCCAGCTGCTCTGCAGCGACAGCACAACCCTCCAGACCAGGACCCCTCTGTGGCACCACTTTAGCATCCTAGATACACAGGGGTTTGCAACTTTTCCTGAACTAAGCATAAGAAACATCATCTTCTTTCAAGATCCTACTTAGTTTCCTATCATATTTTGCAAGGACAATTGGAAAAATTTGGAAGAAAGGCTGTTTCAGACTGATTTGTCAACCACCCAAAGTTCAAAGCTATAGCTATCTCTTGTATTAAAATGTTCTGTTGTTCCCTAAGGAAGAATTTTTAATTTCTGATAGGGCTCGTGTCATAGAAAAATTGCCAGTGTGGGTAAGCCTTTGAAAAATTATGTTTTATTCATTAATTATTTTCTCTCATAACCTCTCCAAAGAAAATCAAAGGGTAAAAAACTATGTTACGAAACTGCAACTTTGCTCTCTCTACTAGAAGTAAAAATGTTGTTATGCAGCACATTTTCCTTACTACTCTAAACCAGTCTTTATCTTGGAGGAAACTAAATCACTCATGGAAGATACTGGGTCTCAAAACTATATTTTTCCAAATGTATTTTCCTTATTTATCTAATTAAAGGATCATGTGTATGGTAAGGCCTACCCCACGATTCACATTAAGTTAGTTTTAAAATAATTTGCCATTTACATATGTTTTCACTAGATTGAAAATGTAAAACCCACATTTTATGTAATTCCAGAAATAAACAATAGAAAGAGTCATATATATCTCCCGGGTTTGGTTCAGCAGGCCTGCACTAGATCCTTGTGCCTTGGAAAGTGATATGTTTTCAATGGTGAAGGGTTAAAAGAGGATACCAAACTATCTTCTGGAAATCATTAACTTACAAAGCCCCAAGAAGATAAAAGTTTCCATTTTCTAAAATGTAAATCTAAAACATATTCATTAGTATTGCAAAACAAACATGCAAATCGTCACCACTTGAAACGCTCAGCTAAATATGTACAAGGGCAATACCCAAAAATACATCTGGTCCTCGGTTAGAAAACTTGCCTTTTTGGTTTTATCTAAAGAGCTTGTCTGTCTTCCATGGTTGGCTCCCTGGATTATTGCAATTCATAATAAGCCTTTTAGCTAAG
The DNA here is from genome assembly GCF_037042795.1 of Molothrus aeneus. NCBI lineage: Eukaryota > Metazoa > Chordata > Aves > Passeriformes > Icteridae > Molothrus > Molothrus aeneus. Next base: position 137,539,685 of record NC_089646.1, on the reverse strand, counting down.
GATGAAATAAACAAAGATAAAGTCTACGTCCTAGTTTTAAATGGTCCAGATGGGATGATTTTTCCATATGTTTAGCACACCAAATGTTTATTAATCATTGCTAGCAGAACTCTGAAAATTGCAACAGCTTATTAAAGAGGGAAGGGTATAAAATTTGCAATTTGTATCATTTTGCCACCTTCTTAATCCTCCACTAACACAGGGTGTGATTTTGTACTGAGTGGGATTCTGTGTGTGTGTGAGCCAGGTTGTGCCTGTGTGTGTGCAGCCGTCACAAGGCAGGGAATTTCAGTTAACTGATCAAGAGAAGGTTTTGTGCCCTAATTTGGATACAGTATCAGTCATGAGGAATGTGTTACATCATAACAATGACAGTGTGGGTAAAACTGGCAGAACTTGACTCGTTCCTCATCAGAGTGATTTACTTAGTGTCTGGCAATCTGTTTTTCACATGATGTTTGTTTCCCATAAACAGTTTCAACATGGGAGAGTATGGTGTCAAGATAACACGCATATCATCAGTCATTGCAGAACATCTACATGGGCTGCCAAGAAAACGAGACTCTTTTATCTCTAGCTCCTCTTAAGTGCTTGTGTTTTAGTGATTGTTTCTCATAAGGTGCATGATTGTTTCCTGAAACCTGACCATCAGCAGCTCCATTATGTTGTCACCTCAACCTGAGCTGAAGTCTATCAAGGGAGCAGGGCTGCCAGGAGGAGCGGGGGCGAGGCTGTGCAGAGACTGTCTTCCACAGGCACCAGGAAAACAGTGCTTAGAAAGTAGCACAACAATAGAGAGACTGGGAGTTAAACCACAGGCAAACACTGAACAATCTGTGAGAGGTGCATTGCACCACACTGTTTTTCTGTGACCTTTCAAATAAAAGGCTTTTGGTATTAGTCAGATAGGATATGAAATTTTCCGTCGCATTTTATGTGTATTCCTTGTACTTAAAAACATTCTACATTTGAAAGAAGCAGGATGAATACAACTTCAAATAGCAAGGAGGCAGCTAACAACTGAATCTCAAGGCATGTTTTGATGGAATGTAGCCATGACTTGAAATACAAACAACACAATATAAGAACACAATTATATAATTTTAATGTCATAACTCACCATTTTATTTGAGGTAACTTACAGGAGCTTTGGGGTAGATTTATCTCAACCAAACAGAACTGACTTATAGCTAAATAAAGAGAATGCAATACATATTCCTGATTTGAAAGAAAGGTACTTTGAGTCATGCACATGGCTGCAAAAATTTCCCCCAAAACCAGAGGTGTGTCAGTAGTCTCCACACCTGATGAACACACATTTTTTCACAACAGTTAGCCTGCCCAAGTCTCTGCTTCTGACTTAACAAAGGGAACTGGTGACTAAAAATGAGACTTCAGTGCTTCTGAAAACACTACCCCTTGTGGACTGCACAGCCAGTGTGTCTCAAGGCAGGAGATGCTCTGAGTCACCTCGCATCCCTTCCAGCCCTCTTTCCCTAAGATGCTGTGAGTTCCTCTGGACCTCTCTGGAGCAGTAATGGAGCTTGGCCGGCATGTCATTTATAAAAAGGAGTAAGCCTTTAAAGCATCCAGTCATGTCCTGGCACCTGCATGAGAGCTAGCTGGATAAGAACCTCTGAGTGGATCTTAATCTTGGCAAAGGAAAAAATAAAACTTTGGACAAAAACAGTGCAACTCTGGTATGAAATCTCAACCCCATATGCCAGATGAAACAGAAAGTGCTCAGGACAACCTATTCAGAAATGTCTGCTCAAGCTCGAGGAAACCAGCAGCTGCAGTTGTCCAAAAGAGAAGCTTTTGGCTTGGCTTCTGATTAATTTCTATAGCCTCTGCTTCTGGGGCTTAGAAATATCTTGGCATCTTCTGGCTCCTCAATGTCCAAGAAGAACAAGACTCAATTTCCTATCCCAAAACATAGAATTGCTGATGCAAAAGTCAAGAAAAAATTACTATCATCTCTGGCACTGAAGCCGGAGATGAAATTCCTGTCAGCAAACTACAGTGTGGCCAAGATCAAGGTTTCATCCAGGCTATTCTGTGACTATTGCATATAAATTATTACATATAAAATCTCCAGTCTGCTTGCAGAGCCCAGGGCCCTCTGACATGCAGAGCCAGTCCGTAGTGGCCCCAAAGAGCTCAGCCCAGTGCTGGGCATCCCCAGCTGAGATGCAGGAGCCAAGGGCAGTGGCAGGAAGGGTGCACGCATAGGAGTCAGAGCTCCCTCGCAGGCCTGGCAGTGGCAGTGCCTGGTGGCAGTGCCTGGTGGCAGTGCCTGGTGGCAGTGCTTGGCCACCCCGTGCACAGAGCTGCCGCCTTTGCTTGTGACTTCCCTGTTTCCATCTCCTGGGGCAGAGCTGGGCTGGGATGCATCATCAGCACTCTTTGCTGCCACAGACCTTCTCTTCTACCTTCACATAATTTCTTGCCCGACGATGTCCTCACCCACCTTCGCTCTCATTCATTTGAGGAGTTGCCCTATCTCCACCCACATTCCAGTTGCTTCTCCCCCCACCACTCCCAAAAGTTTTGGATCTTTACCTTTGTCTCTGCACCCCATCACTTTCCAGCTCACCTCTCACACCAGCCCCTTCATCCACTGTCCCCATTCCTGTCCACGAGGATCATCACTGCTCCACACAGTATTAGGGGATGGCTGTTTTCAATCCTTCCCTCCCATATCAGCTCAGTGCCAGCAGTGGCACTAAGTGAGAGCCCAAGAGTCACAAACTCCATGTTTTAAGCTCTGAATATCACAGTAGCCCCTGGAGATAAGAAAAGTAATTGCTTGGAAAGTCCTACTCCATCCAGGAATGGAATATGCCCAATATTTAATTCACATAGTGAAACAATCCTAGTTCAAAATTTCATTATAATCTACTAGGCCAAATGCAACAACACTTGCAAAAAAGCCAAGTTTCAAGTGAAACTGGACCAATTTACCATCTGGGGTGGAAAACTTCATTCTTCCTACTAAGTTTTGCTCTGCATCATGGGATTCACTGGAAGCCAAAATCAGAAGGTAAACTCATATGATAGAGACACTCCTCAGTAGAAGCATAAGAAAAATTTGTGTGTTCCTATGCAGATTATCTACAGTTCTGTGTCCCTCTTCCTTTTCAGAAATTTTTTTGTAGGTGAAGACAGTACTGGCACAATGTATTAATTCTTACGTATGTTATAAGGGACTCAAACATACGATGCAGTAAACTGGCCACTGAATAACATATGTGAGCACAATTTGCATTAATAAAAGCAAAATGTTACAAAGGAACTGAATACCCAATCATTTGGGGATTTTGTCATTCCTTCCTGTGATTCTCTATAACAGCATGTTACAATTATTTGTCAAGACCTCCTAATTTTTCCCAGAGACAAAACCTCTGAGCCTCAGGCAAGCCTTGGCATTGCAGGCAGCCCAGAGATCCAACAAGATTTTGTACAAAGTTACTTCCCTGTAATTTCACCTGAACACCAATGGAAAACCCACCACTGATCGCAGTGAGCTGTGAAAAAACAAAAATGTCAGAGGAGCTGCAGAGCCACCTTCCCTTCCCCACATGGATTCTAAACTGAAATAGCTGTTTCAAGTGAAAGATGAAGAATTATCTCCAGCTGTTTCTGGTGAAGAGCTATCTCAAAGAAGTGATTTTGTAAGGCCCATTTCCAGTCTCTGTTACATAGTGTTACTGTCAGCCTGAGTACTTAAAAATCTTCTCCAGTGAGGGTTCCCCAAAATCACAATATAAAAGCCCTGCACTTTTAATTCCTTTTGTGTGCCCGTTGATTTACGGCGCTGCAAGTGTGGTACTTTTTGTTCACATTCCCAAGCTTTTCTCCACATGCAGGGGCTGGGATGAGCCCCTACCACAGGGCTCCAGAAGAGCAGAGGCCCAGATGTTGGGACTGTAGCATAGGGCTTGTTGACACAATAAGCCTCATCTCTGCTGTCCCTCAGTTCCTGATTATTACATATTATATAGATATATATTATTTCCACTGATGTTATGCTCCCTGTCCTGGATGTAATTAATTTCACTGCAAAAATAGCTACCTGGCTATCAAAAATCTTGTATTTGTTCAGAAGATCTCCTGGTTTCTTGGGTTCTGTGTGTGTGTCTCTTTTTCCTAACCCTACCTAAGATGTTAATATTTTCATGAGCTGGGCTCTGTCCCTTCTGATGGCCACTTAATTGGCAATGCTCTGACCATATATCTGAACTTGGCAGCATGTACTGTAGTTTTTGGCTGAAACAAAGCAGAAAAAGGGAAAGTATGAAAGGAAAGAGGTAGTGTATTTTTTTGGGTTGGGTTTTTGGTTTTTGTTTTTCCAGAAGCTGCCTGTTCCACTTACCTGGGATCACATCCTGTCCTCTAGCCAGAAGTTTTCAAACTCATACCTTATCCTCTTCCCAGCAGACAGTTCACCCAGCAGATTAAAGGCTGGTTGGCACAAGGAGTCTTCCTGGCATTGCCCTGTTTTGGAAAGTGATGCCCGAGTGGAGGGGTTAAAGCATCCCCTTGAGCTTGAAAGACACAGGTATTATCCAAGATACTTTCATGTGGGTGACAGAAGAAATGCCAAATCTGCATTTTCATCCTGTATTTTCAGTGCTTCAACAAACATTCTCAGATTAAGACCTGGGCTGCACAGAGAAGCAAAACCAGCTCTGACCAAGCTGACTTGAGCCATGCTATTTTACATGTGTTGAAGTGTTACTTTTTAATCAAGCACCGGGACTTACTCCCATCCTGGGAGTGATTTCACAAATCCAAACGATACTCCTTCTGCCTCAGACTCACAATGTATAAAAATGTGTCACTGAAACAGAAGAGTGACTAATCTGGGGATGTAAGTAATTTGTGTGCAAATAGCATGCAAAGAGCAGGACTGAGACTGTCTGAAGCCAAGTGTTCCATAAGTCAAGCCATACGGAGTGGGAAGTGATAAAGGGTGTGACCCATGAGAAAAAAGTCTAAACTAATTAGGAGGATCTCCTGCTGAATGATATGTAGAAGACTTGACATTTAAAAAGGGGAATGATCTGTTTCAAGCATCACCACCACGCATGGGGTGCTCACAGCCTGTTTGCTCCAAAAATGCTTTTTGAAATACTTTTTCCAGATCAGTCCCTGCTTTGATCATTCTTACAGAAACACCCTTTTGCTTTATATCAAATTTGGAAATTGACAGCCTTAGCCTTCATTTCCTGGTATGAGTCTCCCAGCACCAGACATCATCATGGCAACACCCCTTAATCTTAATGCTCCTGGGACTGTGACTAATGAAACAGAGGCGAGTAATAGGTTTTTAGGCCAAATAAATTATTAAGATTGCCTACCCTGACCTCCTCTGTGCTGCATGCCACAGAGTCCCAAGCAGAGACTGAGTCCAGCACAAGAAGGTCTCTTTAGAAAGGAAGCAGGAGCAGTGAGCCTCCGTGAGAGAGCTGCTCCAGTGGCTGGCCAGGGAGGCTCTGGCAGTGCTCCCTGCCCTCCAGCAGCCCTCGGTGGGCAGGAAGAGGGAGTGGCTGCAAAGAGCAGGAGCAGAGCAGGAGCACAGCTGGATGACACACACACCTTGGTGAAGATCAGGTTGGTTTGGATGCTGCTGTTTTCAGAGGTTGAGGCTCCACGGGAGAGATGTCTTCCAAATGGAACATCCATGTCAGAAGTCGACCTCAGGTACAGCAAATCTGTGACCCTTGAAAACTACAAATGGTGTTCAAAGTCCAGAGTTGTTCCAGGCTGGAAATGGGGACTGACAAGAAAAACCTAGGCTCCTGCCCACTGAGGGGAAGACCTTTCCTTGCCTACATTAATCCAAGCCACAAGAGGATATTTTCATTCATGAATCTTCAGAAAGGTTTTAAGGAGATAAAGAGAGAACAAGAAGTTACTAATGCCAGGTTGGCTCTCAGAACTTATGTCCCAAAAATATTGCACAGATTTTCTCACTACTAGTATTTTTCTAGAAGCGGTGGAATTTATGCATGGTAAGTGATATGGAAGTACAAAACCTTACCCTCAGATGTGTGGTGTTTGCAGTCATACCTGATCCTTCTGTTGAGAGCAGCCAAGCTGAACTGCTCTTGTCACTGGTGGGAGGTTGGACCTCTGGAGGCAGATGAAGATCCCCTGACACTGACCCCAGTGACTGCAGCTGCTGCACATTGTGCTCAGCAGGATGCAAGTCAGGGTGCTGTAGGTGAACTTGGCTGTGGTCTTTCCCAAAGAGACCTGATCTGGATTTCAGGAAACCATCACCATCATTTTCCTTATAAAAAAAAGTAAATACAAAAGACTGCTTAAAACCCCAGTCATTACCAGAATAGAAGCATAATCTTTAAAATTACAAATATGTGCATAATTGCACAGTCCTGATTATAGCTCTCTGTATTTGCCTGGCTACAGATCTGACAACTTTGGGAGACCTTGGGCACTCAGATTGCTTTTTTTTAATCAGATCACTGACTTAAGTGTGTGCATATAAAGTCCTTGAAGCCTAAGTTTAGTGACCTATTTTTGAAAATCTTGTTCTGTTTGCACCCAAGCAAAATTACCAACAGTATAACACAAAGGGCTCTTATAGCCAGACTAAACACAGAGAAAAACTTGAATTCTCATCATAGCTACTCAGAGGCAATTAATCCCCAAGCCAAGCAGCTGTAGAAGATACCACTCTGAATTCAGAAATGCAGATGTTTCACCCATTTCATTACTAATCAGCTAATGCCATGTTGCTTTGAGTGACTGCTATGAATCTCTCCTCCTCAGTATGGCACCCACCATCTCTTTACCTTCAGCTATCATCAGTCTCAGAACATCCTAAGGCAAGGCAGGATCTCCGTATGCTGTCTTTGGATAAAAGCTTCTCCCCAAAGATGAAGAGGATCCCAGAGCATTTCAGCATCCTGGGCAGCTCATTACACAAACTTCCTTCTGCCCTCTCCAGTCCTCTCTGCCCTACCTTTGCCAGCAAGGACCTGGCAGAAGGTCCAGAGGGTTGCTGTGAAGTCAGCAGAGGCAGCATCCGCAGCCTCCCGGACCGCACAAGGTCCAGGGGTCCATGGAGTATTCCTGCTTAATCCTCACTGAAGGGGGAAGAACAATTTTAGTGCATAGTAAAGCATTTGTTTAATTCCTCTTAGGTGCATGGTGCATTTTAATGAATAAAATATTGGATTACCTCATATAAACAAAGTTTAACACGATCATGAATCGAGGCCTGAGAGTGCTCTCTGCAAGCTCTGAAATTGCCTTTGGGAAACTGGCAATGTTTGGCATTTCCTGACTGTATATATTTTATGGAGTATATTATTCACAAACATAAAATGTGCATTAAATAAAGGTAAAACTGTGTCCAAAGCAGTGGGGTCATTAAAGATTCCATGGCACTTTATACTTATTGTGGGTGTTAGCCCTGGTCTTCTGGCCAAAATCAATTTGGCAATTACAGGCTGTTTGCCTAAATTCCCAAGAAGTTTCAGTCAGATGCCATATTCCTTGCTTCCTCCTGAGACTATTGAGTAGTAGCATTGTGTGCTGCTCAACAGTTTCTGTGTTTCATCTTTTAAATGTCTGTTCGGGCCATGTCAGAAATGGGAAAAGCTAGAAAAAGTAGGAGGACACTTGGAAGGTTTTGTTTGTCTTGGGAGGATCTTTGTGGGGTTGGGGTTTTTTTGCTATTTTGGTTTAGGTTTTGTTTTGTTTTTTGGTTGGTTGTTAGTTTTGGGGATTTCAGGGGGGGTTGGGTTTGGTTTTTGCTTTGTTTTTTGTAATTTTTATTTATTTAGTTTAAAACTGAAGAGAATTAAGACATCCCCAAAAATAAAATCCAGCTAATCTGCAGCCATATTGGAAAAATATGGTTACAAAATGTTCTTCAGCCCTGACCCAGTTACAACCTGAATTTAATTTGCTGCCTACATTGCCCATGGCTGTACTGCATCTCAGGAGCATGTTGTTCACATGATAGGGTCGGATCCAACACCCATTCCTTTCTGTGCGAGTCAGGCTCTGCTGCTAATGAGGATGGCATAATTCTCTCCTCGTCGTTATGGCTGCAATCGTGTGCCAGAGGTTACATGTTCCCTTCAGGCACATGCTTTTAAAGAAAGAGTTTATTGTGCACTTTGGTGGAATCTGGAGCTGAAGTACAGAAGCCATATGTCAGGGGCTAGCTGTTTTTATATGGAGGCTTGCCATAGTTACAGCTGTAGGTAATTATTACAAATAATAATGACTAACATTTATGTAACAGCTTTCTCCGAGCATCTCAAATCACTCAGTAAGCCTTATATATTGATTACAAATCCTGAGCCAAATTCTACTTTCATTCATATGTGCACAAGGCCGATGGTAATCTCCACTGGGATTAACAGACGTAGCTGAGGGCAGAAGTTGGTCCTGTGCATACACATGTGTACAAGTGCAATGTATCCACACACACTTAGGGATATAGAGATTGGTTCACTTGCTGGCTGAAAACTGGAGCCATGATACAATCTGAGCAACATTCAGCAACAGCAAAAGCAAGTTGGGATTAATAAATATTTCCACAGAACAGTTTTCTTTGGAAAATTGGGCTTTGTTTTAATCAAAAAATTTCATTTGGGCAAATAAACCAATCTCCAAAGAAATCAGAAAGAAAGGAATTGGTCTCTGTTCTTGTTTTTTTTTTCTGAAAAACTAAATATATTCAGCATATCAAAACAAGATATTTGCATATTACCAAAGTAAAATGTATTTCCCAAAATGAAAATAAAATACTGTGACATGTCTTAATGATTTCTGTATTTTTTTCCCTTGATGAATGATCTGTGAGAAAACAAAGAACTAACTTTCTCATTGACAACAAAAACAAATCTGGAGGAGTCAAATTTCCCATGAAAAGATATTCTGTTCTCCAACCAGATCTCCTCAGCAAAGAGATCAGAACAAAGATAATGAGCCTGAAGCCTTTGTTCTCTGATGTTTACATAAACCAGGAGAAGTGGACAGAGGAGCCTTTGCATCATCTTTCAACTTCCCACCTACCTGTGAGTTTGGATTAGCAAAAGTTTGCACCTGCAGATTCCTCTAATCCTTGCATGTTAGTAAAAGAGAAGAAAGCAAACTGGTTTTCAATGAAGCTCTTACATAGGAGAATTTTGAATGAGTAGAACAAAATCACCATCACTGAGTTAATCAAGAAGCTGAAATAAGCAATCCATCTCCTGAGAAAAGTCCAGTAGTGAAAATTTTCTCTAGCATTGTAAGGGTCCTCCAGTTCCAGGCTAACCCAGGAAGAGTCAGGATGTGAATATATGACACTGTTTCCTACTGCACATGTTCCTTGAGATTTTCAATGCCTGTATTGAGCAGGCACAAGATTGCTTATCCAACAGAAAGAAAAAGTTGAGTGACACGGCAGCAGAAAAATGTAACAAGTCTCAAGACTGTGGACAGCTTCAGAAACCATAATCAAAGAGCATAAATCATTGAGACAAAAAGTGCCAAGTATTTACTCTGATGCAATGATAAGAACACTCAGATTCTGCAGCAAGTCACCTTTTACAATATCCATTAAAATGAACAGCACTGAAGTATTTATTTTAGAAATTAAAAAGCACCCTAGTGAATTATTCATCTCTTTCTCTGACTTTAGAGGAGACAGCATGGTACAGCACAGATTGTTGTAATACACAACAGCATTTTGATCTGCAGATTTAAAGAATTTCAGATTGCTTAGAGATACATGAGGCTCCGTGGTGGTATGTAACATAATTTCTCACACAGTCTAACCACTGGAACAACTCTTGCCTTAGAGGAGGTAAGTGGTAATGTGAAACATGTTGTTTCCTATTGTGAAGTTTTAAAGAAATACATTACATGTAAATAATTAGACTTTTTCCTTCATTAATATTCTAGTTAAATATATGCTACTAACAGGCAGCTCTGGGACAGTTTAGACAGCTTGGCTGATACATAATAAAAACAAGGGCCCTTGCTAAATCATGCATTGAAGTTTTTAATAAGAATAATTCCACTGATTTCAGAAGAATTTTTCTTTATTTACTGAGGTACTTCTGACAAGAGAATCAGGCTCAAAGTAATTCTATTGACAGTTTGAAAATGCTCACTCTAATCTCCACAGAGAAACATAATAGTTGAGATTTCCATTTTAAAAAGTATCTGTTTTGATGAAATACAAAAGCATATGCTTTAACAAGCTGCTGCACCATTTTCAATCAGCACAAAAGCACAGATCACATTTTAGAGAGGTATTGTGAAATATTTTTAATGAAACTTGCACAAAAGTTCACCCTCTGAGAAAACTCAGTCTACCAGGCTAATACATCAATAGGAAAGAAAATGAAACATGAAAACAAACCCGAGTCAGATGACGATAGGAAATGTTAGCTAGCCTAGAGGAATGGAAAGGCTTAGAATTTAATGCAAAATTTAACTCTTCTTTTGACACAGGCAATTATCAATGCTTCTTTGGTTACAAACCCTACTGACATAGAGGCTATTTGTTGAGGAGTTGGGTGTAAAATAAATCATTCTGGGAAAGCTCTCACATCTTTGGCAGGCCTGAAAAATCAGGTCAGCTATTAAGGACTATAAATATAGGTCTGTCTCCATTCTGGATGTTTTTTTCCACCATCCTTGTGCTCAAATCATTCATACAAAACTGCATCTTCTCCCTGCAGTCTTTGCATTTCTCTTCTGGCTGCATTTCTCTTCTGGCTGTTTAAGTCACTTAGTGCAGCATTTTTGCTTCTGCAGCCAATGCCTAGATCCTTGTCTGCCCTTGTGAAAGAAGGTGATATCCCAGGAGCCTTATTCTATCTTTTCTGCATTTGAATCTCAATTAAAAAAACCAATCTGTTATAATAAGACATGAAGTGGGACCAGTGCAGAGGGCTCAGGCCTAGTATAAATCACCTGAAAGGGCAATTCAGGGGCTGATTCTGCTAAGGATCTGCAGTGGGACATGTTGAAGGATTGGGCTGAGCCCCTTTGCTTTTACAGGACCACCAGCACACACTCAGCAAAGTCCTTCATTCTGAACATCCTTAGAAATGTGAATAGATCTTCTGTTATTATTATTAGCCTAGGCCTCTCCTACCAGTTTTGATATGAAATATTCAGGGGGAATTTATTCTCACTGGATGTCTGAGCTGCACTCCACACAATGAAATCCCCAGTCTCCAGTGGTTCCTCTTGTAATACAAATAAACTACAGTGATAAATATGTCTCTCAAGGAGCAAGTTTCCCTGAGTCAATGGAGTTCAGAGCAGCCCCCTTAGGCAAATTCACCCTTTCGTGCTTAGCATTTAAAACTCATTTTATGAGCTGGTTATACGTTTATAATGTTTAATCTTTGCCTAATACTTTTTATGGGGTCCTTGTGGATGAAGGGTACACTTTGAGGGAAGTCAGGCTATGTGAAAACTGCTTACAACAAGAGCAGGAAGGAATGGTTAGCTGAGAACTGGGGAATAATCCTGTAGGTCCTTAACACCAGAACTTGAAAATTAGGGAATTATGGCTCTTTTCTGTTATTCTGCAATTTTTTTCCCAGCTTCTGTTTTGGGCCATGAATGTTTCCCTATAGCCAGGGTAGATAGGCTAATGGCTGGATGGCCTATACCATTTTTATATTGTCTCATAATAAAACCAACATTGACTTGCCTTCTCAAGGCCTTAACTGACTGCAGTTAGGATATTCAGCCCTTGAAACTCCCACTGACTGTTGCTGGAGGCACCCACACGGGAGGCTGACCTTTAATCTTATTGCACTGCCTCAAGGTGACTCTGTTCACTGTGCTTTGCAGTGGCTGGCTCTCATGGGAAGTGTCTCTATAATATTTGCTAGCTATGAAATGCTATTCTTTTTAACTCAAAGGAAATAAATTTCTGCTTTCTGCAGGGGGTCTGGGGAGTTTTGGGTCTGTCAGTGCCTACTGATGACCTATGTCAGCATCACTCATCTGCACAGAAGTCTTCCAACTCCTCCTTCTTCATCCCGCCCCTTCTGGACCTCCTCTGAGCTTGAATGAGCTCTCCAAGGAAAAAAGCAAAGCTCAGCTCCTAGCAAAAAAATAAATCCCTGATGATTTCAAGAGACTTAGGGTCATGGTCTCTGCACTCCTCTCTGCCTTTACTTCTGTGTGCTAATCTCTGTAGATAAAAACATTTGTTCCCACATGCTGGATGACTTGCAGTACACACTCCCATGAGCACCCTCTATCCACCTTCACAGAAAAACAGTCCCTTGCTGCTTTCTACACCCACACAAGCTTCTTGCTACAGTGCCTTTTCACAGAGCTTTGTAAAAACCAGCAACCCCACGTGGTAGAGGGGCTCTGCCAATCCTCCAAAGGCTCAGGACTAACAAAATGGAGCCCTGTAAAATGTGCCTTCTCAGAGCACTCCAAAACATCCACAAATTTACCATCAGAACCCAGGGACAACGCTGGCATCACCCAGGGCTGACCCTGAGCTGGCACTCCCAGGCAGAGGCAGTACAGAGGCCTGGGCCACGTGTACCCCGATCTGTCACGCGCTGGGGCTCGCTGATCACTTTGCTCATTAGGGTGATCATGTGAGCATTGCAAGACCTTCTACTTTGTTCTACCTAAGTGCAGACCACTGACATTAAAAAGTTATATTTTCAGAAAAATATACTGCAGCAGGCTCTCTTTTATGAAAAACAACTCATTATTTCAAACAGTTCCTTTGCAGAGCAGGTGCCTCTGCCTCATCGGGTATCAAGCTCAGCTAATGTTTTGATTGCAAATAAACATCTGCCTTGCTTTTAACTCACTTACACTGACAGTTCCCTGTAGCCATTTGCAGCACAATGTGCTGTGAAATCATCCATGTGAACTGGAAATCTTAATTATTACTCTTGTTGTTCTCAATCAACACTGCAGGCTCTTACCTCACACCAAGTGACACCAGCAATGGACAAAAACATGAGGTCCTGGTATTTATCTAATACAGCAGCAGAGGGAAGGCCCTGAATACTCATTCAAGATGTTGACCTGAGCAAAAACAAAAAAGGAATTATCTGGATGATGATTCAAATCAAAGGATCCAAAAAACACAGAGATTATTTATACTGTAGAAAAACCTTTTTGGCCTGCTTAGTACTTTTAAGCAGTTTTCCTGTAGTCACAGGCTTGCTATGGATAGTAATTATTTCAGTCCTTAATACAGACTTCAGCCCCCCTCCTTTTTCTCCTCCCTCAGAAAAAAAAGTTATAGGTAGTAATTTTCCTTCATTGGCCAACACATGGCTGTGTGTGAAGAATACTCTGGATATCCAGCACGATGTAGGCTTTGATGGATGGAAATAAAAGATCATTCTCTGCAAGCTGGAGCTGAAATGTTAGCCTTTGAGAGCAAAGGTTATTTTATCAGGAAATAAATCAGAGCCCTCTTTCATTACTGTTTTTTTCCGTGCTCATCTCAGTGATGACTAGGGTGTGTGTTCAGACCACAGGAATCTGAAGAACCACCCAGTCGCTTCATCAGTCCTAGAAGACGACAGGGCCCAGAGTCAGAGCTGCACCATCCTGGATCTTTTATTTTTTTCTTTTTCTTTTTTTTTTTTTTTCTTTTTATTTTTATTTTTATTTGGTCTTATTTCTGTTTGTTCGTTTGGATGTTCTCATTTATAGGCTGGTGGTTACAGTTCATTCCATGGACTCTGAGCCAAGAGACACTGGGTTTTTCTTCCAGCAGCCTGTCCCCTGTGCTGCCATGCCATGAGGTGCCATCCCGTGGCTCTCCCTGATCCATCCCTGGGGAGCCGCCTTCCCCCAGCTGTGGAAAGCACAGATCCTTCTGCAGATCAACATCCATGGCCCTTCAGTGCTGCTCTTCCATCTGGCACATCTCCCCTGCGCTCACAGCTCGCTGCCAGCTCCTTGCGTGTGGCACTGGGACAGTGTGCCAGCCACGGGGGTGGCTCCAGGGGATGTGGCTGTGGAGCCTCCAGACCCCCACAGAGTGAGGGGACTTGTTATTAGATCTTTCCTAGGGAGGCATGCAGGAAGGAATTGCACTCTGCCCGTGTCCAAAGCCAGGGGAAAGGGGAGCCCAGCTGGAGTTGAGAGTTGGGGAGGAAGGAGGGGAGGGTTTGGGGAGACAAACATGGGATGGCAAGGGAGGAAGGCCTGGAACAAGCCTGCACATACATCACATACATAACATACATAACATCCCCCAGGGCGGGTGGCATGGGCTGCCAGCAGGGCAGAACAAGTGGCCATGGAGAAGCAGGGTCTGGGTACACGAGTGAGCAAAGAGGATGAGCAAGGAGGATGAGCAAGGAGGATGAGCAAGGAGGATGAGCACAGGCCTTGCCAGGGAGCCAACCCTGTGAAGTATCCACAGCCCCAGGCCCACAATGCCTCCCTACATCAGTCCTCAAATAAACTGGGACACCACACCTTCAAGAAAAGATACAGCTATTTATAAGCATTCCAAGTATGCCTTTGATGCTATTTCAAAACCCTAAGATATAATTTAGGTTTGCTTTTTTTTTTTTTTAAGAAAAAAAATGAGAGTATCAGAGAAGAGAGAAAAGAAAGACGTTTGAAACCAGAAATATAGTCCTACCATCACAGCTCACCACTGACTTACAGGCCTGCAGGTCCCACTCAGCCCCTGCCTTCCTGGCAATCAGATTTTAATTCACTGATTTATCACTGGCATTTCATACAATTAAGTGTGTATTTTTTCCAAATATGAATTTTACATTTATCAGCTGCTAAACATACATCACCCATGCCCCTTCAGGAAACATAATAGGTATCACCATTTTACAGATGGCAAAATTAAGACATCAACACACTAGGTGACATATCAGGTTTGCCAAAGCAAGCCTATGTCAGAGATAAGGTGAGAGCATGACTGCTTCATTTTCTGTTCTGATGCTATATGCCATGCTTTTCTTTTTAATCTGTCTTACTTCAACCTGGCAACAATTTTAAGTCTGACTGGAGAAATAAGATCTTCAAATTGAATGTCTCTCAGTGATCTCACTGTGAGTCTTACTTTTTTTACACCAAAATCCTGCCATGGATGGAGTTTTTGTTTGTTCCTGACAACATTGTAGATTATACATTGTTTTAATCATTGGACATACCCATCTTTTTGGATACTTGTCTGTTGTATTACAGAGGTCATGAAGTAGTTGCAAGATCCAAGCTTTAGAAGCATCATTGATCAAGATTCATGCTATGATATTAACCACAACAGAAGGTTCCTTTGAATAAAATGAGCAGAATTTATGCTGCTGCAAATGGGTCACCTCATCAAGACCTCTTTTGCTCGCCCATATTTTGCACAGCTTGGTTCACACATGGTTGTGAAAAATCTCTGACTAGGCTTTGCAGGAGGAACAATCAACTTGTAAGGGGCAGCTCTGGCCTTGCGTCCTCAGATGAGGTGAGAGGAGTATCTGAACCAATATTTCATCATCCTGAACATGCACATCAAATCTGATAAATTTTAGAAGGCAGCATTTTAACCATGGCTGTGGCCTTTTTTGATCCTGGCCTTGTGCCCATGATATTAGTCACATGCTATGAGAACAGCAGCTGGGTTTATCACAGCATACATTTTCTTCTATCTAATTACAGTCCTGAAGTCTAAATTATCTGCACAGCTTTGTTTGAAGTCTACAATCCTGCTTTGAACGTCCCTTTAACTTCCTGCTGGTCTTGCAAAATCTTTCTGTGATTGCTCTGGAGGGTTTCTCGAGGACCCAGCATACTGAGCAGGAGCCAGCAAAAGCAGTGGCTTCAGGTAAGTGTAACAGCAGAGCCTAATGTGTTAAAATTCGGCAACAGTGTGTCATGATTATATTACAATATATTTATCCTTTCATTCCACAAGTGTAGTGAGAATTCTTCTCCTCCTTTAAGGATTCTTTATGCTGCTCAGATGATACAAAAAGAAATGTTTTAAGGCATCAGTGCCCTTCTGCTAGGAAATATCATCCTTATAAAACAGCTAGCCTGCTGGCTTGGGAATGGTGCAATGACTCTGGCCCTCTCAAGCCAGTGACCCAGGAGGGAAGGAGGGAGAGCAATGGGAAGGACAGGGAAGGGGAAAGGCCTGCATGGAGAGGGCAGCACGCACAGTATGAGGATGCCCTGCCACAGCTCAAAGGATGATGCTCCAGGGCACCCATCAGAGTGTGTTGATTTGGCACAGCCTGGTTTTTGGTAGCAGGGGAGGGCTACAGAAGTGGTTTCTGTGAGAAGCTGCTGGAATCTTCCACCATATGTGACAGAGCAATCTCTGATGGTTCTGAAGACAGACACGCTACTGGGCCAGTTAGAGAGGCTGGTAACACCTCTGTGATCACATATTTAAGAAGAAAATCAAAACAGCACAAGCGTAGTTTTTTTCCCAGGGGCAGCCCATGGCGATGCACCATGGCCACCGCCACATGGTGCGGCCTGCAGTGCCCCTTGCCGGCCTGGCCACCCCTCGCCAGCCACTGCAGGATCCCACAGGGATCTTTAAATTAGTGGAACTTGTTGGCAATGGCACCTGTGAGCAGCAGTTTTTATTCTGGTCAGAGAAGAGGAGGAAATGAGGATATGTGAGGGAAAACAACACAGCAGCACCAGTGGAAGAGAAAGGGGGAGGAGGTGCTCCAAGCACCGGAGCCGAAATTCCTCTGCAAGCCAGAGTGAGGACTATGGTGAAACAGGCTGTCCCCCATAATGCATGAAGTCCATGGGGGATGCAGAGATCCACTCACAGCCTGTGGAAAAATACTCACACCAGAGCAGGTGGATACCAGAGAAAGCTGTGATCCAGTGGGAGAACCAAATGGAGAGAGGGGGGCCTGGTTCCAGAGATAGAGAGTCCTTGCTTCCAAACTAGAGCAGCCTATCCTTAAAGGACTGCACCCCATGGATGAATGACCCACACCACAACAGTTTTGGGAGGACTCTTTGCCCGTGGGAGGGACCTCATGGCACAGCAGAGAAGGCTCCTCTCCCTGAGTAAAAAGAAGAGGATCTCAAGTGATGGACAAACTGACCAAAACCCCATGCCCTGTCTCCCTGTGCTTTGATAGGAAGGAGGGAGGGCCTGAGGAGAAAAAAAAAAGGTGTTTTAAAGGCATATTGTACTTCTCATTATCCTCCTCTGACTCTGTTAATAATAAATTTACTTTATACCTTTAAATTTGAACCTATTTTGCCCCTTACAGTGCTTTCTCCCAATCCTTATCTCAACTCATGAGCCCTTCATTTATTTTTTTTTTCTTTTCCTCTCCTGTGCACAGCTGAAAGCAAGAAAGGGGTGAGCAAATGACTTTCATGAGTGTCTGGCATTTGGCCAGTGTCAAACCATGGCACAGAGTCCAAGAGGTGCCCTGAAACCCTCAGAAATGCAGCCCTGCCTCCCAGCATCACAGAGGGTATTTTATCCATACTGTACTCCTGGTTGGGACTCCATACACACCTGCTGAGTTTAACATTTGTGATAGCCTGAGTGCATCACTGAAGACATTATATTTATCTGTACAGTATGGGGGAAGTTAGCAAAATATACTGTGAACAGACTTTTCTTAAACACCATTTTCAAAATGCCTTAGGATTATTCACCTCATTTTAAATACATACTGCATTTGTAACCTGCTTAAATATATCTTTAACTGAAGACTGGACATGTTCCAACAAAGTCATCTATATAGTTGAGCAAATGATATATATTTGCGACCATATGTTATTCTATTAAATAAAAAACAACAAAAATTGTTATTGCCAAAGAGAAAAAGAAAATAACTTCCCAGAAAACATGTATTTACTTAGTGTTATGGCTGCTATACAAGTTAAGAGAAGCCAAGACATTCAAAATCAAGGCTATCCTTTATGCTTTTACCCAGCAGCTATGTGAGGTAAGAGTCAAGTGCCAGCCATAACTTGCATTTCTTGTCCAGCACTGGTTGATGTACCAATTTGTGTGTTATGGCAACAGGCTTCATCTGTTCCTTCAAACCCTTTCCTGCTTTTGCAGTGCCTACAGTAAGCATCCAGAATTTTCCTCTTCCTGACTCTTTTATCTTCCATCTTTTTTACCCAGAGCTGCTGCAGCTCAGCCGTCCCTGAGGCGGTGCCGTTGCAGGACAGACTTTCCTGGGAGAGGCAAAATCCCAGAGGCCTGAGGGATGGAGGAGAAGGATGGGGGCCAGAGGCTGACTGAACCAAGGGGCCAATGAGTCCTGGTACAGGGAGTGCCTCAGCTGCTGCTGAGCCTGTGGCCACACACCACAGCCAGGGGAACATGATGCATGTTCCTGCAGATTTGGGCAGCTCCAGGCACCAGCTGCCTCCACCCAACCCCTCTGGACTCAGATCCCTGGACTCATCCACCCTCCCAGAGTACACTCCAGGCCCTACAGGCACTAGTGTGAGGATGATCCTCGCTCTAAGCAATGGTTGGATTGGCTTGCCCATACTTAGGATCCAGCAGGAAAGAGAGCTATGTATCCCCCATATTTCAGGAGCATCCAGGCAAAGCTCAGGACCAATTTCACAGGTCCTGTCCAACCTTGTGATAAGGTGCCTAGAACCAAGAAGAGCTGAGTATCAGCCACAGCAGAAGTAGCTGGTGAGCCTCACTCCACAAACCCCACTATTATTTACTGTACAGGTTGCATTAAACTAAACACCTGAGCCACAGAACAAGACACCATGCTCTCAAGTTCTGTGCAGCCTCAGAACTGAGGGATGATCTCCTCTCTGACAAGCATACTGGAATGAGAGCCTGACATTGTTCTTGCAGATGAGTTCTGTTCATTTCTCTGAACCAGTATCACAACATACAAACAAGTAATTTCCTTACAAGATATACTTTCCAGAGTTCCCTTGTGCACAGCATTTGTCCTCGCAGAAGCACAAGGAGAGGAGAGAAGGATATGAGCAGGGGTGAGTGTGGGAGAGGTGTCCCTGACCAAGGGTTTGTAGGGTGAATGGCTTGTACTTGAATTCAGTGCATGCTGGCTGACAGGCCAGGACTAAAGGGTTGCATACCAAGTGGAATTAAGATGTGCTAGTTTTCCTAGCTCCCATAATTTTTAAAGAACGGAAAGAAAAAAAAAAATTCTCGTGGAATTAATCTATTTCTTATGCTCATTCCAGCTGTGCCTAATTTACCCTCTGCTATTTCTCCCCTCTGATCGAGGAATGCTGTATCCGTACATTCATATTTCCCCTTAAAATCCCTGTGTTGAGCAGAGCTTTTCTTAATTGCTTTAATATGCTGCATTCTGGGATGGGAGAAGCTGATCCAGAGTGACAACTGCTCCTTGTCCCCCAGCAGAGCTGCAGCCCCACTGGGATCCGTCATCCACCCAGCAGCCCCTGCCCCCAAAGAGTGACAACTGCTCCTTGTCCCCCAGGCTGTGGCTGCAGCCCACGCTGGCCCATCTCACCCAACTCTGCCTGTGCAGAGAGGCAACCACGTCATGTGCTGGACACAGTGACACCAAGCACCCTGCAGCAAAGCCAGAATATTCCCCTCTGCATGGCTCACTTTCATTCATGGATTAAAGGCGAGAGAGAGGCCTTTGGGCGGTCAGATGGAACCCAGCATCCTGGCAAGGCTGCCCAGCCCTGATTTAGCAACCAACCAGATGGACCAAGCCTGGAAGAACAGGGATGGGGCAATGCCAAGCCAACGAGGCAAAGGAAGCACAAAAGGGAGAAACCAGGGAAGAGGAGGGAGATTCAGAGGAGTTTGAGGTTTGTGTGTATGTGTTTGCCTCGACTTGGCTGCAGCTGGTTTCTGTCTACAGCCCCTCAGATAACCTGGGCTCTGCACCTAGCTCTTGCATATGAGACAGGCTGCTAGACAGAGCATCTGTGCTGCAGGCAGCCTAAACATTGCCACAAGCTCTAATGCCACAGGAAGACCTCCCTGCAGGCAGAACAAGAGCCTTCTCCCACCAAGTAGCCTTGGCTGCACCAGCGACACCAGCATGTTAGCCCAGACCCAGAGCAGGGACACATCTTCCACCACCTTCACCTGCCAGTTTCCTACTGACCCACCCTGCAGATGAGGTGTTGCAAGACTGTGAGAGTACTAGCTACCAAACCACAGCCCTGTTTTCTTCAAGTGGAAGGAGTTTCCGTGAGTTGTCCCAGTGGTTTCATTTTTCTTGTCCTTGAAACAGTATCCCATACCCCAGACAATGTGTTATTCTGTTCAGCAGTACAGGAGTGTCCAGGAGGAAGGTACACACCTCTCCAGAGGATGAACCACAGAGGGATAATGTATCTAGACCCCTGCATAATGACCAGATTGAACATAATGCAGCTCTTTGCCAAAATAATCACCCCATGTAGGCCAGTCTCATGAGCTGTGCAAATCATTAGGTCTAACGTATGCGGCAGAACTGCTCAGCAAAATAGGAATTACATAACAATTTATGGGGGATAGAATGCATATTCTATGCCATAACTACCTCCTCATGGAAATTTCTCTGTAGGTATTTCTCCCCAGCCCTGTTCCCCTGCTGAAGATGCCCTGACCATTATTCAGCCTCACATGATGCCCCTTACTAGGAGTCTGTGGAGACTGCTCCCTCCCTGAGGTGTTTAGGATTCATTGCTCCCCACTTTGAAAGCCACTCCAGGGAAGCTTGGGACAGATCATGTAGCAGGAATTTTTTTTATTTTTTTAAATTTTCCTATTCTGTCCTTTTCAGAGACAGCTGAACAGCCATAAATAGACCAAACTCTTGGAAGGAAGGAAAAATAAAAGAAAAAGGCAGGCAAGATGATGATGATGTGAAGTTATGCAGTGAGATCAGGAAGCTGACAAAGAGGTAAATTATCTGGCCTTTTACAGAGGTGGTCCATGGTGGTGTGTACACTGTGCCCTGCCTTTGGCTTTGGAACAACCCACAAGCAGCAGCCCAGTGTCTGAAACAAGCTGGGCTGAGTCTCTGGATGCCAGGGAACACCGGCACCACCGTGTCCACTAACAGGCCAGGCTGGGGTTTCCTCCTCTTGTGGCCACAGCTATGCTTCACCACCGTCTGGCTGGCTGCTGCTATTTATTCCATGATTTTCTAAAAATGTGCTCCAGCTAGATATCCAGACTGTTGCCAACCTCCTTCTTTAATAAAAGTAACAACAGCAAGGTATTGAAAATCACGAGGCATTTAGAAATATACAGACTCCTTTATGGGTGAAATAATCTAATAGACAAGCTGTTGTTAATTTACAGCCTCAATTTTCAGACACACTTCTTGAGTCAAAAGTACTTCCTGCTCCATAATTCCTACAGGGACACAGGTGGCCCAAATTGCAGTATATATCTACTGTACATTAAAATGTATTTCGGACTTAGCTTAAACATTTTTGAAATCTCAAGTTTATGTCTAGACTATTTTAATCAGCTAAATGTCATAATAAGCCATATGTTGGGCTTGATAGGTTACATATACCAGCCCTGCTCATAAAGTATCAAAAGGTGTTTTTAAAAAGGAGTCTGTGTTTGTTTTACCAGGAAAATGGTGCTTTTAGTCAGTCGTATCAAACCTACTGGCAAAGTGCACAGGTTCTGACGTAACTACTGGGAAAGACGGAGGCCAGGGTGGCCGCAGTGTGGGGAACAGAGATGGCTCAGTGCAGCCCCCGGGCACAGGCAGCTCTGCTGGCAGGGAGCCCTTCTCCTCCTGCCCGCTCGGAACGGCTGCCGGCACCCACGCACCCCCCCAGGCTGCTCCTCTCTGAGGAGCATTCCTGGGCTGAAGTGGATGAATATTTTTTGCCAGACCCTTCTATGCAAGAGCAAAGGGCACCAGCCAGATCCTAAGCATCGCTTTGCATCAGGCCTTACCTGTGTAGGGGGTGACTTGCTAGAGCAGTGCTGGCAGGTTCTTTGGGTTACACCAGAGAAAGAGAGCTTTCACCAATAAAAATCTGCCATTACCAAATTAAATTAATTAAGCATAACTGCACAAAATCAACCATTCTTTCTCCAGAGATTTCGCTAGTATAAACCAGCAAAAATCAAAGTCTCTTTCCTGAGCATTGTTAAGCCAAAACGCCCAGCTTGGGAAATGACCCATGACTGAGGGATGCCTCATGCCAGAGGGACGGTTCCTCACCACGTAGGCTGAAAGGGATCCTCTGTTTGCTCTGAGCCACAGAGGGCCTATGGCACACAGACACGTAGCTTGGACTGGCTCCAGCAGCCAAGGATATACATGCACACAAATTCATCACACTGTTGTATGAGATTATTTCCTTATGAAAAGCTGGCTCCCTTCTGGATGCAGAAATTCCCCTTCAGCTTCCAGACACTGCCACAGGGAGGTCTCGCAGCCCCAACTCAGGCACCGTGACCACCAGAATGGCTATGGGCCATGCCATGCCCAGTGTCCCCCAGGGCAGTATGTCCATCCTCCTCATTCTCTTCTCCTGACAGCCCTGGCACAGAAGACTTTTATTGGAAAAACCACATATGACCCTTGGAGACATATCTGTGTGTGTCCCACTGGATGAATCCCAGGGGTTCTATGTCTGGGCACTTCCCTCTGGAGGTTCCCCAGGGACTGAATATACATACAGGAGAGCTTAAAGAGTATTTTAATTACAGTCTTTCCTCAGGAAAAACAGTCCATTCAGTGCACAGAGATCCCCAGGGGCAACACCTGAATTGTGACTAAAAGTAGAGTAACCCTTTGGTTACCCCCCCATCATAGTTCCATGGGATGAGCCATTGGAGATAATAGCTGGAGTAACCCACAAACTTTACATCAACCCCCCTCACACTATCCCAATTCTTTGGCTCCTGAGTAATTTAGCCACTCGCTTTCCAGATGCAATTTTTTTTCCTCCTTTTAACAAGCCTCCAGGGCAGAGGATGAGAGAGAAGTTGTCACGCTCTCATTCTGCAAAGAAAGTGTACTTCCTCTGCAGAGTGTGAAATACAGTCCAGTGGGGTGAAACCATGAAGAAGCAGAGCGTGCCCATGGTACCAGGTAAGAATACTGGCTTTTTTAAAAATATATTTTACTGTCAGTTTCTCCACCACAAAGCATAAATCCTTACGGGATCCCTTTTTTCAGAGTTCCCCTGTTTGCCAGCAGTAAACATCTGAGAGCTGTTTTTATTCCCACAACAGTTTATTGCCATGCAAATACCATAATTTTCAGTCTCTACAAACAGAGAGATCGTCATCCACCCAGTTTGTTGCTATACTTGCTGGGCAGAAGGATGTAGTAAAAGTCATGATTGCTCTTCATGTCCAAACTGGAATTCCAGTTTTTAACTCTTTCCCTGCCTCTGCAAGCTTCAGGTTATTTCTTCTAATGCCAGTTAGTCAAGTTGAACTCTGGTGTGAAAATCTGCCCCATCTTCTCCCTGTCATGCTGAGCACCTGCAGAGGAAGGAATAGGCACAGAGTTACAAACACGCAGTGGAACTCAGCAGCCAGTGGAAATTGGTACAGCTTCACTGAAGGTGCCATGCTGAAGATATGCAGCATCAGGGCTTATGGCCTTAGTTCCAAAATAATGAGTCCATGGCCATGACCCACAGGTGATCATTTCACTTTTTTCTCTCCCAGGCATACATCCAAGACCCTGTATCACTGCAGTGTAGGTCTGCCCAACACCTTCCAGTCTGTCTGTCTGTCTGTGCCTGGACATGAGGAGTGAGCTTGCTTGCCCCAACAAAAAACTTTGGCACGTAGCATTGCAGGAAGGGACAAGGCCAGCTGGATTTAGGTGGCCTCTCGGGGTCTTAATGGTTTAGACAGATCAGCCCCTTTAAGAGAGGACATGCAAGCAAATGTAATTCTGCAACTTCTGGATGACTGATTCCTAATATGGGTGAACAGGAATCAAGAAAAGAAAGCAGGAAGCAATTAGGAATAAAATGGAAAGAGTAGACAGTATCAGCTGAGTCTCTTTTCTCAGACACATAGCTCAGCTGGGCTGGGGACATCTAGTTTTCTGTAGAAGCAAATGGTGATATCAGAACAAAGATAAGGAATGGGATCTGTGTTCATCAATAAAGAGAGGTTAAATTCTGTTGTTAAATCAGAGACACACTGAGCCTTGCAATCACAGTCACTAGGATTATGCATGAGTTTTCAGTCCCTCTACCTGATAATGCTCTTTCTTGCTTTAACAGTTCAGTGTCACAGAGGCAATAAATAGTCCAGGTAGGATCAATCCACTTAATTAAGGCTCCTCTAATTCTCAATACAATGGTTCTTCTAATTCCTAATATATTCATCATGGAAATTACATACCTCCAGAGACTTCCAAAATGTCAGTCCTGGCTATGTCCTTAACAAGGGACTAGAAAGAGCTTCCCAGTCCTAGGTCCAGACATGTAACTCAGCCACAGACTTTTCTTTCTGTGGGAAGCAAATCTGGGTGTGTTGGAAGGGGACAAGCAATGTCCCCTCTCATCTGGCTGAAGGGAAAACCAGGGCTGTGAGGCACCTGCTCTTCCTGCCTAAAATCAGCTCTACAGGGAAATCAGGCACTTATTAAGGAGACCCAGATCCCATTAACAAGTACATCCATCTTTCCTGTCAATTTGATGCACCACTTTGTTCCCAGATGAAGGGAGTTGAACACAGCTGTTACCTTGAAGGTCAAACTCTGAGTTCAGTCTTGCACCTAACAGGCAAAGGACACTCCTTGGTGTGATCCTGCAATTATACTGAGACATCTCATCTAAACACTCTTGCACACATTCTTGACATGAAACATTTTCATAAGCATGTACATTTCTTTTATCATTGAAACGCTCTATGTGGCTTGTTTGGGGTTTTTTAAAATCAAATCCTTGTGTAAGGTGTTCACACTTTTAATCTATTTCTCATTAAAAGCTGTTGGGTTTTTTCCTAGAAGTAGCTTTGCTTTCATTTTTTGAGGGTCTGTTGAGATTTCCTTTTTTTAAACTTACAATGAGGATGATATTTTTAACAAGCAGTAATTATAAAACACAATACCTGATAGCTTCACAGACAGATGGATCACAAGAGAGTGTAACTGGAGGCAGGTAGGAAATTACACCCCTACCATTCACAGATGCCTCTGTTCCTTAGACAGAAACACTTCTTCTGATCCTTGAGAGCTCTTTAATCTAACAAGCACACAGGGAACAAAATATACTCTTCTACATTGAATGTTGTTGACTACATCTCTGTCAATCAGCACAATATTTCAATTAAGTTTTAGACAGTGGATTTTGACAAAACACTGTCTGTTAGACCAAAGTTGCTGTTTGTACGAGTTGCTAAATGGTGTGATGCATTTTTCATTACTTATCCAGTCCTGAATCAAAGTCTCTATCTTTCTAAAATATATGCTGCAGTTTCACCATAAATTGTTATGTTGGGAGCAGTTTTCATAGTACAAAATCTACGGCTTGTGCAATACTAGTCAAAACAGGAGTAAATTCAAAAGCAACTTGGGATCAAAAACAGCAACCATTTTTTTGATGAGTTTTAATGTTTTTAAGTACCAAAGAAGGATACAAGGTTGCTAAGTCACTCAGGCATTTCTGAACATGCCTAAGTCTTGAGTAATCTCTAGTGTTTCTATACCATTTCTATTTCCAGAAATAAGCTGTTCAGTTCTATGATGAAAGGCTCACACCCACACAGGAGAGCACAGAGACACCAGTGGCACCTCAGTCAGAGACAAGAAACCTTGTCCCAGCTCCTCCAAGGCGGTCCCAGGAGAGCATCAGCCCCAGGGGGTAGGAAAGACCCAGGAGCATGAGTCCAGCAGGGCAAATCTCTGGGGTACTGCATAGGACAGGACTGACAAGAGGGCAGGATTAGGTCATTTGTGCTGTGTTTGTGTATTTCTACCTGCTTTACTCCCTGTTGCTTTCAGGCTGTGCACACAGGTGTGTGTGTGCACTCATCTGCCTACTGGGAGCACGTGCTCAGTGTCACTGCTGGTTGGGCCTGAGCCTGTGGAGCTGCAGCAGCTTCCCCTCTACTACAGAGCTACTGGTTTTGACAACTTGTAATATAAATCTTGTGGGTATTTTCAGACAAAGCTTGAAATTAAGCATTCATTGCTCTTAAATTGATTGTTTAATGTCAGATTAAAAATAAAGCATGAGCTGGAATGGTCATTAATAGAAGAACCATGGGAAAAGTAAATAACAATATCAGATCCTCTTAACAAAGCCACAGTATCTCCATTCCCAGCTCCATCTTAAGCTCTTCTGGCAGTGAGAAAGATAGACATGATATGGAAAATGATGGAGGGAAAGTCACAAAGCAGGGAAGGGCACATCCTGGGAGGTCTGCAGGCTGTCAGCTCTGTCAGGGCAGAGGACAATTTAGATCAATGTGACACACATTTGTAAAAGTGTCCTGATCAAGCAGATCAGCCTTAAAGGACCTGATGCCCTCCCAAGCTGCTGAACCCACTGACCCAGAACAGGG
Organism: Molothrus aeneus; assembly: GCF_037042795.1. NCBI lineage: Eukaryota > Metazoa > Chordata > Aves > Passeriformes > Icteridae > Molothrus > Molothrus aeneus. The sequence goes on along the minus strand of NC_089646.1, from coordinate 137,513,200 downwards.
GCAATGAGGGAGGCAGCAGCATGGCCTGCAAGCAAGGAACCTGCGAGGGAAAACATAGCCAAGGCCAGAGCAAATCAGAAGGTGGTGTTTCTCCTGGTGTCTCCCCTAGACCAACACCAGAAACAGTTATAAAAATATCATTCACAAAATTAGAAGACAAGGGGGAGGAGAAGGAACAGAGGGAGTTATTGACAACATCATCAGTCCAACAGACAGACGCCCACACCACTGCCATCCTCCACCAGAAACTGGGTTAGGTCTGTATTTGTTGGGTTGGTTAGTTGGTTGGCTTGCTTGTTTGTCTTGATAATAATATCCTGTGGGTTTCTTCTTGTTCACCTTTTGGGTTTTCATCCTTGAAGTTGAAAAACTCTCAAGTTTTTCTTCAGTAAACCTAGAGCATTACTTAGAAAATATCCTTCTTCTAACACAAAAAGAAACCCAAGATTCTTCTCTGCTCACAGGAAATGATACTTAAAGAAAATAAAATAAAGAGCCACACAAGAAAATTGCTGCACCATCATTTTTTTCAATTGACTACAGGAAAGAACACATTCCTACAGGCAGGTGACAAGGTCTCCGCTCTCATCTGCTCCTGTGACAAAAAAATAAATCCCAATTGCTCATCTGTGACGAATGATTTAGTTTTCCTTAGCTATGGGACAGGTAAGGTACAGAGGTCTCCTCTCTGGGGAGAGTACAGAGGTCCAATGCTGTCTCTACTGACCCTGCTGCAAGTCATGCACTTGGCAGAGTAGAAAGATTTGCTCTTTGAGTAGATTTGCTGTTGCTATTATGAGGAATGGGCTGCAAAGTGCCTGAGGCAAAACAGCAGGATCCCTCTATTTTAAGGAATGTGTGTGTGTACACTGAGTATATAAACCAGATCTGACAACCAAAGTGGCAGCAAAATTAAAAGAGAACGAAAAGAATGCTATTTATGACTGAAAAGAAAAATCACTTTAAGATTAGGAACAAGCAAAAGAGAGCCAGCAAACTATATAATCCTGTTGCCCTGTCTCTTCCAGTGTTTTGAAACAGCAACAAAAACGGCCATGACATCAATGTTTGAAATGCAGCACATGCCCCAAATGTTTTTTACAGTGGCTGTTCACGAGCAGGGTTAAGCTCTGCTGCAGCACAGCCAGATTTATCACTTAGCCAGTTGCCCACAGAATGGGATGTATGTACTGGAGAGTTCAAGTACTACAGACCATCAGCCACTCCTGAAAAAACTGGCCTGGCCAAACAGATCAAAAGCCCAGCTACTAAGTGGTAACCTGCTCACTAATTCCCATTTTAACACACAGTGATTGATTTACCTTTTCTTTGTCCTAATCCTATCAGCTCATCTTTCCTAGGTGGGTACCTTTGGCTCTGTTGCCCTGGGAACTCTGCAGGTGGATGCAGGAAGTGGGAACTTGTCACTGCTGCAGGACCAGCAGATCTCAGCCTGAAGCCATGAGCTGTGCATTAAATATTGGCACATGACATCTTTTGAAAGCAGCTTTTTTCATAGCATTTGCCCAAGACTCCGACTACAGGAATTGAGAGAGGGTAATGAAGTGATGTCTGTCACTTCCCATGCTGTGCCCCAGCCCTGCACTCCCCTGTCAGACACCCAGGGCATCTGTCAGCTCCTCCTCAGGGCAGGCTGGGATTTTGAGTTTAATCTGTGACCACCAACTAACCACTGACCCCAGCGTCCACGGGCTGTCACTGATTTGACACAACAGAAAACAACCATCCCTATAAAGACCCCACTGCTGGGGTGCAGGGCAGCAGCAGCAGCACACAGTCCTCTGCAGGGCAAAATGATGCTGACCAGTCTCCTGACAGTTTCATGCATCCCTAGGAAGGAGCTTGGGTTCCCTGTGAAGCAGCAAGCTCAGCAAACCAAGACCACACTGAGCTGGCCTTGAAGTCCAGCTCCTGTGAAACTTTTTCTTCCACTGGGCTGGAAGAGAGCATCCAACTTTCAATTTCCTGCCTGCAGCCACTTTGAAGCTGGCTCATACAACTGAAGTGTATTTTTTTAATGTTAAATTTAAGAATTCCTACATTTAATACAGAAAAATTATTACAGATGCTGAAAGGTTTCTAACGTTTCACCTGAAATGCACACATTGGATGAAACCCTTGGACGCAATGTCTGAATTACTGTAGATCATTGTAAAGAAATAATTGCTAAATTAAAGTCTATATGAGAAAACCAGTAAAGATGGATAATTGCAAAACAAGGCATGCAGGACTAGATAGGAACACAAACTCTACCTCAGCCACTTATCAATATCAAAGTACTTCAGAGAGAAGTGATTATTTCAGGGAATATATGTAACAGCACATAAATCCTTCATCCATAGTGCCTCTGGTGCAGCCAAGTTCTAAATAGTCATCCAGCTCAGCCTTGCTCCGTGGGGCCCATGGGCAATCCACAATCCAAAAGGCACCAGAAGGTGGTCCGGGAACTGATTGCAGAAAAATAATTAAGGAACCAAACCAAAAAACACACACAGCATCCCACGCAGTTGGCAGGCATTTCTGTCAGTGCCTGCCTACAGGCACCACTCACTCCCTGGCTGCTGGTGCTCAGATCAAAAACCTTGTAGGTCCTTTGATTTTAAAAGATTGAGAAACACTCATTTAGCTTCTGTGAAATAGGGCAGAGCTCTGACTTGGGCTCCCAAGGTCTTCTCCCACTGAATCAGGAATGTGCCACCTCCTCTCCACTGCTCCTCCATCACACAGAAACTACCAGCAGAAGGTTCCCTGGCCAGTAACATGCAAAGTAATGCCTCTCAAATTCACTCCAATGTCTTACCCTGGTGCCAGGCCCATGGCCCCAGCCCTCTGTTAGCAGCATGACAGGGGCGGGACTGGACCCACTGTGCTGGGGTGCTGGGTGGGAAGTGCTGCCACTCCAGAAGTGATGTCGTTTCATCTGCCCTTGCAGAACCACCCCACCCATGATCACCCCATCCCAGAAGCATGACAAGAAATGCCTGACCCTGAAGAGGCTACAGGGCAATGGAGTTAAACCATAGCTACAACTGAGAGATGCAGCTCATCCAGTAGCTAAATAAAAGGTGAAAGGATCCCATTATTCCTAAATTTGCCATCCTGACAAGCACCAAAACTTGAAAAATAATAACATCTAGAAATATTTCCAGGTGTGACAGACTCTGCAGTTTTCCAGTGAGCAGTTTGCATGACCCTGGAGGAATTATTGGGTATGCATGTTTAGCTGATTGATAGATTTTATTAGTAAAGCAGATTTCTCTGTCGCAAAGTCTGCTCCAGTCTCCAACTAGGAGTAAAAGAACATTGTTTCTCCCCAATAAAGAAACCAGTATCTTATAACTGCCCAAATTTAAGAAAAATGTAGGTCAGGGATTTTATTTTTTTTAATTACCCTGTATTTAAAGAATTACCAGCAAGCACCCTGTTTCTCTTGTTGGGAGCTAACATCAAAAAATTGCCTGACAATTTTTCTAAGAGCCAAGAAAGTCAGCTAGTAATCATGTGGAGTTGTGTGGCCAAAGGTACATAAACTGGCTTCACATGGGACCAGCAGTAGATCAGATTGCATTGAGTAGAATGAAATAAAAAATCCCAGAAGTCTAGTTTCTTTGGAAATGTACCAAAACTGTCTAACCATACCAACCTGGCACATCGTATGTAAAAAGTGACTATTTCCTAGTACAGTATATGGGGTGTTTTATAGAAGTCAAAAAATCAGAATGGCCTTAGTCTGACATCGTAAACACAATATACTGTAATGTCATTGAGAGACTACTTGTTACCTACTTGTCCCAAGATTAATGCTGAAATTGAGCACACAGATCTACCTGCAGTTTCCCTCTGAGCACAGACATGCCTGAAAAATCTTTTTGACATGCAACTTGGAAATAGTTACAATAACTATGTAATAGTAGAAACCACTTCTGTTTAATTCACATATATTATGTACATTGGCCCAGGGAGTTTACAGCACTGGGAAGCAACACTAAGGGAATGACACCTTGTTGTGCAGCAAATCTTCTTCCTATCTGCAGCACAGCTGCCCTCCTTGCTGTGACAGCAGGACTGTGTTTGGAGATACAGGTCACTCTTTCTCCCCCAGTCCCTCCTCACCTGGGGCAGCATGGCAGGGACAGAGCCCACAGCCACCAGAGCAGGGGAGGCAGGTCTGCAGTGAGGCAGCTCTTCAGCTTGGGCTGGCTTATCTGGTGCCATCCAAGAGGTAATTTTTGTGCCCCCTTTTCAAGACCAGGCCTGCAAGGGCAAGTCTGTCTGTAAACATGTTGCAGAAGATTAACAGGTGTCTATGCAGTTGATAAGGTTTAGGGTTTCAGGATAATCACAGATGCAATTCTGCTGTGCTTCAGGTGCAGATGGAGGTTTGACAACAGGGAGGGAGTTGTCATTAAAGCCCATGAGCCCAGTCACAAACTGCAATTCTGAAAGTGACTACATCCTTAATCTATTCATGTTTAGCATTTAGATTAGATTATCTCTTTTAACAGGCTGCACTGTGTCTTGGAGTCAGTGCATCATTCTTGCTGAATTAGATATATTGTCTCCAATGTAACTTACAGATCACCAGCAGCCTGGAGGCACAAATCACTTAGATTTCAATAATAAGAAAGAATGGTAATTAAAAGATGTTGCAGAAAAAAAATCTAACACGATTTTATGCAAATCAAGGTTTCTTTAAATGCAAACCAATATTTGTTAAGATTATATTCTCAAATATAACTTGTGAACTCCTAAAGGAAAACACTATGACTTCAACTCTCATGTGAGATGCCAAGACTGCTAGAGCCACAAAATACAAAATGAAACAACAGCAGTTAGATTTGATGACATTTGCTCTAACTGCAGTTACTAATCACTAGGAGTCCATAGGCATGCAGAAAAGACAGCAAAAAAAGGTGAGAAAGCACTAGGAAACCAATATGATCAACCAATTTGTAAACAGCACAGGACCTAAACCTGGAAGTTTCTGCCCACAGCTCCTTCATGCCAGCTTTCAACAGAACTTTATGTAGATGCATCTAGTGAGGGCAAATCAGTCATGCTTGTAGCAAGAGTGTCTCCCACAGTTACTGGTTAATAGATTGGTGTGGTGATCTTTTTGGGTCCCTTCCAACCCAGAATATTCTGTGATTCTGAATCTAACAAAGGTGGCCTTCCTTGCAAAAGTAATGCATGCAATGAAGAGTTTAAATTATATTTATGACACTTGCTTCTAAAGTGTGAAGGTATTTCTGAAAATGGGAGAGATTTTCATGCTCTTCTTTTTGCCTTGTATGGTTATTAACTTGTAGCAATTAACTCGGCCGCGCTCCCGCTGCTGCCTCTCTCCCCAGCGAGCATCAGTGGGTCTCACCCACAGTGTGCTCTCCTCGCTGCATTCCTCAGCTCTACCAGATGTCAGTCCCTTCCCTTCCTTCAGGAGGGCTAGAAGCTCATGCTCAGAAGGTCCACAGCCCTTTCTAGCCTCTCCATGTCCATCTTGGGGTTTTTTCTCCTTTTCTCTTTTGCCATGAAAGGACAGAGCACAGAGGAGCTGAATCAAGTAAAAGGTTTTCCAAGTTATCTGCTTGCTATTAGGTATCACTGTTCATCACTGAATTATTTATTCCAGCTTCCTAGGCAGGTGTGTGGCAAATTTCCATACAGCTTTAATGGGAATCAGATTGCCAACTTCAAACCCAAATTCTTCATCTGCACCACAGCATGACTGTGAAGTGTTGCTGAGCAAGGGCGGGGTGAGCAGCTATGTAAGAACAGACCGCAGTCACAGCTGGGAGAAGTATGTGGGTCTCACTTAATAAAACTTGATAGAAAATATTTGTAGCTGTTAAAAAATATCAACAAAGGCATGATACACTTCATGTAACCAACACGATTGTCTCACTGAGATGGACACAATCTGGATTTCAGAATTTGATCATCAGTGGGGACTCACTCCACTTTCAGAGCACATGGGAGCACACACACACCTGCTGGCAGACCTAGGGGAGGGTGGCACAGCAGAGCAAGAGCACTCCTTGCATGCAGACTTGCTTTAATTCCATTTCCAGGTGCAAAGTCAAGGTTTTCAGAGTATCACATGCCCAGCATGAAGGGGCAGATCTCATCTACATATAAAAGATATTGAATGAGCTGGGAAAAATGAGATGGGACCCTCCACTGCAGTGTGATCTCAGTGGAGGTACCAGGGGGATGTGCATCAGTCTGCATGCACCTGAGCAGGTACCCCTGTGCCTCCTCTGCAGTGGGCAGAGCTCAGGGCACAACCATCCCATCCAAAACGAGTGCCTTCATCTGGTCTCCTGGGCATCCCGCATTTCACAGAGAGGCACCAGAAGACAGGTCCAACACGGGCAGCAGAAGACAGCTGAGATGGACCAGTCTGGGGCAACAGATACACGAGAGCCCTTGGCAGGTGGTAGCCTTTAGAACAAAGCCAGCTTGTGTGGTCTCATCAAAGGGCAGCAACCAGCAATCCAGGTGGCATGGCAGCCAGGATCTCAGTGGTATTGCTGGATCTGCTCTGGAAGCAGGTAGTGGGATGCTCCCTGGGTGGTGGCTCCCAGCAGCGCTTCCCCTGCCAAGCTGATTGCTAAATATTTATCCAACCAACCCACAATCAAGAGAGTCTTGTGAAGAATCATGGGGTGCACTTTCTGCATAGCACACTACAGACCTAGATGACAAAAAAAACTCTAACCAGAGAGCAAGAAACACCCCTCCCCCCCAAAAAAAAAACAACAAAACCCCCCTCCTTTCACAGGGAAACAACAGAATGCCTTTGTTTGTTCCTTGCCAATGTCAAACACGATTCACAGTCAGATGTTAAAATAAAATGGCCTCATTTTTACTGTCACTGATACATTGTGCTGATTTGGTCAAAAATAAGACCTCTTAAAAATTACAAAAACCTGCACAGCTTCTGGAACAAAAAAACAGATCTGAGCGGAAGAACAAAAAGTTGGTACAAACTGATAGTGTCTGAATTTGTTTCTTTTAATAGATAAATGTCTGTGATTATCACAAAAGGGGTAGAGCCAGCAGTTTCACTGAAGAGTCCTTGACTGAAGAGTCCTCATGGTCTCCCTAGGCTTGCACAAATTGAATGACTGCACTGCTGGCATAGCTGCTCGCCGTGCCAGCAGGGCACAGAGGGACTGTGGGGAAATTATGGTCTCAGTTATGGATGGGGAGAGGGAAAGCTGTGCCTGGAGACTGGCCATGTTTGCAATGCTGTAGCTTGAAAGTGTGCCAAGGGCAAGCATGCCTTTATCACAGTGGAGCAGACAGAAGCATTCAGCACACCTGAAATTTTACAGTTTTAATCTGAAACTTCTCTAAGCGGGATTCAGTTGCCCAGGGTACCATGCAACCTTGGGTGAAGCACATACTTGGGAGCAACTTCTATCCTAATTATTCACTTAAATAAGAAAATAAACTGGAAATGGAAATAAATGTGTAAAGGAGTTCCATTTTGGCCATTGTTTTGAGTCACAACATGGAGTTCAATACTGCTGCTCTCTCATCTGGATCCATCTCCAAATGAGATGTTTCAAATCAGGATTACTACACTTGCAAATTGACTCAGTGAGCTGAGTATTGCAAACAGTGTGCAGCAGTGAAAGGGAAGCTCTGCAATGCCAGTAAAGCTTATTCTGAAAGACACTCACACACAAACAGAAATGGCAGCCACTGGACAACAGCAAGATGGTGCTGGGGGATGTGATGGGTTCAGGAGCCTGATGAAGGCTCTGATTTGCAGACATAAGTGGTGAGGACACGTTCCAGTTCTTCAGAATAAAGTGTCATCTGTGAACTAATACCTGAGAAAAAAGTTTCCTGTCCACCAAGACCATTTTCACTTATCATTGCCCTACACAGACACCTACTCTCTCCAGGTCACCACCATAGTCTCACCACTTGCAGAAGATTGCTCATCACTGGCTTCAGTCTGCTCACATTCATATTTATACTTAGTCTGAAGAAATCTTCCCACTCAGTAATATGAAAAAACCCACCTTTGCATCTGCCCTTAATGTCTACCTCACATATGGGCATTTCCTCAAGTTAGTTGATTTTTTAGGGCAGTAAATAGCTCTGTGTCTTCCTAATTCCTTCCCTTTTCTCTCCCCACCAAGACATTCCAAAATGATCCCCCTTTTTCTTACCCTCTTAGTGATCATCTTCCTACCTGTGTTTTTGAAACACACCCTGTTTTAAAGCTGGCCCCAGATCCACTGCCCTCTGACATGCCAGGCTGGACCAAGAACAGGCACTCACTTCCCCCAGTCCTCCCTGTAACCTCAGTGTGCTCCTGCCAAAACCACAACACTCATACAAATCCAAACCAAGAAACATGGTCCTAAAGAAGGTTTTTCAACCCTTCCATGTCAGAAATTACACATATTCTTAATAGCCATTACTCTTGTTATACCCCCTTTGGAGAGTTCAGACTTCAATTCATGTCTTTGGCAAACCAGTCATGCCAGGGCGCCTGTGATGGGCACTCAGCTGGTGAACTACTAGAGAAAATCTTGGCCTGGAGATGACAAAGATTTTCATGACCAGTGTGAATAAAATCATTCTTGCAAAAAAGATTTAGAAGTTTGAAGCAAAGGCTTTACAATACAACTTTTTTTTTTTGCTATCCACAATTTGTGATGAATCAGAAAAGACCTTGCTATTCCTGCATATATCATCCTTCAGTGATTAATAGGATTCAGGTCGGAAAGATCACAAGAAAGCAGAAGACCAAGGTACCTGCTTGTTAGAAGTGTCTCCTCCTGTTGGACTAGAGCAAACATCTGTGCCCAGCAGCCCACATAGGCTGTGTGCCAACAGCACACTCCATCTGCTCACAAACCACCATGTTTTTGTAAATGGTCACACCTGAGCCTGCTTTTGTCACTTGGGGAAATCCATCTGTTTATCCCACTAGTTGTGGACACTTGTTCTTCACTACAGTTAGCCCTCTTCAGCTCTGCAAACCCCAGTTCTCCTGGCTTTCCCACCTTCTCTTTTTCCTCTGCCTTTACCTCAGGCCCAGATGCCAGAGCACCTCATTCCCTGATGCACACACACCTTCACCAGCACGAGCCCAGCACTGCTGCCCCTGCTTTCACTGCGCCCTGCCCTCCCAACCTGCAGGGAAGTATTGGGCAAAGCTTTGCCACCAAAAGCAATGGGAAACTGCACTGAGAAATGGAATGGCCTAGCAGCAGCCCCCAGCACTCATAATGAAAAACAATGCAGGAATTGGTGAGGCCTAAAAGATTTTTTAAAAAGAAATTCTCTGTGTCAGGGTCTCACAGGAGGTGGGTCTGGATACTTTTTTTTCCGTGCTGAACAATAGAGATGGAGAAAAGTGTGAGTGGTCATCTAAGGGCACAGCACAGAAGTAGTTATGATCTTGAGATGAGAAGGCTTCATTCAAAGGGACAAATAAAGCAATGAATTAAGGTATGGTGGCAGAAGGGCTATTACATGTGAAATAAACAACTTTAATGAGGTTGCAACCCTGGATTTATAGTCCCATCTTCATGTGCAGGACTTCAGGTGCATAACTCCATTAGCACTAATGGGATGTGCACAATTAAAGCCCCATACAACAAGATGAGACTGCTGCTATTAAAATCAGCCATGAACAAGCTTCAAAGAAGTTCTCCCATTTAGCTCAGCAGAGTGATCCAAAAGAGAGCTGATCACTTTGTAAGGTGCTCAAGTAGGAGCATCTACTGTGAGTTCTCTTTATGATGGATATGAATGGGCTGGATGCTGCTCCTGCCCCTGGACATTTTAGATCTCCTCTGCCAGGAACAGGTTTCTGCTCTCCATGAATGGCCAGTAAAAGTGTTGGCTTCAGTCACCATCAGCTCTTGCTTTCAAACTGGGGAGGGGTTGGCACAGAGGATAACCTGAAGCCTCCCTCCCTCTTGATTCCTTGGCACGTGTCATGGAATGGCAGAGGCTGGGCAGCGTGGCTCAGCTCACAGACAGCGTGTGCCCTGAGGCTCCCAGCCCCAGGCTGGCTGTGCCCAGCACACAGAGAGGACTGCAGCTAGCTGGGGTACCACAGCCCAGCCAGGTGACTTACCTCAGGCAGTGATTCATCCCTCTCAACTGCTCCCAAAGACAGCTCTGGGCTGGCCCATGCCCTGGTACAGCAGCTATTTAGCTCTGAAAAAAAAGCCTCTGGGGATTCAAAATCAACATGAGACAGCATTGAAGATACTCTATAGATTTTCACAGGGACAAAAAAAAATTGTCTAACACATACAAAATACAGGACAAAATGGTTCAGTATATTAAATCTGCAAATGTCTCAACTGTTCTCAGGAGCAGAGCACATATTATACACCCCAGTGACAATATGCCAGCTGAGACCCTACTTGTTTACCTGCTATTAAATAGTGCCACCAGGCAGCCATCTCCAGCTGCAAAGGGCAGCAGTTTATATTATCAGTTTCTTTAGAAAACAATGCAGATAATACACTCAGAATTGCTTTCTTGCCAGAGAGAGGTAAAAGCTATTTAAATCTGAATAATTCCACAGCATATCTGAAGGTAATGGAATAAGGTGCAGAGGCTGAAGGCAGAACTACAATGACAAAACATTAAATACCAATATGACTTTAGATATTATATATTATGCTCTCCCAAGAGTTGTAATTCTTCAGATATATGAAGCATTCAGAAAAATTGAATTGAACCCTTCTTCACACTTTTTTTAAATACAATATTAAAAATGTAATTTTACCAGAAGCCATGGGGAGTCTTATGTTCTTAATACACTTAGAGATTTTTACAAGCTGATGTTAAAACTGACTGAATTGTCTTACACATTCTTGTTCACACTTAAGTCTGGTCTGAAAGGTATTCTCTTTAATTTTGAACTGTAATGCCTATATTCTTATATTCTTAATACTCACAGATTTAAGAGTACAAAATTTTCACATCACCCCTGAAAAGTCCACGTTCACACAGAATTCAACAATTTCACCATCAGCTTTAGTGGCAGCAGGCTTAAGCCTAGAAGTCTCAAATCTGATAGACATTAAAGAATGAGCAAATTTCCCAGCTAATCTAATTTAGCTAGCACAAGAACGTTCTCTAAGAGGCCAAGGATATTACTGGCAGCACAAGTAGCCACACTTATGAGGAAGCTACTTAACATTTTCCATTGTAATACTCTGCTTCAGGATAACTTTGAACAATTCAGGCTAAACATTCCTGATGTTAGCTGTCTGACTAATAGGATCTTTTTTGGGAAGGTTTAGCTCAAGGGATTCAGCTATTTCCAAGGCTGAGGTTACAGAAAAGGGAAAAAATAAAAGAAAAAGAAAAAAGAGAAGGAAAACTAGAGTTTCATATGAAAAGCTCTGGCACTTCCATAAGGGAAGAGAGTTTTGATCTTAAAATTCAAAGAATGACCAAGGATAAAGGCTGACAATGAGTAACATGATTATCTAATTATAGAATTAAGAAACGTAAGAAATTAAAATCAGGTGCTAAGAAGAGGGGAGGCAGAACAACCTTGTCTGGCTGGTAGCATTACCAGACCAGAAGGGTTCATCACACCGATGCATTTTGCCTCAACCCGGCTTTGCTGTTCAGCAGGTAGCAAAGCAGCTCATTAACACCTCTCTGCTGTCAGCTACACATAGCAGGTAATTGCATTGTGCTTCTGCTTTCCACTCTCTTGGCTCTCAGAGAGAGTAACTGTGTCTCCAACACAGCCTCAAATACAGCTGGCATGGCAGTCTACACAAATTCATACAATAATTTCTGCTTTATTAGACTTTGGAAATCTGAGCCCTCAAGAGACAGGAAAAACCTGAATTGTCAGTGCAATCTTCATCCTGTTACTCAGTACACAACCTTTTAATAGCCTAATCATGTACTATTTTCTCCATAAGATGTAATAATAAGGCAATTATACTTAGATTCTCCAAATGATATCAAGGGCCTGCTGAGCATGGGCTGGATTGAGCACATGAAGTACTTTAAATGCATATGACAGATGACAGCATCTGTCTTAAGGAGCTTACACTCAGAAAATACAAAAGAGAGAACTGCTACTTGTTGTACTGGGGGAATGAAGCACTGGGATTCAAGGACCTTCTCAGGGAGGACCTTTATCTGGATCTATTGTATTCGGGTTTAGATGGGATTCCTATTGGGCTCACGTCTATGTTGCTAGGCAGATGTGAATGAAGAAGCAGCTCATATGTTTCCAATCAAGAGCTGCCCTCTACATAGAGAAATTATTCACCCATGTCTATCAACAGCACTACTGGCACTCTAGTGCCTAGAGTGGCACATTCACTGCTATGGCCTGGTGGCAGGCAGAGCTTGCAGCTGGTGAGCCACAAGACATGGACAAGCTTCTCTCCAGGAATGGGGGTTTCCTCCTTTGGGATTGCTAACCCATGGCCCAGGTCCTCTTTCACATCCTTCAGCAAGGATGCCCTTCTGTATTTTGTAGGAGAAAAGTTTGGCTGTCCCGAGAGGAAGAAGCAGCAGCTACCTATGAAGGGGATGAGAAATTTCAGACAGATGCCTGATTCGTGCCACATATTTAAAAGAGATGAAACATACCATATATAAACAAAAGAAGTCTCTTCTAATAATGCTATGATCTAATGAAAGTTCTTATGATTTAAGAAATATTCACACCCACAAATGCTGACTTTTCTGCCAGCATGCATAATTTAAAGACAAACAAAAACCAGTCACTTTACAACCATGGAAGTAGTTTGGCGTTTGATGCAGAAGCGTCTCATAAATTACCTGATTTCCCTTCTACAGATACATAAAATTAAAATGTCTGGGTATCCCCATTTCCTTGGAGTGTGGGGATTAATTATATGCTCTCGGAAGTCTTAACAAAAAATCAATTTGCGAATGGGAGCTCTTCACTTCCCAAGAGCTTGTTTGACTGCACTCCATGTCAGCCAGCCCCGGATGGATGCTGGTGGTCCCTGTGAACGCAGATCTGCAAAGCCTCCCCTGCCACACTCTGTGCTGCGCACAGCTGGTGGTGTCAGCATTGATGAAGGATTGTGTTGAGCTTTTCTGAGGCAGAGCTGACGCAGTCATGCCGTCTCTTAGCTCCTCTGATCCCTCCCCAAGCTCCGTGGCCAAGCGCAGTTACGAGAGAGCAGCGGCTGAGCTGCCAAGGTCCCGAGCGGGCCTGCAGGACGCATGGCCACGGGAGCTGCACCAGCACTCGCTCACCAGTGAGAAACTCCTGCAGAGAGAACTGAACATCTGATGTGGCACTTGTGTGTAGGAGTCATCGTGAACAGCTATTTGTGGTTGAACTAAGAAGACCAAAAAGCCACAAGAAACCAAGACCATGATTGCTGGTGCTCACATATATAACTGTAGAAAGTACTCTTCTATGAACTGCAAGGGCTTTTCCCCTTAACAGTACTAGAAATTTAGATGTTTTAGAGCATGACTTCAGGAGTGAAAAATTAACTTTAATATGACCTTAAAGTCCATGTAAAGAAGTTGTTAACATCACTGGAATTTGTAATTGCTAATCATTTTGGAAACTATTTTCTTCATAGCCAGTAACAACAGATTTGCCAGACTTCTGCACAGCAATTAATATGATCATGCCTTTTTTGTTGGGTTTTTTTCCCCAATGAAAAAAAAAAACTGTGTGGAAATCACACATTTGGTTGAAAAGAGAAACTGCTCATGTGTTAAAATTCTTGCAAGACAGACTAGCCTTGACCTACTTACTTCTAAAATAAATAAATTGGTCATTATTAGTCAGTAAATTGGTCATTATTAGTCCAGACTTCCCTTTCAAGCACATTTTTACCACATCTTGAAAAAGGCAAGTCTATTGCAACTGGGGAGTTCCAGATATAATACGTTTTTCTGCCTTAGATGTAATCTGTGAGCTAATAATTAAATGTGCGAATGCTAAAGAAGTAAAGTGAAAGATTTGGGAACAAAAAAAACCAAACCAACTTAATCAGTTCTGTGACAGAGAAAACCTTATTTAAGTGCTTTGTTTTCAAACATCAGGATACACAAGCAAGCAAACACTTCATGTGTTATGAGACCCCTGAAACTTTCAACCAGATTTCAACTTTCTAACCTGAGGGATATGGCTCTCCATAAGGTTTACTGAGAGATAAGGGATGAAATCACACACTGAGTAATGAAAACATGACATATATAAAACTACATAAGTATTGGTCAAATCCAGAAGGGGGGAAAAAAAAGACTGATTTATTCTATGACATTTAAGCAACATCACCCTCAGTAATGGAGAGAGACTGAATAAATTGATCATTCAAACCAGAATGGCAATCCTTGTTACACATATTCTTTTCATCTTATGAAGTTTGGAAGGCTTCAGCTGTGTTTCTGATGGATGAATACATTGCTACTCTTCCTTGTTTATTTTACTGACACTCTAATGCCTTTTAATATCATTGTAAAATGGATCTGGCCATTTTTCCTCACATATAAATGTTTGCTTTAATTGAATAAGACATTAAGGGGTCTTTTGCTTTTCTCTCAGTAAGGAGCCTTTTGCAAAGCTGTTGTTTTCAGACATCCTCCACAGCTCTGCACAGTTCACTACTGTTAAGCATATGATGAGTTGTGTCAACAGCAATCTGTTCTGTCAATAAAAGATCAAAAATAAAACACAAGCCCAACTTTGTATAAACCTCCTTCCAGTAGTAAAGCTGACATGAAAAGCTTCTGAACAAGTCCCTCTGGACTAGTCCGAAGAGCAGCACCACCATCTCCTGAGCAGTGCCAAGCTGAAGTGCAGGGGCATGAGAAGGTTGAATTTGGGATCATACCTGACACCTGAGCAACTCAAACCTCCACCATAAATGGAATGTTCAGATCACAAAATATAAAGTGTCATTCCAACTGCAGACAAAGCTTTCCAGAAGAATTCATGGAAAAGTAAATATAATGACAGAAGGCATGGGTTTTAGAGCAGCATGCTGGTTTTGCTTAAAAATCAACAAGCTGTGGGCAAAATCTGAAGAAAATTAAAAGGCAGTATAAAATTCAAGGGGAGAAATGCACAGGCATGGAAAATCATGAGGGACGTATCTCTCACCCCAGGGCTGTCAATCCGGATGAGAAGCAGTTCTACCGACAGCAATTCAACTTCTCTTGCTGCACACACTGCACTTATTTTGACTGGGATATTATTTGCACCACCAGCTCCTAACGACATCTCAACAGAGCATTCAGAGTCCTTTGGCTGCCAAGTGAGAACCATTAAATAGTGCTTGCTTCTTAAAGATGCCTGAGATTGTCACCCATGATTTGTCACATCAGAGATTTGTCAGAAGGCAAAAAAAACTGAGCAATACAGGCTAACAAGATGAATGCATGGACACAGAAATTTGCAAAGTATAAAGAGCATAAACACAAAGATGTCAAATGTTCTTTACAAGCATTATTGGTTGCCAATGCCAATCCCATTGAGTATCCTTGCTAGCACCAAAAAGGACATCTGCAACCTCACTCAGACCTTCTCTACTCTGCCCCTCTGTGCACGTGTTTACATCTGCACAAACACTACCCATTCTTACATGGCAGCTCCTTATACCCACACTGGTCAGCTCTGCATACATGTCCAGACTTCGACAGGACACACAGGAGTAGAAATTAAGCCTCCTACATGTTTAAGTATTTGGAAGAATATCATGTGGAGCTAAAAAGAAAAAAGGACATGATAATCTGGGTAGAAGAGTGGGAGTACCCTATGTTTCTTCTATGTGGGCAGTCAGCAGCAGAATGCTTTACAGCCTAGATGGCTGTAAAGAATACCAAACAGAGAATGGAAACAGTGCATCATATCATGATGTCAAGGCAAGGCCACATCAAGCATGTTCAGATTACAGAAAAGCTCTCCCATTTAGTTTCATTTTCCTTAAATACTAATGTTAAGAACTAGATTCTGACAACAGCTGTGGCAGTTAACTGTATCTAAAGAATTTTTTTATTTTTTAGTTAAACTGAGAGAAGGTCCAAAGTTTAGCACCTTTTCCTATGGCTTGTCCTGAGCATAACTGGGGTGCTGGTCCAACCAGACACATTTCAGACTGTTAGAAATGCTGAGATTAATCTGTTCCACTTTGCTTTGAGCCAAGTAGGAGCATGCACCATCCATTGCTGTGACTACCTCAAATGACCAGAGCATGGAATTTCTGCCCCTTTTATGCAATACCAAACTGCATCCACCCCACCTTTCACCAGCAAAGCCTTTCTGTCTACACAGGACAAGGGGGCTGGGAAAGGGGCACCTATAAGTGGCAGCCATGGCACTGGGACCTGAGCTAGAGCTGTGGTTAAGGAAGACAGCACTTCACATCCATGTTTGCTCCAATTATCAGTAGAGTTAGACATTTCATAAGTAGCAGTGGAACAGAGGCAGTAAATCTCACAGCAAAATCTCACCAGCTATACTGGTGAAGATCCTAAGTAATAAACAACTAGAAGAAATGCTGTTCTTCTCCAGCATCAAAACTAAGATAATTGTCCCCTTTTTTCTCCTTTCAGATGTCACTTTTGAAACACTTGCACATCTAGCTTGAAGAGCCTGTAAGATTCACACCAATTAGAGATGGATACCATAGTAACACTTTCTCTTACAAGGATTACAGTTCTGCAGAAATAAAAAATCAATTACAAGCCAGTTATCCCAACACAAACCTGCACAGTTAGGAGCCTGACAGGAGATGACAGCTTGATGCAGACCGTGTGTGCGTAACTGGTAACCACAGGGCAGGTTTTCCCCTGTGTGCACATTTGGTCTCCTGTGTGAGTCTGTTACCTGTGGACATGTAATGAAGAGGGAACCACGGGGCAGAGGCCATGCCTGCCTCTGCAATGGCTTGCTGACCAAAAAGAAGCTCTAACTTCTTTATACGCATTTCTCAAAGACACTACGTCACTGCATATTCACTAGTACACAGAAAAGCCTTTCACAGACAAGAAAGCAGAAAAAACAGGTAATGCTACAATAATCAGAAACAGAAAGGACATACCTTGTGGTGAATGAGCTGCCAGCTCACTTACATTAGGTAAAGAACAAGTAAAAGCAAAGCTATAGAAATACATAGATAGTGGGGAAAGTCCACACTGAATCCAGTATGAAGACACAGCCCCATCCCTATTAATCTCCAATCTCCACAGATGTTTATTCTCTTTTCTCGATCAACACCTTCAAGTGACTCCACCTCTTGCTTCCCAGAGAAGCTTCCACTGAATTGTTTCCACCATGACAGAAGACCAAAGTGTAATTCAGAACAGAACATAATTTAAATTATCTCCAAAATTTACTTACACGTCACCTACTTTTTTATCTCATTTCCCTCTCTGACACAGGTCTATGCCTTTAGAAGCTAAAAATCTCTACTGAAGTCTTCCTTGTTTCTTAACGGACTTTAATTGACATTTAGCACATTTTCAATCTGGTTAAAAAAAAAAATCCACTGAGTGCAGAATATTACTGACTTCTTTCTCCATTTACATCCTCAATCTTAAAGAACTAATTCAAAACACACAGGTTGTTTTTAAGCTGTTCCAAGTATTTGTTTTGCTAACTTTGCAGACCTCCTAGTATGTATAATGTTACTGCTGCTTTCTTCCATACACATACAGAGTCAGTCTTCTATTCCCAGTTATCCAGGAGATCATTTTTTCTCACTCAAATATCTCATCTTAGCCTAATTATCTGCTCCAACTTCTGTTCCCTGGTGGTTATTTTGGTGCTACAGAAAACTAGAAAAATTAACTCAGTTTGAATACTTTTTGTATAGGAAATGAAACTCAATCATGTGGCACTGTAGCAGGATACTTTAGTGATCTTTGATTTCACTGTATAAAAGCTAACACAAAAAAAGGTGACTAAAGTTTCCAAAGTAAAATATCAGCCTGGCAATTTGACAGATATGTGAGGGCTGACCAAAATTTGCATGCATATCTACATAAATATTGCAATCACTATAGTTTAGATTGGAAAAGAATAAGTACTTAGTCTAAACCCCAGGTTTCATACACTTATGACTTTCCAAAATATTCACCTTAGAGGCTGAAATATTCCATGCTAGGTCCATATTTAAATAATATTATTTTAAAAGACCAAACCACACTTTTTCAGCTTTTTATGCTCTTGGTATTCAAGACACAATAACATGCAAGAACTCAAGAGGAAAAAAAGATGAAATCACGACAGCAACGTGTGAGTTGCCATGTACTAAATCTTTAACTTTCCTCTTAAAAAGATAAGTAGACCAAGTTTAGGAATAAAGATTCATCCACATGACAAAGCTCCAGCAGATGCTGCTCTTTTACACCGCACTGGCTGTTCCAGCTACTTCTGCACTTTCTGTCATGAACAATTCAGTAGCATCACTGGATTGCACAGAATTGCTTAGGTTGAAAAAGACCTTTAAGATCTCCAAGTCCAACCATTAACTGGTTTTCATTCCAGCTTTTGGTTCCAGATTCTGATTTCAACCCAGTTGATGGCAGCAAGAGGAAATGGGAACACACCAAAATATGGTGGAGACCTGTCTCCACGTCTCACTGGTTTTGTATGTTCTGAATGTGAAGTCTAAGAAACATTTGTGATACAGAAGGACCATTGCACCATACCATCCAAAGAGATTAAAAGAAAAAAGAGCAACTGCCCCAAGTGTCTAACACATTGCAGTTGTAACTTCTCAACCAAAACTGGGAAATCTTAAATTTCTTCTCTAAGACAGTTATACTGAACATTTGTAATATTTGTTTTTATTTCTGACTCCAAGTTAAATAAAACCTGTATTATTTGCTATGACTAAACATGAATAACTGCCAAACATTTATAAAACCTGAGTGACCACAGAAAATTCCAGTTCAATTCGGCCAACAAGTAAGAAAATACTAAAATATCATTAAAATGTGCCTTTATTTTTCTATTATAAGAGAATTCTCCATAAACCAAGTTGATTCTGTTTTACAAGACTTTCCTCCCAATATAATAAATTTTCAAGATGATCATGAACAGTGTAAAGCTGTAAATTACACTTCTTGTTCAGGGCTTCAGCAAAGTTTCTTCAGTTGTTGTAATCCTGGAGAGCCTGAGCCATGAAAAGCTTGCCCAGGTTCTGTGCATTGAACTCCTTAATATTCTGGCAGTAGGTATTAATTTGACCTGTCAAAAGAAAAGAGTAAACCCTTGTCAGTTTTGAAATTCAGAAAGACACCCCAGAAAATAGTTTTTCAAAAGACAAATGTGTATGAATCACTGAGGATTTATATGGACGCCATTAACTCTGCTCAGCTATTCCACACTTAGGAATTTTATATTTTCAGGATGCCCAAAGATGTTTGTAACTAAATTAGGAAAACAGGTAAAATGATATGCTCAGAAAAAACCCTTACTTTTCCAGCACTACAATTTCTGAAATACATATGACAATAAAAACAATAAGCAATTCTTGCTGCTGAACTGAAAGCTCAATCACATTAATTCTTCATTTTAGCTGCTCTAAAAATTCTACAAGACTGAATTTCAGTGCTGTTCTTATGTAAATGCCTTCTCTATTAAAATATTTGCAAGAAATATTTTTCAGCAGCACATTTAAAATTGTGCCATTCCTCTCTGACATTCTGCTAGCTTTTTTTTCTACCTAATATTTCACTTTATTTCAAAAATCATCAGGGTATGAAGATTTGTCAGTGCTTTACAAATCAAATGTGCCCATCAAAGCATTTTTATACTCTTACAGCTACAAGTTATTTCCCTTGTTAGCTACGAATAGCAAAACCTGAAGCCAGTTTAATCAAAATTAAGGCTGTTTAGAAAGCCAATAAACTCTCGATTTAAAGAGAAGTAGAGAACTCTCTATTTGAGAAGTTTCAATGCCTCAGAGACAAAGACCTGAGTTTTATTCTTTATCCACAAACTTTACTTCATCTAAGTTGAAGTGGATGCTTTCAATTCTTCCCCTGACTATGGTAAAAGAACAAACAAAGAAAGTGCTTTGGCTGAAAACTGTCTTTTCCTTTAAGTATAATAGTTTTCAATTGCTTCTCTCGTAAGGGGTGATTCATCCTAAGCTTTCACTTTCATAAAAAACACATCTACACATATACACTCTTCAGTTGCATTTATAAGCTCTGCTAGAGCTGAATATTTAAATACTTTAATGCTGCTAGGATTCAGTAACTGCTAAAAACTATAAAAACAATAGGGTTTTCTAAAAGAGTCTGTAAGGAGTAATAAATCAAGAATATTCTTTCTTCTAAACACAGCACTTATTATCAGTGTGAAACTATTCAATATTAAAATAATAAACTCTTGGTCACTTCAAAACTCAGGTAATTCAAATCCACTTTTTTTTTTTTTTTTTTTTTTTTAATGCCAAAGCACTCTTTGGTGTACAGAACATTACCAGGATTTTGAATTTTCTCTCAGTAGAAAACAAGGTGATAGCTATCTGATCCAAAAAGCCTGCTACAGTTAAACAATTTGCTTTCTCATGACATTTTCCAAACTTATTTTACTTAGCAGGGCACCTAGGTTGCCTGCTCTCTGGTGGCACTGTGAGGTCCCAGGTGTTTTTATCCTTTCAGGAGGCACAGAACAGGCACTGACAGTGGCTATGCCTGCAGCCCACCAGTGAACTGAAGAAATTGGGGGGTGGTATCTCTAGCTATGCTTTATTCCAATTTATATTTTCTCTCTCCTGACAGTGCAAGAATATGGGGCTAGTTTCTCTAAATCTCTGGCCATACAAAAAAAAGAAATTATCTCCACTCTATTTGAAATTAAAAACAAAACCTTCTCAGCTGCTGCAACAATCAGTTTAAACCTAAAATATTATCAATAACTTGGGGCTGCTATCAACTGCTCTGAATGAGAAGTTCCAGCCCAAAGAGCTTATTCCTGAGTCTTGTCTGTACAGCTCCTGAACTTCTGGAGCTGAGGGAGGGGCTGGGGCGTCAGTGAAGGGGGCAGTTACACCCATTCAAGGAAAAAGCCTGCCCCATGGAGCATTTCTCAATCTCTCCTTTAAAATGTCAAATTTACAATATCAAGGATAGGATGTGGAATGCTACCTAGCTAAAATATCATACCATGATGGCAAAGGTAATGAAAACTTAAAATGCTTTCAAAGGATACAACTGTACTTTTTCCAAGCAGACATGCTTTTGTTCAAAGGCAATTTGAAAGCACTGCTAAACATTACCTGCAATAAGGAGTGACTCCATTCTTGGAGGTGGTTGTGGTGGTTTAAAAAGCTTATTGATGTCCTCCTCAGGAAGAGGGGGCTCTCCTCGGCTTTGACGCTGTATATTTTCTTGCTGACGTCTCTGCTGATACTGAAATAAAACAACAGAATCAAAATGCAGCAGGACTTACAAAGCTGCAAAAAAATTTCTTTCCAGATGTTTTCAAGAAACCAGCAAGTATGTTTTAAAAAATACGTTTTTTAATGCAATTCAGGTTACTACAAACAATATAATGCAATTCACAGTTCATTTCAATTCACTGGCAACAGGGCTTAGCTTCTAAAATTTTTCAAAGACAAACACTGTATCTGATGGCAAGAATTGAGCATGGTTGAGAAAGGCCTCTACTGCCCCACACGACAGAGAAAAGCAAGGGTGGAATATGGAGGTGTGAGAAGCCATCACCTCAGACAGTTGCACAAACCAAAAATTCTGCATTTTATGTAAGTTAAAGGTCAAAACAATATTAATGTGAAAGGGGAAGAGAACTTGATTAAATAAGGTATTTTAAGCCAAAAAATATTAACTCCAAACTGAGAACAAAGTGGTGGCTGAAACCAAGCACAATGGTTCATTTCTCCATTAATATGCTAGAATAGCAGCTTGTAAAAGTTTTTCTGCTATATATATATATATATAAAAAAATTTGTTTTCCATACTTCTCTTTGCCACAGAGATTACTCAAACTTAATAAAAATTGAGAGAAACGTTTCTGCAGCTATCAGATAAACATTTGTTCTTGCAAAGCTCATAAATTCAGGAACTATGTGAGATTTCATACTGTATGAGGATTTAGTTATGAAGTTTGTCTTCAAATTCCTCCATCCAACACAAGAAAAAAGTCTTTAAGGAGACAAAGAGTACAGAGTGTTTTCTCTTGCTTACTTAAATGTATCTGTGATCCAATGAGTTTGAAAACAGTTCTTACTTGGTGGCACAATCAAATGAAGTAATTTTTTTCCAGTAGTAGTGACAAATACATGTTTTTGGACAATGTTAAAAATAAAATATGAAATGCCCATATTTGTATGTGAATTGCATGCAGTTTCTTCTTTCTTTGTATTACCCCATTCACTTCTCAGCAGTCTGCCTATTATTCTTTATTGAAATGGCTTGCTCTTAATCACAATTGCTCCATTCTAGAAATGAAGTTACGACCACTAAGTATGCTGCAATGAGCCACTACTGAAGCAGCTATAGTTAGTAAAGAAATTAGTGAGACACCATGGAACCTTCCTTGCTCTGCTTTTCAAAATAAATAGATCCCCTTGTTGTTAACAAAAACCTTTGAAGTAGATGCCATCATTCTATTCAAATTAGGCAGTAAGGGAAAAAAAATACTGAAGATAACATGCATGAAGCTTCTATGTCCTTGGGCATTCCATAGCTAGGACAGATCACTGATCATGCGCTCCTTCCCAAAAATATTCCCTGCCCAAGCTACACTTTACTTATGTGAAAAAAAGCAAGTTTGATTTTAAAACAGTCTGAATGAAGTCTTTTACATGAACAACAGGTGCTCTTTTTAATAATCACTTACTGTGTGTGGCAATACCTGCAACATTTTATCTTAAAAGTGATCTGGCCCATTTTCAGTTGGCCAGTATTGAATCTTGTCATATCTCTGTCTGCTAGATAAAAGAGCTCAAATTTATCCTTCACACAGGTATCTCTTGAGTAAGCAAGTAACTTGGTAACTTTTCATATTATGTGAATTCTGTTCACCAAAATATTCCCTCCAGGCTTTCAAATAATTCTCATGGTGCTTTTTTCCAATTTACCACCATCCTCCTACAGTCAGACAGAGCATTGCTTTACCTGTGCAGCAAGAGCAAAGAAAGTAATATTGTCTTCAAATAGCAGAATAGTTAAGGTTGGAAGGGACCTCTGGAGGTCCCTTGTCCAACCCTTCTGCTCAAGCAGGGTCAGAGATTGAATATGAAGAGTGCTGCTCTTCATACTCAATCTCTAATCAATGGATTTTAATTCTAATTCTCTAATGCTTTGGATTTTAAAGAGGCCCTTTGGCACCAGGAATTGATAGTCAGCATCACCCAATCAGCATCACTATTTATTGATACTAAATATGACTCAAATGTCCTTTTCAATCAGAGAACAGTCCAACTTCCTCACAGTCCACTGGACTATGCTTCTTTATTTCTAGATACATGACTACATGTGATTGTACTAAGACACAGTTTGGTTTAGAGCAAAACTTGTACTTTCACCCCTTTCATTTACTGAATCTCTTATTCCTGTATCCATGGTGTATTTATAAATTGTTTTGGTTTATCCTAAATCACTAAAAAACATGTAAAATAGCAAAGAAAGCTAAATTCATACCCTACATCAGTAGAAGTGAATTCATTTGGTAATTGCCCACTGACTAACCCATTTTATAAATCTTCTTGTACTGGGTTTGTGTGGCAAGATTTTGGTAGCAGGGGGACTACAGAGGTGGATTCTGTGAAAAGCTGCCAGAAGCTGCCTCCATGTCCAATATGGCCAACAGCAGCTGGCTCTGAGATGGACCCAGCACTGGCCAACACCAAGCCCAACAGTGACAGCAACAGCACCTCTGGGGAAAAAATGCCAGCCAAGAGAGAGGAATGAGAGTATGTGAGAGATACAACCCTGCAGACACCAAGGTCAGTGAGGAAGGAGATTCCTCTGCAGCCTGTGGTGCAGAACATGGTGAAGCAGCTGTGCCCTTGCAGCCCATGGAGCAGGGGAGGAATGTGAGGGGACCTCTCCCTGAGGAGGAAGGAGCAGCAGAGGTTTATGATGAACTGACCACAGCCCCTGTTCCCTGGCCCCCGGCACTACTGAGGGGAAGAAGGAGAGAACATTGGGACTGAAGTTGAACCCACAAAGTAGGGATGAGTAAAGGGAAGGTGTTTTAAGATTTAGGTTAATTTCTCATCACCCTACTCTGATTTGATTGATAACAAATTAAATTAATTACCCTAAGTCAAGCCTGTTTTGCCTGAGATGGTAATTGGTGAGTGACTTCTCCCTGCCCTTAGATCAACCCATAAGACTTCTGCATTTTTTCTCCCATGCCCAGCTGAGGAGTGACAAACTGGCTTTCTGGGGCATTTGGCACCCAGCCAGGGTCAACCCACCACACTGCTTAACAGGTGTATTTTTGAAAGATCTTGCTTAGATCCCAATTTATCTGTCTTGGACAACACAAGACAAACTATATTTTGTGGGGAAAAAAAAATGCTCTCATTTAAGTTTGTCCATGTTACCAACCTGATGTTTCTGCTGCTGCTGCTTGCTTACGTTCCTCAGGTAGGTATTATATTTAACAATGTCTTGGCTCATCTCATCCACTCTGTCCATCAGCAGCTGCAGGCTCTTCCCAAGGTGATTACTGAAAAAGGAGAAGCATTCATGAAAGATTAAATTTACTACCAAAAAAATTAAAAATTTAAAATTCATTCTGTCTCTTGACCAGTATTTCTGCACTAATGACACCATTTGCAAATTTTTAAGCTCCTGATTATCTTTGTTCATATATTTATTTGATGATACTTTACATGGTATCTCCTCCTCTAGCATCTTTGCCTCACTGCAAATACCAAGTTTAAGTGTTTTGGTCTTTCTAGGAACCTCCCACTAATGAAAAAACAATGCCTTGCATGAATTTACAGTTATTAAAGATGCAGGGCATCCATCTAAAAGAAAAAGTCTGATGTTTTGGTGACATGCAACCCAAGCAACAATCCGGGAGATGTGCTCAAAGTGTTTGGTTTCAAATTACTTTTTAAAATTCATTACGTGAATTTGGTTTTGCACAAATTTTTAATTATCCCTCTGTTAAATATTATTCTGAGTAAGAACAGTTAAATATTCTTCAGAACTCCATCTCATTAACCATGCCTGGAAGTTCAGCAGACATGGTTTGATCCTAGCTGTTGAGAGGGAGTCTGTGTCCTGTCCAGCCAGCTCCACATTCCATACCATAGGCAACATGGAAGCAGCAGGCTGGGCGTGTCCAGCTATGCGATCTACTGCCTTGGCCAGACAAATGCAGTCTGTTAAACAACTTTTATTGTTACCATTTTTAGCAATGCATTCAGTATTTTGCAGAAATGTTCAACTTAAGGTATACCTTCCAAGTCAAAGTTTTGGAAGTTTTTAGGTTGGTGCCCATGGAGACATCCTCCTAAATTGTGTTTACAGGGTAGAGCAGTAAAAGAAGGACACTTTCTACTCACTATTGATCTCTTTGATCAGAAGCTGTTTTGTTGGCTCTGTTATCCTACTTGGCTGATTACCAACAACTCAAAACTCCATCTTTCTCCTCCTCTGAAATCTAATAATCATGAGAGTTTCTTTCCAATTTAAGTTTGGTGCACTTCAATGTCAGAATCCCACCCCTCAATCATCGTTTCACAATGTTATCTGAGATTCTTTCTTCTTTCACAATGCTTTCCTATCATCCTACAGCCTATGGACTGGAAAAACTCTAACTGGAAGACACAGGCATAAAGTCAAAAGAGAATCGCACATGTAATACTGTGCACACCCCTAAGTGTAAATTATTTCCAGACTCCATAGAACTCATAGCTGGAGACAGAAGGTGATCATGCACTTAGGAATACCTGCAGAGAAGAGAGCTGGAGACACCCTTATCTCTGAGTGCAAGGACAGCTGTTTCACTCACTGGGCTGCTCACTAAACAAAGGTCTGCATCAGGAACCTCAGACCACAATTTATTTACAAGCCAGAGTTAAATCGCACTTGCGTACAGAGGCAGATGGTGTGGAGGATTTCAGCTCCACAGCAGCAAGAAAGGCGCCACTATAATAATTATTTTTAAACTTCTTGGGGTTTTTTTGGTTGAGCATTTCAAGCACATGATATTTAGAACTGTGGAATATTGCCATGGCCAGGAGCATGCATGCTTTCAGTTTTTTACAGAGTTTACATTGTATGGAGTTAGTGTTAGAACTGGATATTATCAGAAATGCCTGTATGGGTACACACTAATAGCTTTGTAAGGTATGTGCACAACAGAAATACAGAATTATTTTACAGATAGTGTCCCTGTGAAATATAGTTGGTTACAAAGAATGATTTTATGTGAATCTCTTTGGGACCAGCTTAGTACAACAGAGCACAGAAACAGAGAGTTATTGTCAGAAGTTGCAGTAACACAGTGTTTGCTCTCATTGCCAGGGCAACAAAAAACAGATAACTTAAACAGATGTGAACTGAGACACGAAGTGATAAGTATGCTGCAAATACAGAACCAGCTTTTCCCTCAGTTCTCATGGGGCTGATACCCTTTTTTGCTCCATCTCTTAAAAAATAGAAAGACAAATAGGAAGCAGTTTATAAAAATGCTTACATACCATCTCTAAGTAAGTTTTATTCAGCTGAAGTTTATTCTGCTGATACTTTGAAGTTAGATCACATTGCTCCAGACCATAACACTCATCATACACCTAATTTGCCCAAAGAGTGCTTTAGGCACCTCCATACACTGTGCATTCCCTACAGCAGATCTCAAAGCTCACACTGCCACATACCTAAATGCCCTCTATGCATCAATACAATTAAAAAAAAGTTTTAAAAAAAATATATATTTTAAAAAGTGGTCCCAGTAAGTGCTGCTTGCATCCTTGTCTAGACTCACTTCCCTACAGGGCTCTGTGACAGTCAAGTGTAGACAATGCAGAGCTCAGCACTTGCATTTGTTGTTGTTCTGGGGGGATCAGTAATAAAGAAACTGCTATTTCAATGGCTGCATTTCAGTCAGCAGATTCAGCAAAAGAGTCAATTAAATTGAGTTTACATTTAAATTAGTGAGTAATGCAGACCAACAGGAACAGACCTATAAAGCAAAACAGCTGGTGCTGAGAAACCAATGGCCATGCTACATGTGTTTGGGGGGGTTCTTATCACTGCTTCTGACATGGTCCAGTGATCTGCAAGTGGCTGAGGCACAGTAATTATCCTCCCAAAGCCTCTTTTCAGTTTAATTTCACCTGAAACAAATCAGGTCTGAGATCACAATGACCTGAAGGCACTCTTGAATTGAGCTAGAAGACAGCTCCACCAATAAGATAGCACCAGGAGACCACCACTCCTCTGGTACAGTGAATCTTCATGGAAGAAAACTATCAGCTTTCATCACAAAGTCCCCCCTCTCACATGGGGACTGTGTTCTTTTTTGTGAAGAAATACAGACAAGAAAAGAGGGGGGAAATTAAAAATCAGAAAAAGTACCTGTCATGTGGATTCTTACACATCTAATGAAGAATAATCTAATGTGAGAACACTCCTTCACCACAACTGTTACCAGAATCACGGACCTGCAAGGAGTGACCCATAGAACTTCTGGAAATTTGAGACTTATTTGTGTAGCTTAGATAGCATAAGCAAAAATGCCCCCAAATGACTAACACATACAAACTGCCAAAGGGAAATTGTCAAAGCCTCTTTACATCATAAAACACAATAGAAACTATAGTCTGGAAAGCAGTTTCTTGAGCTGTGCATTTTTTCTGTAACAGCCTTATATGTAATGGGATGTAATTGTTTACCCACAAGGGCAGATATAAGATCAGGTCATTGACACATGAGATTCCTTGTTTAACAATGATCAAATACAAGGGTCAATTAATTCTGAGGGTGAAAGGCAGAAACCTATGAGCAGAATAGCCTAACCTGCAGATAACACTGATGGTCTTTCCTGTCTTGTTCTTCCTGCTGGTGATCCCTGCAGTTGGCAGTGATGGAATCCAGCACCCACAGAAGGAGAAAGCAACAATGATACATTAACTGAACTCACAGATCACTCACTGCACAAGGGCATCCTTTTAGGATACAGATCTGGCTAAGAGACCTGAATGCAAGCCTTGCTCTTCCCAAGGGAGTGAGTGCTCATACCACCAAAGCCTCCCTTTTGCAGATATATTTTAAGGAGAGCAAAGGTCCAGTTCACTGTTGCCAGCAAAGGCAGCTTAAGAGGTTCCACCATCAGCATCTCCCTGCCTCTCCCTTTGCCCACAGCTTACAGCAACCTGAGCTGTACGGATTCAGCTGTTTGTGTGGGCACACCTCAAACTCCTTCAGTGAAACAGTCTACTCTAAATGCAAAAACACCCCCTGTTGGGGTTTCTATTTTTTTGGGGAGGCAGAGGGGAAGGCTGGAAGGCAGGAGTGGGAGTCTGACTTTTTCCATCAGACTATGCCACAAAAGCTATTTGTACTGCCATATTCTGAAACAGATGAGGAAATAAAAATCTTTGAGGGTGGGAGGGATGTAGAGATGAAATGGGGGTAGTGGGGAGAAACAAGACAAACAGCTGGGACTGGAACCTCAAACTGGCTCTGCTTCTGTAGCATTCATAATGGGGAACTACACATGAAGCCCATATTTCAGCATCTTTAATCAGAAAAGGACTCCAGACACACTTGCTAAAGGTCTGAAACATCCAAAATGAAGCTTCAAGTCAGACAGCCAAGCTTCAAAGAGAAGAAGCAGTTCCCTTGGCTCCCAGCTCCCCTATGCTGCTCACTCCTTTGCCAGTGTCCAGGCACAGCTGGGCTCAGCTGGCACAGCCCGCGGGCCCGCGCTGCCCCACGAGCCGGCGGCACTGCTCCTCCTGCTCCTCTGAGACCCCAGTCACGGTGCTGCACCCAGGCACTAAAGTTTGGGCTTTAACAATCCTGAAGCTGGAGATGTGCAAAAAAGACAGCCCCCTAAACCTGTCTACAATTGCCATAATTGGACCCCCTCACTTAATCGATTTTATTCTGCTTGTACCATGGCTAAGGAAGATGAGAGCAAGGAACAGCAAGAGAAAGTGCTGGAAAATGCTGTATCGGCTGCTCATTTTTTCCACTTTCCACCACTCCACCGAGGCCTCCTCTCAGCCACTGCTTTTTGGGACAGGTGCCATCCTGTTCAGAATTTTCCTCCTGGTGGGAACAGCTTTGGGTGGATTAGAGAAGTACTGCTGGGCAAAGCACATCTTTTTGACTAAAAATGTGTAAGGTACGTTCCCACCACTTAGCAGAACTTGTTTACATCTCAGCATTTCAGCCTGAGTTCAACCTGTGTTATTTAAGAGGATTTTGTTTGAATGAGATATGTAAGTCAAGAGTCTTGAGTTCCATTCTGTTTTCTATTCTGACTTTGATGTGTACCTCTGGGCAACAAATTTACTCTCTCTGTGTCAGGTTCCCCCACCTGCAAATTAGAGATTTTCATAATTATCTTAATAATCCGTTAAGCACATTGAGAGTTTTGAATAAGCAGTGCAATGTATAAAGGTTAATATTGTTTTTAAAAGCCAAAGCAACCCTTCTTATGTTACTTCTGCAAAAATACTGCATCTGATGTTTGAAAAATATAACTGCCAAGTAGATGTTAGTGCAGTAAATGTTCAGCACATGTTTGCTTCTACTGACGCACACTATTAGAAAAATTGTTTGAGACAAATTGAGATATTATAGAACAACCCTATTATGAAGCTAGACCACAAAAAAGCTTTTTTTAATTTAAACTAGATCATCAATAGAATAAGGAAGAGATGGAAGAGAATGAGAAAGTTGGTTGTAATTATTTCCCTGCAGATCTGGAACATTATCTGACAGGATTTTAATTCTTGAGACTCTATCAAAAGACTGGCAGTACTCCAAGGTCTTCAAGACAATTTGGTCCTTAAGGGTAGCAGGATAACTGTTTGAGTAAAAGGCCTTTACTTGCTATTACTTGCTAACCTTGTGCTGGTCTGCCTTCAACCTCTTTGCCTAGAGGACTTGAGTCAATTCATATTTCACAAGAGAAACACAACTTTATGTCCAAAAAAGTAAATTACTATATACAATTATCACAAATATACTTCAAATGGAGAAAGATACTAAGGTGCAAGCAAAGTGCCTCAAATAGGTAGAGCTTTAAACTCAGACAAGGTGGGTGGCTGAACATGTGAAAATCTTGAAGAAGCAAACTCTCCAGAAGAGAGGAACTATGGGTAAATAATTTTATTGCCAAAATCATTGCTTCAGAGAGTAGAGAAGTTCAGGGATGCTCCCAAGGAGCCAAAAAAGCCCCCCAAA
Source organism: Molothrus aeneus (assembly GCF_037042795.1). NCBI lineage: Eukaryota > Metazoa > Chordata > Aves > Passeriformes > Icteridae > Molothrus > Molothrus aeneus. Next base: position 137,482,798 of record NC_089646.1, on the reverse strand, counting down.
AGCCCATCAAACCCAAGACTCCAAGGAAATAAAACAACAACAAAAACCTAAACAAAAATAAAAACAAATAAACAAACAAAAATGTCACAAACTCTAAACAAACAAAAAACCAAAACAAAACCCCCCACAATTAAACAAAACAAACTAAGACAAAAACCAAAAAACAAGGCCAAACCCAAAAAGTAGCTTTGAAGTTACTGTCAACAACAGCAAAGTTAAGTAAGGAAGATATGCACCAAAATTAAAAGTTATTTGAAATGTTTTAGCCTAAACTGCTGAAAGACAAAAATAAGGAAATATGAAAATAAAACTCCAGAATAGTGGAGATTTGAACTCCCTTTCTTCAGGTAATACATGCTTTGACAGAGTAACCTTCATAGCTGAATTCAAGTAAAAACTGGCTAAACATTTCAGCAGGCAGTACAAGTCACCTAACCTTGAATAAACAAGCATTAAAATGCTTTAATTTGCCACCTGCTTTGCCAGTTATACCAATATAAGATATCATTGAATATAACCTGCCTGGTAAGTAAAAGTAGCTATCAAATATTAAACAAAGGACACATACAAAAACCTCCAAACAACCCACTGGAGTAATTCCCAAAACTTTCTCTCCTTCAAACCAAACTAAGCACCTTACGTTCCTCAAAGAGATCAGGTGAGCTTCAAAAATCTGCCAGGAAAGTCTGGTTTTAGTTTTGGGCTGGTACTTTTCTTGTTCACCTCTCATTCCCTTTACTGGTAAAAAGACCAACACAAAAGCCTGTCTGTCTTGCATCAGACATTTAACACCAGAACAGAAAGTAATTTGTACATTTCTTATCTTTTATCTTGAGTCAGGACAGTGGCACAGAACAGTTACTACATAAGAGCTAAAGCTGTGATTTGTGATCTGTTCAAATTACTTGCCATTTCCGGAACTGTACTGTGTCACTAGCAGCAGCCCTTACTAGATCCAGGGTGCCAGGTAGTCCCAGCCCTTTATACAGGAGGAAACCCAAAGAATCAACTGAGGGCAATGCTGCCAGGCCACCTGGGAACCTTCTGTACCCTCAGCATGGTTCTTCCTCATTTTCACCACAAAGTGAAAGAGCTCACAAAGAATCAAACCACTGTCATCTCCTACATCCAGTCCTCACCCTCTCCTCAAATGGGAAAAGCTTTGTGATCTTTGACCATGGAAAGAAAATTACTTACAGAACACCTGCAGAGTAAACACACTGAGTATCTCAGCAAGAATTCTTCACTTCATTAATTCCAATGTGCAAAGTAACAACTTTACTGGACAGAATTACTGACTAAGTATTACTTGTGGCATTCGTAAATACCCCAGCAGAGTTCAACTCTATACTCATTCTCTCTTGATCACTTCTCTAAAAGCTATCAGATCCTTCTGAACATCCACATAAGCTCAAGTAGAGAAAGTGGAAAATTTTTGCTAACTTAGGCAACACAGGGACCACTAGAAATACATATCCATTAACTTCAGCGTTACATGATGGGTGAAGGAAGGGGAGCAGGAGAAAAAAGGAAAAAGAAAAAAGGCCACTAGAATCAGAATCTTGGCAGACAATAGCTTGATGCCAAAGTGAAGTGTTTTACCCCAAAAAACTATTCATGAATACAACCTAGCATTATTTTGTGTATCTCGTTATTTTGGTCAGACCAATAATAATCCAACTGATTGTGTTGTGTAAGATTTAAATACTGCCAAATTTTTAATCATACTGCTAGAAGTCGTGCCTACTTTGTTATCAAAAGTGGATTTTCAGGGCAAAGTGCTACAAGAAGAAAAAGTTATTCCTAGACAAAGTTATGAGAAGATCATTTTAGAAACTCTTAAAACAATTTCCAACATCATGAATGCTGTCTGTCATGACAATCAGTGGCATTTTGCCTGTTTATCAGAGCCTTTATTATTTTATTTTAAAATTCATCCTGCTACTGAAGATTTCTTTATTATTAAAATAATTTATGTAATTACTAACAGAATGTTTAACAAAACCTATTTTTAATAGATCTATTTGCCTAAAATTTCTGAGTGCCCATATTTTCTTGAAAAACCACACTCTTGTGAAACATTTATACATTTCAAGCACTGCAAGTATATGAGGATAAGAGACTGAATTTAGTCCTTGAATCTAATGCTACAGTTTTACCATGCAGTTTTTCCTTCAGCAAAAGAACATGAAGGGTAAAGTGTTAACCCCATTAGAAGTCAAGGCAAAGCTTCCATGGACTGTAATGAGACTGGGATTTCACCCAAGGTGTTAAACTGTGGTTTGGGAAAGTGAATAAAAGTACATCCATTATTGTAACAAGTACTTACCTGCTAGCCAGACTGAGCAACTCATGTCTATCGGCTACTGCAGATTTCTTTTCCAGTTCCCACAACATCACATTGATCAGGTATGAATTCTTAATTACAATAGGCACTTCTTCAAACATGTTTTCATATGCAATATTTGCTTTTTTCAAGCTGTGAAAAAAGTTACAGAATATTTACTAATATAAAAAGTATTTCTCTTATTCTCTTTGTTGAATTGTTGCTCCAACAAACAACAGTTTTGTAAAAATTCTTGATTTTCATACTTTCAAAATTAAACAAGAGTCAAATTTTATTAAGAAAGCATTTGCATGGCAAAACCTCACGTTTACAAAGACTAGGAAAAGCTGCTCTAGGAAAAATTCTCAGAAGACAAGCAGCTGCCTTGCTTGTTAATAGATTACCTACGTGAAAAAGCCTCCAGCAAGAGACTGTACTGACAGGATTAACTCTGCCCCTTCCAAAATATTTTACTGGTTTTCCTGCCATCAGCGTTTCTTGAGCAGAATTAAACAGTTAGTTACCACATGATGCTAAAATACCTTTAAATATCATAACTACGACCATGAAGAACAATTTTCCCAGTACCTGAATAAGTAAAACTTTTACTGACCAAAAAAGTAGATTCACAAAATATTGTATGTTTTGGAATAAATCAATTCTGTGGTGAATATTAAAACACAAATTTTTAGTGTGCATTTTTTTTACAACATACACATAAAAAACTATTGCTGTTGCTTTATAATAAAGTAAATAAAATAGACAGTAATACTTTTCATAAAATATGGATATAAAGCATGATTTAGAAATCTCTAAGGAAATAGAGCCTTAACTTCTTTATATTCATACTGGATTTTGTAACAAAAACTTTTGCTTTTTGCCTCCACCCCTCCTTTTTTTGACTGATCACTGATTTGTTTGCTCATCATTACAGTTTAAGACACCAAGCAATGAAATGAATACATTTTTCCTCAACAAAAGTGATTTTAACAAGTTGTTTGTGCTTTTGCTATTGAACACCAAGCAGTTGGAGGCAAAGGATGCTAAGGCCTACATCTGTAACAAGTAGCTAATCTTTTGAAACAGAGTAATTATCCTACTTTACTCCAAAAGATGGTGTCCACATGGGGAGTTAATCTAGAACAAATACACTGGGACAGCTATTCCAGAATACCTGTTCTATTTTAATTTTGGGGGGGGGGGGAAAGAGCTTAAAGACAGATCAGCTATTTCCCTCCCTCCATTTTTTTTCCCTGTTTTTGGCTCTGCTCCCACGTACAGCTATCTACCCCATGGTCCTTACAGCACACCCTCTGAGTAGCCCCAAACCCAGTTTGGGTGCCCCCACTTCTGGAAATGCCCAGCCAGCCTCTCACACCTCCTCAGCCCACTGTGCCACTGCACGACTGTCACAGCCCATACAGGCCCTTTTCCCCCAGCACACACTGCTACATGAGATTTTAAAATACAGCGTTCCATAACCCCAGGTACCGTTCTGTGTCCCAGTAACTCAGCAAACCCTATGAGAAAACGTTATTTGAAGTTACTTACGCTTCTGGAGAGAAGTCTTTTTCCTTGCAAACTTCCATCAATTTGGGAGTCAGCCTATATGCCTTCAGTGACAAAGACCCTTGGGCAGTCTTAATGGGATCTATTATTAAAAATGGAAGGAAGCCTATTATTACCAAACCCAGACTGCCTTTTTCTTTTTAAATATCTGAATGACATAAACAGGAGGAAAATTACTAAGTAGTCCTAGTGAAAAAAAAATTAAAGACAATAAACACAGAAAAGACACCATAGTAGAGGCAGTCCTATTGCACTGCTATGTAAAATACAACCAACAATATAAAGTGATGCCAAGAAGTAAATTTAGCTTGGAGAACTTGGGGGGAATCTTGATCCATTCTATTTGTATTATTTCCCCATTAAAGGTCCAATTCACATTTCCTTTTTTTGTATGAATTATCCACAGAACTTATGTAAGAGTGACCTCATTTAAATAAAGAGTCTTCCTTCAGTCATTCTGCAGTAAATTAAAATATTCATTAAACAGTATTTTATATGAAAAAAATTAATTTCAGAGTAGCAATCAGCTAATTCTGATCAAGCTGCCATGCCACTTTGTGCATGACAGTGTAACTGGTACATACAGATTCGTTTTGCCTTGAATTTAGGCGGAAATTTTCTAAACAAACTGTTACATTCCTTGGACAAAGAAGCTTAACACTTGCAGCATGATAACAGCTGAAGCATGCCAACACAAGAATAAAAGCTGTGTTAACATTCATGTTGTCTGAAACTTAACACAGTAAAACTTTTAGCAATCGGTGATAAAATGAAAACCAAAATAGACTGAAACAAGTGGAAAATTCATCAAGGTCTGATGATGCAATGTTTCCAGCCAATATAACTATACTTTAACAACTTGTTCTTTACTGTAATCCAATTGTTAACATACTGAAACAATTTTGGGGCAGCTCATAAGATTGATCGTATTCATTAGTATTTTTTCTGACAGATACTCAGGACGTTACATTTACTTCTCAGCTGGAAACTATATGCAAGTCTGCCAGATATGGCAAACTGTGAGTGTTTGGGGAGGGGGAGGCTATAAAGCTGTTAAATTGCCTACGGTTCTGATACAGCACAGAACATCTGGTCTGGAGAGCTTGAGGAAACACCATTAAATAGGCAGAAAAGAAAAAAATCTTTGTGCTAAGAAACAGTCCAGGTTTTGTATGCTTCTGTCAGAGGTATTAAAAAAACTTGGCAATTCGTGTGATGATTGGTCAGTCACGTACAGAGCCAGACATGCTAGCAAGCGGGGTTTGTTAGACATCTGGTCGGGTTCCACCAGCCCCTTCCACGAGGGAGGGGAGATGAAGGAATAAAAATGAAGCAGCTACTCCAGCATTCCAAAACGTACACATCAGGGCTCTGATAGCAAGAAAAATAAACAGAAAGAAGGAAACCCTGTCTAGACTTAGCTGCTGCTGAGGCTGCCGTAGACACAGGGTTGGTATTTACTCGAAAAGGCCTGCCAGGCTACTCTTACAGGCAAAAGACAGAATACAAAAATAGTAGTAATAATATTAAGAGGGGAAAAGAGTAATAAAGGAAACCTCATACTAACCGTAAATGAGAACTACAGACTCCTCAATTGCATGCTGGTAACTGAACTGGGAGTCCAGGAGGGCACGGGTGACAAAAGAGCCATAGTATGTGGACTGGTACCAGCCAACGTGAAGATGATCAATGTTTACGTGGCGCAGGCTTCGCATCATTTCCATCTGGTATTGGACTGGATTAAATAAAAGGCGTGTTAAAAAAGTAAACTTACACAATCGGTACTATTTAAAGAGAAAGCTTGATATTAAATGAGTCAATTGTATTTTATTTTCATTTTTGCAACTGCCTAGAAATTTGTTTACTCACTGGACTGTCTTCATTAAAACCCAGAGTTTCCTCAGAGAATGAGAGTAAAACCAGCCTGAGTAAGTAGACTTTTTTCAGCTGCAGTTAATTGCTAAAGTGATCAACAAACTGTTACACGTCATTTACAGTGTGCATTACCTTCCACATTCATAAAAAAAAATCTGATACTGGGTTTCATTAAGCAGTAACATTTTACCATTTAGTAACAAAGACTTATTGTGATTTAAGTTGCAATACTGTCTGGAATTAGGTAACTTTTGGAATCAAAAGGAGAATTATTTAATGAATATATGAAATTGATTATAAACTGTCTTTTTCACAACATAAAACTACATTTTCAGTATCAGAGCTTGGGGAACCAGCTACAGCTGTTAGATACTTTTGTTTGCAATTTATTTCCAATGTTCAACACTGTTTCTTCTTTTTAGGTGTATATAAATGCAAAGTATACATGCATGTACATATTATTGTTTATAATACACATATATCTAAATACAGCAAGTTACCTTAAACAGTAAATGACATATTTTTTGTAAGGCTTTTTACACCAGCAGCACAAAAATTCTATTTCTATTAAATGCTTCATTCAAACAATCACCTTCATGGAACAGAGTTCTGTTCAGGAATATTTAATATAATCCCATCAAACAGAACAACATACTTTATCACTTATCAGACCTTTTAAACAGACAGACACTGTGACTGCTAGTTAAACTTAAGGAAAGAGAAATCAGTGTGATTATCAGATGAACCAACATTCGGAGCCAACTCACAGGAAATCAAATGCAAGAACACTACACAAGCCTTAAGTTTTGTCTGCAGCTGCAAAAATTACAAAGATAACACACACACCCCATGTGTTCATTTTTGGTAATTTTTTTCAAGGCTTCTCCTTGTACCGATGCAAATATGATATTCATTATAAAAGAGAGAAACACAAATTAATTAGCTGCAGAATGTGCTACATTTTCAGACTCTACTTCATATCCTTTCAAAAGGGGAAAATATCCACACATTATTTAAAGATATGAAGAGACATTCTTCAAGACTGGACAAATATTTTTCCAACTTATCACTCATCCTTGCAGCACAAACTACATTCTGCAGTCTTCTTAAATTGCCTTTTCATTAAATTGCCATATCTGACTGTTGTATTGTAGTAACCTATATACACTTATAGAAATCTTGCAGACTTCTTCTATCAGTACATGCTGGTGATTGTATTTTATACCATAGTATCTTAACAGGAATTACTCGAAATTTGTGTTTCATCCAGGGCACCATGATAATCCAGCATCCCATAACCAATACAGGAAAACCATGTGGGCTCTGTTCTAACACAGCCAGTGAAGGAGAGGCCTGCTTGATGTGTGTGTCTCTAAACCAAGGCAAATCTGGAGATGCCTCTACACTCTTCAGGGCAGCCTGCACAATTGATCCAACAGCTATTCCCAAGTCAGAATGAAAACCTTTCCCCTTGCCAGACCTAAGCAAGCTCATTGTGCTGCTTCCAGAAACAGAGGCCAGGCTGAGCAAAGCTGCTTACCCAGAGCCCAATGCTTTTGCATCTCAGTGTTTAGCTCAAAAGCAAAGATCTAGTTTGTCAAAGAGGTTCAGTCCTTTAAAAGTTTTTGTGGACTTTTTGGAGGTGAAGATGATATGTTTCTAAATTTTATAATTAAAACAAGAACAAAGACCTCCCGCAAAACAAACTAAAAGACTCCTCATGCAAGCATGATTTTGAATTGAAAAAGCGTATCAAGTTACTAAGAGTAGCTAGAATAAACTCTTTTGGCTAAAATAAGCTTCTCAAAGGTATATCTGTGTAAAAAGCGAGAATGACTTGTTTCTCATATGACTTGCTACAACATGCTAAAAAATGAAATTATAGTTAGATCCTTTGTAGCCAAATGAAGTCATTAAGAGGAAAAACTAGGAAGGATTTTGTGATTATTAAATTTAATTAAATTAAATCTGGACTTTTAGATAGCTGAGCTAGACTTCTTGCAGTGGAAATTCTCTTGTAATGTTAGACACTCTCAAAGTAGAGATGGTCATGTAATCACGGGGAAAAGATACTTAGACATAGATTCCTATGAAATCATGCGGCTGATACATCCAGATAATTTCCACCTTGAGAAGTGTAATATTCAAGAGCAGGAAAACATCCAGGTCTTTAACAAACTTGAATAAAGGCATTTCATGCTCTCAAAAGTGTTCCTCTGAGAGCTAACTGGTAACCAAGGTCCAGGAACAAGCTCTTTTCTTAAACACAGTATACCCAGCTACATGTAAGAGATGTAACACGACGCAAGAGATACTATCCAGAAGAAAAAGGGCTCACTGAAAACCATCCAGATTTCATGTCAGCAATTCCTCCTCTCATGACTGTTAGCAGTTAGATGATAATGAAGGCAATAGTGGAAAAAATGTCAAAGAACCAATAAAGCATCAATAGCTAACATCTTTGCCTTGGGAAAACAACTACAGAAATTAAAACATGATGCAGTCCCCACCAGGGAGAAATGGAAACTCTTTTAACCAAACATATATATTTTATAACATGTATTAGAAGCTAGATAGTTCCAACAAACTGCCAACTTGCACAAATGGATAACAGCCCCCAAGCTGCTTTTGTTGATACCATTACCACTGTTTCTTTACATCCTTTGCCCAATCTACAGAATGTCATCTTTTTACCTAGAAGCTTAGCACAGAGAGGGCAAGAGTTCCCTCTCTCCTTCTATTTATTACTCAATCTGCTAGCATTTGGGACAGCTGTGCACTTTTTCATGTCACAGTCCCTCCCAAGCCACTCTGCAAAGCTGACACTGAAAGGGCCTCTTAGTCTAAGAGTGCCCAGAACCGAGGTGAGCAAAGAAAAGGGCAGGGGAACAGCCAGACCAGGATGCTGCCTCCTTCTCCCTCACATTTAGACAGTGTATCTACATTTTAAAACAAACTATTTGTTCAGGGATGTCCTTATGATGAGCAAAGGCAACAGCCACGCCTTGCACTTCCCAGCAGTACTGCTTGCACTGAGAACGTGCAAACTCTGTCTCCTGAGCCACCAATGCTCTCCTGAGCACCTTTCTGAGATTCTTAGATTTTAAATTTTTTTAAAAGATTCTCACTTTTCTTATTATTAAAAAACACCAACTCCTTCCTCTAAAATGTCAATTTTTAGTTAGTTTGCAAACAAATGGGTGGGGGGAGGGAATAAAGGAAGCTAGAAAGCATTACTATAATTTGTCTAGAGCAAACAAAGTGCAAAACTATACAATATGGGGTTTTGTTTGAAAATGACTGACTTGTGTGGATTTGTATTACCAAAATGCCTTGACTGAAAAACCTTGACACTAAACCCTATTATAGCAGTTTATTTGTTTTAATAAACACTATTTTAAAAAGATTTGTAAAAATAATAGAATAACAAAGACATTTTCCTTTTCTAGAAAGTACTGCCAATATTAGAAACTTTTTCTGGGCCCTAATATATAGGAGATATATACCCTACCTTACTAACAAAAAAAAAAACAACCTCAAAAAACCCCAAACCACCCCAAAAAAACCACAACCAAAAGAAAAAAAATACATAATATATCAGATACAAGACAAAGAATTGAGCCCTGATGTAATGGCCCATTCAACACTGGGACAATTCAGCCATGTTTTCTGTACCTTAAAATATCTGGTCAGTAATTTCACTATTTGAAAACCTAATTTCAGAATAGGTCAAGTCAGCTGAAGCATTGAAAAAAAGGTCCATCATTATTCTAAAATGCAAACAAATCTAAAACCCTAGAGTTAAAAACAACTGGCAAATGACACAAGTTTACTTATTACTGAACTCTTTACCAAGAAAAATTCATTAGAATTCACCTCTCATGGGGTCACATATGCATGTTGCTGACTGAAACAGTGATTGTTATCATCAGAGGAGATGCACTTCAGCCTGGCCACATTCAGACTATCAGTAACTATTGTGACATGTGAAACCCACATGATCGTAGTGGCCTGGAGGCAATATATTTGATAACACCTCACTGGCTCAAGGCCTTAATTTCCAAAAGATAACTCAAGTTGATACACCTTAAGAAATTTGATTTTAAGAGCAGCAATCCACATGCCTCCTAAAAAGCAACACCCCACTGAAATGGAAGGACTCTGTACCAGTGTTAGGTGCCACAGACTGACTGGTTTTATGTTGAGCTGCTCATCACCAAGCTTGCTGCAGTGGGCCCTGTGCAAAAGAAGTAACAACCAACTCTAAGCTACAAATCACTAACATCTGTGCAGTGTTCTGCCACCTCGGTCTGCCACTCACAACTTAGTGTTTGCCTCAACCTGCCTTTCCCAAATTTGTCCTTTAAGTGTGCTCAAAGAGCAGAAGATGCATGTGCCTTCAGGAGGGCAGGTCACTGGTTCAAGAACAAAGCTTTTAAAAAGAGACCTTTACTGCTCCCTCACCTTCTACAGACTCCTCACAAAGACACTCTCAAGGAGAATGAATCTGCAGATGAATATTGTTTGCCCAAAGAATGCTGAGCACCCAGAAGACAGATGAAGTAAAACTACCTAAAATTTACTCACGATTAGGCATACCGTCCAAAGGACACAAAAGTCCATCAGAAGAGACAGCATCCAGTTTCTGTGCCAACACTTCTCTGAATTTAACTAGCAACATGAACAGAGCAAATTTTGGTTAATCTGGTCAAAATATACTGAAAAACAACCAAAATATTCCTTTTATAGCACTGCTATTAATGTGGGTTGTATTTTTAATGCAATAATTTATCTGTTTTGAAGTGCTACCATGTGGTAGCATGCGTACTGAACAAGTGCTATACACTTCGCAGCACAAAAAAATTTGGGTTTTTCTATACATATTAACTTTGCCAAACCACATGTATGCTTCAGACAGTATCTTCAATGACTAAACCAAGTTAGCAGATGCTAGTTCAAGGAACCAGCGTATGCATTTGAAAAGAAGGAAAATTGATTTATTTAATTTAGCACAGAGAATTATGGAGACAACAGATTAATTCGTTTCCCTCCACACACACAATCTCAATTAATTGTCTAAAAAACTATGAATCACAATAACTGCATCTATTGATAACAATTCCAATTGTGAAGATACAAAAAAAAAGGAATGCTACAACCAACTTGTTATAGTTAAAAAATACAACTACAAAGAATGAGAAAAGAGAAACCAGAATTCAGAATTAATTCCAGCAAAGGCAATGTTTCATCTGAAAAAGCCTTTAGATACTGTTGAAATATATTTCTCCGTCCAAAGTGTGCAACACATATGCATACAAATATTTACAGATTTTTATCTATATCCAACCACCTCACACGTACACACTTCTCCCAAGACAAATGCACAAGCTCAGTAACTCAACAATTCCCCTATTCATGGAGAAAAAAAATTAAAAGTAAATATTGCCTTCCTCAATAATATTAATTTCCTCCTCTGAAATATCAAGTCATGGTTACAAAACAGTGCTCTATTTTATGCACTTTTGCTATACAGGGCTGGAAGCACCTGACCTCATCTAAACTTGGAAGTTAAGCAGACCAGGGTCTGTAGGTAGCTGGATGGGAAAAAAAAAAATCATGAAAATAGGCAAAAGTCCAAGAGTCATAGTTATAAGAGCACAAAACGAAAAGCAAGTCAAAACACTTAATTCAACCCTATTTTAATTGCTAAACTGAGGAATGAAAATAAGACTAGAACCTATGTGGCCAAATCACAGTATCACTATCACTGGGTTGGAAGAGACCTTCAAGATTGAAGACGTATTCCCACTGCAACACAAGATCACCAAGTCCAACCCAGCCCTAACACCTCAACTAAACCATGGCACCCAGTGCCACATCCAGGCTTTTTTTAAACACATCCAGGGAAGGTGACTCCATCACCTCCCTGGCAGACCATTCCAGTATTTTTTCACCCATTCTGTAAAAAACTTTTTCCTAATATCCAACCTATATTTCCCTTGGTACAGCTTGAGACTGTGTCCTCTCGTTCTGTCAGTTGCTGCCCCTGGAGAAAGAGACCAACCCCCACCTATCCACAACCACCTTTCAGGGAGTTGTAGAGAGTGATAAGTTCACCTCTGAGTCTCCTTTTCTCCAGGCTAAATACCCCCAGCCCCCTCACTTGTTCCTCATCGAACTTGTGTTCCAAGCCTCTCACCGGCCTTTTTTTTTTTTTTTTTTTTTTTTTGAGGAAATTGGGTTCTAATGAGTTAGCAACAGAGGAAGAAAAACTGAACATTCACAAATCTGCATTTTCTGTACAGGCTATGTGATAAATTTGCTACAAATCTTTAGGAATCCACTCCATCTATGCCACCAACACTACTGCTCTAGTAAAAGCCAACTTCTTCTGAGTGAATGCTTATTACAGCAACTGAGGCTTTGCTAGTACCTTCATGTTTTTCTAAAACAAAAAGGTCCTTGCTTTTATGAGAAAGAATGAGAGAAACAGAAGAGGAAAGACTCTTCAGTACCAATTCATTATGTACACTCAGTAAACTCATTCATTTTTAACCTCGATCACAGCCCAATGTTGGTTTTATGACAGCACTGTGTGATATTAATTGTGCTCAACAGAATAAAGTACAGGACACCCAAAGGAGATATCACAATCAGTAGGTGAACAGTGAAAAGTAACAGAACATAATAAAAATAAAACCCCACATTTAGAGTGCTTCTGTCGGGAGATACTTACCCAAGTGTAAGCATGTACCTCCAGAGTGTTATTTGTTATCACTTTAGCCAGCAGTTGCCAGAGCACAGTCCCCAGCAGAGCTGATGACCACAGCCCTGATATTAGGGACAGGGAGAACTGTGCTGGGATCAGGGACATCCCAGCACAGCCAGCAGTGACTGCCCATGACTACCTTGCTACTTTACAGAGGAGGCTCCAAGCCAAAGGCCAGCACAAGGACAGCTGACAGCTCCTGACCAAGTAGGGCAAGGTAGGAAAGGGCAGCTCTGTCACTGGTGGGAATAAAGGATGAGGACAAGTTTTGAGAGCAAATGAGTAAAACAAGGGAATGGGGAGCACGGGGATGTGCGTGACAGGACAAGGGGAAAGCAGAAAATGGAAGCACACCACTTCCTGCACATGTGCTGGCACTCACCCAGGGTTTTCTGACAGTGGGTTTGGGACTCTGGTCTAAGCACACAATCAGTGAATTAGGAGCAATCAAAGCCATCAACCTATTACAGCATTTTATTAACACATGAGTAAACACTCAGATAAGCCTTTGGACAAGCTAAATCTCACTGACCACACAATTGTCTACACAATTCAAGGTAATGGAAACTTGTCCTGTTTTTAAATAAGTACATTCAAGCCTCAAGACGACTCTAAATGTGATGGGTAGGACTGTCAAGGTAACTTGTGAAATTGTCTTCTAATGTATGCAACATTATTCCAAAGGATAAAAACATTATAATACAATCTTTCAGAAATATTAAAACACTGAGTTTTCAAAAAGCATTTTTAATTCAGAAATTCACTACAAACTAGCATCCTGAAATAACTTTAAAATCAAGCAACATAATTAAACTATTTTGTTGGCAATGATTATCAAGAAGAAATGGTCAAAAGAAAAAGCAACATATTTGAAGGCTTTCTGCCATATCTTTGGAGTATTTTTTTCACATTTATCTAGAAAGATCCATCTTCACAGCATCTTACAAACACCCGCTAATTAATCCTCCATCTCCTCCTATAGGGCAGGTAAATATTATTCTTGTCCAAGCATCCATCTGGCTAACTACACTACTATTTCTACACTGATTGAAGACAAATTTGATATGAGATCAAAATCTTTATCCAGAGAAAAAGTTTCAGTCAGCCTACACTGTCATGACAGCAGTAAATTGTACTACTAAAAATGCCATCTGTTCAGCCTAAAGCTTGCTTTCCTTGTAAGAAGGCAGGAAGATGATATCTCATTTCCTAATAAACATCACATGCCTAATCAAAGCATCAACTGTTTTCTATTAGGAGTGTATTCCCATGGACTTCAGCCCACCTTGAAGCCTTTACTTACACCAATTTTGTCCGGTGTCATTCTAGCTGCTAACATGCAAAGTAGGATTAAAGGCATGAAAAGGAACTAGCATGGTCAAAAACCAACTCTTTGTTTCAGTAACCTCATATCTAACAAAGCACATACTTTAAAAAAAAGGTTTTTTTAAAATTTCCTAAGATGTCCTTAACTTTGTTTAACAGCCATTGATTTTAGCTTGTTTACTCTATTGAGGATACATTAACAGGTAAAAGCTCTCTCTTTACAAAATATCTTTACAACATATTCTTTACAACATATCATACAATGCTCTAAGTTACAAAGCAATTAAGCAAACAATAACACAAAAATGTGTGGTGAAAGTAATTCCTTCCTACATAAATGTCAATCAGATTAATGTATTTTTTATGAAATTTTATATTACATAAATACTCAAAGAGGTTATTCAATTACCTGGAAAAAAATTGGAAATGTTTAAAGATTAATGAATTAGACAGTCACTTTTACTTTAATATAACACAGTTTTTCATATTCAACAATTTGAAAGCAGAACAGGAACAGACTGAAATGGAAACAACTCAAAAATCACTGCATTTTGAAAATCAGTAATTTCATACACCATGCATCACAAGAAAGTCAGTCTCATTTAGTTAATAACTTTTCAGTAAGTGAAGAAAAATGATGATTTCACATAAGAGGTTTTGGGCCTTTTAAATTCCTCATCTCCCTGAAAACACAGAAAAAACCCCACTTTTCTTCTTTGTAAAGCTTCAAAGTTTGGGTATTTTCTACCAATCACTGTTTCCACTGCTGAAATTCAAAGGGCAGTGGGAAGTGGAAGGACATCTTCCACAGCTTATTTAAAGTCAAGACACCCATCTTGTGTTACCAGATACAATGAAGCAAGTGGTTTTCTGATGGCTTGGTATTAAATATGCACAAGTCTGCTTTCAAGAATTTCTCACATTGTTCTTAAGTTTCAAGCTCATAAAACACAGTCTTGAGCACTGAAGCATACACAGCCCCCATACAGCAATTTTCCTGAATTGTCTTTACAGCAATTCATTGCTACTGCCTATTTTTTCAGCTGAAAGTTACACCAGTTATTTTTCTGTGACCTCCATCAGCCCATCATGTAGGGATAACACTACTAAACATTTAGCAGTGAGAATCAGTGAAGTTCCAATTTTTGGCAAAACAAAAGAACATGGTAGCCACCACCATAAACTCATCCTTTGAATCAAAATTACACAGGTATTTTATTAAAAAATAAAAAGATGATTGTATCTTCAGCATTGCCCTTACTGCTTCTGCTGGGGCCTACTGTGCAGGGCAGGACCTCCCCATGCACTGGGAAGGCCTGAAGCAGTCAGCATCTATTGCTCCTTTCAGGAAGGCAAAAGGACCCCACACAACCCCCAAAATTCAACTAGTTTTACAAAGTCTACCAGTTTTGTCTAGCCCAGGTGCTGTTACTTGCTGAGCAAACAGCTATGAAATGCCACATTAACTTCTTTTTCTTCAGTAAGAACAGCACTTAACTATCACCCCTCATTTAACACAGCAACTAGGAGCTTTGTCTAACACCTAGATGAACACAATGTCACAAGGACGCTTCAGCACACCTCTTACAACATTCTTAGAGCCCCACTTCCATCTCCAAGGAACACATCCCATTGAGCAGTCCAGGACACAGCCTGAGACATCCCATCTGACCAGCTTAGAGAGCAATGACTAAGCTGAAAGCTCTAACAAAGGGCAGCTTCACTTGGATCTCTGCGGTAGGACCATCTACAAGTGCTCCTCATGGCTGTCAGCCAGGTCTTCAAGCCATGAGCAACACTTTAATTCACAGGAGGTACAAGTAAGTCAGAATTCAAGCCAAGCCCTACCCAGCAGACAGATGACAAAGTATCTCTTCACTACAAGATCCAGGGTCAGACATTTGCTTTGCCAAGCATTGACTTCCAGATAAAATAAGTCAAGTCCTTTTGCTTGCAATCCCTGCCACAACAGAAATCTTTGCCCTTGTTTAGCTTGCAGGCAGATTAGAGTGACAGGTTCCCTTCTGGTTTAGTTCCTGAGCTAATGATTGCCACTACACAACAGACACACATATTTAACACCACTTCTTATCACTAGGCAACTCTTCAAAAGAGAGGGAAAACTCAGCTTTTTTTATCCAAACTCTAACACAAAAAATTCTTAACATGCAGGCTTACAAAAGGATAAGTAAACAACCCGTCCACCTAAAGATTTCTCTGGATGAAGTGCAAGGTTTGCATTGCACATGTGGAGGCCATGGATGCATACAGAGATGATGCCTAATGAGAGCCAGAACTGAGTATATCAGACAATTCCATTTTTTGAGTGGCACATCTTCCACTAGTATTTTATTGTAGCATGATGACTACCAAGAGCTGTTTGTAGTTTTCTTCAGGATAGTTTTAAGTTTGTGAAATAATATGAAGGACACTGATTTTAGATGGGTTCAAAAATAGAAGACACTGATCAACATTTTCTAGGGAGCTTGAGGAAAAATATTCAATTTTGGAGGAAGAATAAGACTACTGGTTCAAACCTTGTGAAAGCATTTGCCCCAAGGACTCTTAAATTACTGCAATTAGATCACAAGACATTTTCTGCTTTTTTATTAAGTCTTCCCTGCCAACCAACAGTCACAGTTATTTTGGAAGCTGTTGACTGCACCAAGAAACAACAGATTAAATCAAATATCATAGAGGTAGTCCCTTCTTGCATGTGAAAATCAGCCTCCTTTGCTCCCTAAATATTACATATAATATTGTGTGCATTTCAACATGACAGGTGATAGCATTAGAAGGATATTGGAGATGCAAGAAGTTATACAGTGGGCACGTATACTAGCAGGTAGCAAGAGCTTGCAGTGAGAGACATGACACTGACCAAAAATTCATCATCCAGAACTGATGACATCCAAATTCTGAACACATCTCATCCCATACAGCTAAGCAGTGATGTTAGAAAAAAGCCAGTGTTATGCTTCATTAGGTAAAACCTTGTTTTTATGCCAATTCCAAAACAGAAATGTTCAAGAACATCACTAATACATTGTACTGTTTCCTTACATGACTACTACCACAGCATCTATCAATTAATTACAATGTGTGCAATATTTAATAAGTAAAAGGGTATTACAGTACTTAAGGTTTTAAAACTGTTACAGTTTCAGGCATAGCAGCACAGGCTTCTAAATAACTCCAAAATGATGCTTTTAAACAGGGTTAGCAACTCACAGCCCAGGTGCCATGGAAAGCCAGCAGTACAGTTTTGAAAGGCTCAGTGGAAGCTACTGCGCCACTTTATCACAAGAGCCACCACAGTTAGGGAGACACACGCACACCAGATCTTGTTTTAACACACAGGAATCTACTGCAGTACCTAAAAAACAATGGGTCAGTTTCCAGAGGCTTCCTATGTGGATGTAAAAAAAGTAAAATCTGGTACACCAGAATGGCATTTCAACTGGTCAAGACAGATCCAGACTAACTGTGCATTAACATTATCCAAATCCCCAAACTATTTCTATACCAGACTTCCAACCTTGTCCTGAACAACCTGCATAGTTAGCTACTACATGTCCCATTTTCTTCCCAAGGAAATCAGATGCATCATCATCACTTACTGCCTCCTTTATTTGCAGTCATGCATGTGCATATATGTACACACACATACATACAGATGTGAGGGGGGTGGAAGAAGGGGGAGAGAGGAAAGAATACATACATACACACTACATATATATATATATATATATATATATATCCCATATGTAAATACATATTTAACCATTAATCAAGGTGTATTTCCCATGGTAAATGTTAATGCACATGACCATGCTTTTATATACACAGAAAAAGTAAGGTAAAGGCAACTTCTCAACAATAAACAAGACACAGAAGGCTGACAGCATTTGTTTCCAGTTTTACAAAGTTCATCTCAATCCTTACCCCCACTGCACCCACTCCAAAAAATTTTCAGCTTATAATTTCTCACCGCTGCCCAGATAATAACATCAAGGTCAGGGGAAATCAGGCCAAGGTAACTCAGAACAGAAATCCCCATTTCACTGAGCATTACTCCTGCAGTAAGGAACTACAACACTGCACAGCATCTACTGAATGGCATCATCATTGGTATTGCTCAGCGGAGTTTCTAAACCCTGAGCTAACACTAGCAATGCCTGCATCAGTATCACTTCTACTTTTTCAATGTATCCTCAAAAAAACAATTAATTCAGGCCAGATTCAGGAAGTCTGTTCCATAGCCCAGCAAGAGAAACAATAAAACCAGGAGTGGTTAGATATCTGAGGTAAATGACAATCATGGCTTTGCAGGGGCAGCCTTTGGCACACAGCAATTTGAGATTGTGCACTATGTTCAAATGCAAAGATACCAAATAATTTAAGCAAAACTAAAACCCGCAGCAGTTTAAGAATATTTAATTTAGAAAATAAAGCTCATGGCTTTTAGATCAAGCTACACAAGACAGAGTCAGGATGAATTCCTCCTCTTTCTAGGGCTTGTAACATCATATGGCAGGATTTTGCAAGCCAAAGCTAATATTTCAGCAACATAGCACTTGCAACTTTTATATCTAAGTGTGGCTTGTTCTTTTAAAGTAGCCAAGAACTGAACTCACACCCTGTTTGAACAGGCAGAAAAAGTGCTCTGTGCCAAGAAGGAAGTTATAAACTTAAGGTTTTTACATTGGAACCAAGTTGGGAAGCAGAGGGGCAGATTCACTGCAATCAATTCTTTAATGAGTAAGAGAAAAAGCACAGTACATCAGAGCTGGAGGCAGTAGGCTGTGGTTCCACTGCTTGCTCAGCTGAAGGACTCCCTGATGGGGGCTGGACAAGTCAATTCTTTCCACTCCCACTTTCTCTGAAGAATACAAACCCTTGGGACAGCACTCACCATTTATTCTGAACAAAGCCTCGAAGCAAAACAGTTTCATTTGAGGAAGAGATGAATCATCAAATCACTTGGTGGTACCTATTTTTCACTAACTGCCAAAATGCCTTTGTAACAACATTGTATTTACAAACTTAAATTATAGTTGGAGGGGGAAAAAAAGAATACAAAAGATTAATACTATCCAAACACACTTCAGAAAAAAGCCACAAAGATGATGAGCCATGCAGGGCTGTGAGCAGCAGCACTAAGTCCATCTGGATGCCAGTCACTCTTTGTGTGCCCAAGGGATTGATACTGGGTCCAATACTCTTCAGTCATCTTCATTAATGACCTGGATGATGGGACAGAGTGCACCCTCAGCTAGTTTGCCATGATAAAAACCATAATGAGGTTTGTGCTGACTTCCAGAGTGACTTAAACAGGCTGGAAAAAAGTTCAGCAAAGGCAAATGCAATGTCCTGCTCCTGGGGAGGAAGAACTCCAGGCACCAGCACATGCTGGGACAGAGTAGGTGGAAAGAAACTCAGCAGAAAATGCAACTGGGAGTCCTGGATGGACATTTGGTTGAGCCATCAGTGGACCCTTGCCATCAATGGATGGCATCAGTGGAGCCATCAATGGACAGGCCAGGAGTTCTTGGGCATTAAGCAAAGCATTCCCAGCAGGTTGAGGGAGGTGATCCTTCCCCTCTGCTCAGCCCTGGCGAGACACATCTGGGGTGCTGTGTCCAGTGCTGGGCTCCTGACCTACTGCAAAGAGCTCAGGGACAGGCCACAAAAATGACTGGGACTGGGGCATCTGTCATTCAAGGAGAGGCTGAGAGAGCTGGAGAAGGGAGAGGGATCTCATCCATGTGTGTGAAGATTTTGGAAATTCAACTTCAATATATGACAAAATAGCTTATTTGTTTGCTTGATTTCAAACTCTGAGGAAGGGCAAACTTCCCAGTGGCTGTCAAGAGAAGCCGTAGAGCCTCCAGCCTTGGAGACAATCAAAACTCGTGTGTACAACCTGCTCTAGCTGTGCTGCTTTGAGCAGGAGGATTGAACCAGAGACCTCCAGACACTCCTTCCAAGCTCAGCAATTCAATGATTCTCTGACTGGAAAAGATGGCTTAATAAGTTAAATACAGTAAAGAAAAATAACAAAAAGAAATGCCAAACATTAATTTCAGTCACATAAAACATTTTTTTAAAGGGGTCAGAATCACAAAGTTTTGCTGATTGCTAAAATAAAAATATCACAATGTAAGTAAATGAAGTTTGCCTTGAATAAAATATAGGTTTCTAGAAACAACTATAGTGTGAAATCTCATTACAGGATATTTTCTGTGTTTCAAAAGCATTTATTTTCATTCTGCATTCATCTTTTTGTTAGTTATTGAAAATGTTAAAAGCAATTATACAGAGGACTATATAATTCTCAAAGGATTCAGCCTAAATACTTTTTCAAATGCAAACAAGACACAGTCACAATAGGTGCAAAATCTTTGGTTAACAGCCACAGACTATATTTATTTTACACACTCTCACTGAATGTCAAAAATGTAACAGAAATTGTTTCAAAAAATTAACATGGGTAAGCCAGTCTGAAAATATTTTGTTACACAAACTGTGCTTAGATTTGCATCTGCAGTTCAATATGGTAAGCAAATACAAAAATACAGAACTGTCAAAGGACAAAAAGGAAACAAAGGCAAGGACTGAATAACACTGAACTGCAATGTCAAGAGAACTTGAAAATAAAGGCCTGAAGAATTAATTTTGTTCAACAGAGAAACGTGGCAGAAAGAAATGTAAATTAAGAAGGATTTAATGCTTTTTAACCATGATGTCCTATTTTTAAAGTTGCATTTAAATTTTTTAAAAATAGTGTTGCAGCTATCAAGAAAGAGCAGACTCAGTAAATTCTCTTTAATATCAATATAACCAGAATTACAACTAGATGGGCTGCTGAAGACTCCTTCTCTGCAAGATATTACAAAGAATGATATTTCCTGAAGTATTTCACTGAAAAAACTAAAAACTTGCATTTGCCACAGTTACACATTTATACCAGAAAACAGTTCAAAATAATACAAGTTTAATGAGTGGAACAGTAGCAACTTTGAGGTATCTGTTAAGGTGACAATTCAGCAAGAATAACCTCAATTTATGCTAACCTAATTATTTTAAATTTCTCAATGTATTTTATTTTTACGTATAACAATCACAGTATCAGGTCCCAGTAGGGAATCTGCAAACTTTGTAAGAAGTTTACTCTGCCTTAGATGAAAGATGTTTATATCATTCTCTCAAGAGTCTCTAAACAACTACTTAAAAACCTGCAATTTGTGTTTTAAACACCTCCTCCATTTTTATCATTTGAATATACTCAAGGGGACTGGAAAAAATCCTTCTTTCTGTGGGAAGACTGAGTCAGCGATGCTTATTAGAGAGCCTTAACGTATCCACACAGACACAGAGCTTGTGGTGTATATGCACAGAGCCTTAGCCATAAAACACCAACCAAATCATGCAGATTGGTAGCATAACAGTTTTTTCACTGCCCAATACATTCAGTTGCTGATTAGCTAAGAGTCTAATACAGTTTTTTTGCAAATAATCTTTCTTCAAGTCTTAACATAAGGAGTTCAGGTGTCTTGAAACCATGTCCCACTCTATTAGCAAGTGGAAGATTCCACAGAAATGAAAGGTCCTTGCCAAAGTCCTGAAAGTTAGAAACACTCAAGAAACTGACAATTGCACCTACTGAAACTTCTCTGCAGGAGAGCTGAATTTCACAAATCCAGATGTCTACCTTGGACTCAGCATAACCCATCCCATGGTGATCCATCCCACTTCTGCGATGGACAACCACTCCTACAGAGAGATTTCCAGGCAACTGGCAAAATGAGCTGCACAATCACCACAACACAACTGAAACTTTGCCCTTTCCATCATTGTCCTTTAAAGAGAAGGAGGCCAAGGTCTTCTCCTCTGCTCCTCTCTCACAAAAAGGCCATGTGGCGAACCAAGTCTATTCTCGCAGCCTCCTCTCTTAGCCATTACTTTGGAAGCATGAGGAGAGTCAGGAATAGTACCCTGGACTTAAAGACATGTAATTAGCTTTAAAAGCAGACCTCCAAATTCCCTGACGTGTCCTCACATTATTAAACATGCCTGATGAACAAAATTCACTAAACACAGATAAACATTTCACTTGCTATCCTCTACAATTTTCCCTGGCAAAATTTTCCATGACATGGGAGTGATACACTAACTTTTTGTTCACAGACACACATAAGCTTTTAAACAATGCTGTAACTGAAATATGGCAAGGGGGGCACATGGTTTGAGCACAGGAGTAGCTGAGGGTGGACAGAAGCTGAATTTCTGATACCCCATTCTGCACAGAGGTGAAGGCCTTTGTGCAAAGACAAAACCAGTGAGTCACACAAGTGGCCCACTTATTCAAAGATGAAATTAAAAGATTAATTTCCTTCAGGAAATATCAACTGCATCAGCCCAAGGGATCTCTTCTGGAGATTCAGAATTATTACTGAAATTACTGAGGCTTCTTCATCCAAAAGACTACTTTATGCTGTGAACAATCTCTAGCAGTAAATATGTAAGATATCAAATCACTTGAACTATTAATAAATATAGAAGTAGACAATAGGCTTACATAAACATACAAAATCTGCTCTGTTTAGTGTTACATTATCTTTACAGGCAAGCTTAGTCTAAGACTAGATCATTATACAAATGGAAATTATAAAATATCTTGCTGAAATACAATCTAAAAGAAAAATATATTTAATATGAGACATTACAATGGTTCTTCAAGTTATAAAAGGTTTCCTTTATCTCCAAACATTCATAACATGTTTAAAATATATTCTGAATTTTATTTCTCACAGTGTTTGATATAAAAAACAAACCAGAAGGTTGCCCTAAAGATAAATGAAACATCTGGTGGAACATGTAATAAGCTTCAGGCTCACATCTGCTACTGAAGTTAGTATTCCCGCACCATAGCTACAAACTCTGTGCAAAGCCCTACAAGAATAACTGAGAACAGGGAGGATTATAGGGAACACATTCCTCAATCTAAATTGATATTTCCTCTTCCATCTGAATCAACATTATGCTTCCATATGTATGCGTTAATGCCCAGCACTAACCCTCAGTGGAAAATAATTTCTAAAAGTAAAGTTATCTCAATTAAAACCTATCCTATTATTTTATATCATTAGGGGTTTTAAGCAGTTTTAAACATATGAAACCATTTATCTAGGCATATTTATATACATAAATATATATAGCTAAAACTGGATATGTGCATATATATATATATATATAGTTTCACTAGTTTTAGAGTGCAAGCAAACTTACAGTTAATTCATCCATATAACATTACATTTGACAAAACTTAGTGGCAAAATAACAAAGAGTAGACAGTAGACAGCATAGTCACTGCAATTATATAGAAGTGAAGCCCCAAGTATATTCAATCAGTAACTGATAAAACTGAATGTAAGATATTTCCTAAGGAACAAACTATGTGCAACTCACA
This sequence comes from Molothrus aeneus, assembly GCF_037042795.1. NCBI lineage: Eukaryota > Metazoa > Chordata > Aves > Passeriformes > Icteridae > Molothrus > Molothrus aeneus. Next base: position 137,459,461 of record NC_089646.1, on the reverse strand, counting down.
TTCCTGTTTCTATAAGGAGACTACTCAATATTTATCTTTTTTTATCCATTCACTCCTGAACTTTCAATTTCCATAAACAATGACAGCAAAATGTTTACATTTAATGCGAACAGAAATTGCTTTATATTTGTGACATTTTAAGAAGACCCTTTTGTGCCATGGAGAGTTTAGAAAAAGGCAGATATCTTCACAGCAGGGAAAAAACGCACTTACATTTTGCAACAGCTGTGAAAGATCAGTCCACCAGGGAAACCAAAATCAACGGCAAACTAGGAAGTGTTTAGGAAATAAAATGTTTCCATCACCTCATACTATCATTCACTTCCATTAGTACTGACGAAAGAGAGACTGGATTTTATACAGTGTTATAAATGGTAGGAACATTACAGGCAGTGGAAACAGAACTGATCACTAAACATTGTTTGGTGACCAACAAAATTGGTCACTAAACAATTCTAACATCAAACCTGGGACAAAAAAGCAAAAATTCCCATTGAGCATCTGGTTAGTCAGGAGATGAAGAAGTAATATCGACATCCAAACTTATTTTTCTTGGCTAAAAATTTCATAGTAGAACTGAAAGTGATTAAGATGTTTAATCAGAGGAACATGGAAACTTTTTCAAAAAATAGATTACATGGTAACACAAACTGCGCTACAGAAAACTCCCTCAGTACAAGGCCCTTTTCTCACACTTAAATTTGCAAAAATTAAATTATTATAATAATCAAAAAAGTTTTATATATATTTAATGCAAGAGATGGGAGAAAATCAGGGAAGATATATATGTCATGTGATCACCTGGGGAACAGAAATTAAGGACTGACCACAGAAAACGTGATCAGGCCAGCAGTGTCATGATATAAATCAAGCACAATACCAAGAATCTAGCATGCAGAAACAGAATTGCAATACCAAGCATACCAAATTATTAGGTGCTACTTGTGTCCTGCTCCTTGACACCCCGCAGAAAAGGGACGAAAGGCTGCAGGAGAAGAATGGACAAAGAAAGACTGCTTCTGACACAAGGAGAACCAAGGCATGGAGGGGGCACTTGCATTTGTTCAGATTTAAGAAAAAACAAGCAAGCCCCAGCTTCTCTTCCAAATAACTCCTGCAAATAATCCACCAATGTAACTTTGCAATACTCTGAAGACGAGTGTGATGCAAAAGCTTTTCAGAACTCAAAGCAGCTGTAGGGGCAAAACCCACCCCGTATTCCCAAAAAATCCAAACGGGCACAGAGAACCAAAATGTCAATCTGATGCACAGAGCCCTGTGCATTCAAGGCTCTAGAAATCATTATCTATTTACACTGCTTTGAACATAGTAGAGCAGTTTGGATGAATCTCAAGTATTGTCTAAATGCTCAAGTAACCTGTCTGTCTTTGTGAGTTCAAATGTAGTTCTTCCCTTAATGAGAGTCATGGCAGCTGCTTAGCTTTTTTACAGAATTTGACAAGTCTACAGTGGTCAAACAGGTAATACTTTGCTCAGGCTTATTTCAGAATTACTGTATCTGACATTATCTGCATATTTACCTGAGTATAAAGTAAGTCACCACAATAATGTTTACAGCTCTTGGTAATTTTATGATAGAATAAACTCTCTGCTGTGTTCACAGACAACAAAGTACATAAGCTGGCAACAAAAATCAGACTGCTTCATGTCACACTCAATCCTTTACCCTCAACTGCTGTTGAAATGGGTGGTCCATACCCAATCCTGCTCTTCCTCCAGCTACATGAGCTTCACCAATTTGTTGGATTCAGTCTCCAGTAGATCAATAAGCTGATCTGACTTGCTCTGTGGCCATGCAAGCCCTGGATCCTGCACAAGGCAGGAGGCAGGACCAGGCAGCCAAATGCACAGAGGGACAGTTGGGATGGCTCCTATCCTCAGCTGATAGATTAAATCACATGTATTATATAAGTTCAACTGCAGAGAACAAATCACTCTTTCTAGAATGAACAGCGCTGTAACTAGAAATACCCAATCAATTTTTTTTTTCCTATTCATCATTTTAAAAAAACTGTCCTAAAAATATCAAAGAAGGGATAAATTACATGTTATGATCAATTTACCATTCTTGAAGCCATCCAACTTAATCAATACACCATTGCTTTCAGGCCACAACACAAATGCCTTGGGTAGGTAAGGGTTGCTTTGCCAGGCGTGCTTAAATTACAACCTTTAACAGCCAAGAAGATATTTAAATTAAACTCTGCCTACAAAGGTCTTCCTATAGCAATGATCATTTGCTTCAGAAACTGCAGAGCAGTGAATGGTCTGCTCCCAGCAGTAAGTGCCCTAACAAGAGCTATAACAGAAAAACATCAGCAAGACACTTAAATAAGACTTAAATCATTTAAAGTCATCCAGAACTTACAGAATTGATCAAATAATACATATGTACTTTGTTTCTTACATTTGAGAAACTGAGAAAATATTGTAAAATTAAAAGCAAGGGCTCTGTGTCATTAACTGGAAACCTTAATTCACTGAATTTACAGTGTGAAGGACAAATACATAGTCAGAGTGCCTTACACACCGACACAGGATTTATGCAGCAAATGATTAAAAAGGAGTGTCAGAATTCCAAAACACAAATCTTCTCTTAACAAAAAAACAAACAAAACCAACCACAGAACCCCTCACTTCTGTGTGGAAAGCTGTCTAAAGAGTAAGCATTTGTTTTGTCATCAAAAACAGGCATTTAAGAGAGCATCATGTATCAATACAAAAAGTATTATAGTGATTAAAAGATCCAATCCAGTTTGAGACAGAAAAACATGCAATAGAAGAGTGCATTAATAGTCAAGGTCTTCAGAGGCTGCTGGTGTTAGAACTACTGATTTGACTATTTTTACATAACATTAAGTTAGGAAATAGTTTCTGAAATTGCCAAGCAGAGTTGCAGGACTTGAAGATGTTGACATATCTTGCTTTAAGTCATTCTGCAGTCTTCTCTCTATCCTGAAGTGTGTGCAAATCACTATCCCCATCCATACACACACATCTCTGGTGCTATTGGCAAGTAGGAGTAAGATCAAGTTATGAAGAGGAAATAATGGTACATACTGTATTTCAATCTATGACCAATTAACAACTACATGAAATAAGTCAAGACAGGAACCATCAAAGAAAGGGCCTCCCTCTCTGCAGCATGCTATGCAGACAAGATTAATCACAAAAAATATTATTCAAATTTCGACTGTAAAAATGGAAGGGGAGAAAGACAATGAAGGAAAAGGAAAAGGAAAAGGAAAAGGAAAAGGAAAAGGAAAAGGAAAAGGAAAAGGAAAAGGAAAAGGAAAAGGAAAAGGAAAAGGAAAAGGAAAAGGAAAAGGAAAAGGAAAAGGAAAGAAACCAGAGATTTCTATTCTTGGTAGAATGGCAAAATAGCAGAATAACTAAAAGTATTGAGGCATATGTTTAATTTTACAGCAAATGGATCAAATCCTGGAAATAAGTTTGATCCTTCAGGCTGGATCACAAGAGCATGTTCCCACAGCACCAGTTAACACCTCCATACCCTTTACTAGGCACTGACATTCTTGGGCATCTTTGTCTTCAATGAAAGCCACTTCACCAGCTCAAGCTTGATACAACCCACTGAATCACCTTTTACCCATTTCACAAAACCTCTCAACTTCCTCTCTGAGTAGGACAGCTGATAAAAACTAGCCAGTGTATTTCCTTCTTATTATTTCCAGCTGTCTTTCTTCCTTAGCTTGACGTTCCCTACAGCTCATTTTCTTTTCAATCCAAGCAAGCTTCATGTTGCATAGAAAATCCCACCTTGAAACACATCTGCTCTTTTTGATGCATAAAGCTCACTAAATGTACTGCTTACAGTCAAAATGTGGGGATCCTCTCAAGTTGTCTCCTAGACACATTCTTAAAAGAAGGCAATTGCAACTGAAAACATAGCCATTCCTACGTATAGGATCCACAAGGCAACAAATAATCAATCCAGTCTCTTGGTATCTTCCTCTGTTTAAAAATTATTACAATTGGCCTTCCTTTAGCGTTGGCCAGTATACTGATAATTTCTTCATATCAATTCACCAAGCTAATACAGATAGTTCTCCTATTCAACTGCTTTAATACATTAATAAAGAAGGCTGGAGGGGAAAGGAAAAGCTGTTGTTGCTATAACAAATATAAGTTTATCTCTCTACTTTTAAGCTTTTGTCTAGCTTTCCATTTTCTGCATGTAAATACTCCTTCAATACTAAAGGTTCGTTTCCATTTTCCTATTCTCACACTTCCCATCACCTTTTGCCATTATTTCAGCTACATTTTTTACAAAAAGCACAAACACTGCCAACTTTGCTTATGAAGAGTTGTCCAAAACCAGCTGCAAATCATTCTCGCTTTTCTTTGAGGAACCACTCCTCTGTCAGGATGCTCAAGAAAGCTTGATAAAAATCTATTATTTTATCAGGTGTATTTTATAATCCCAACACTCAACTTGCTAACACTTCCAAGCAAGGGAACATGGCAGTTGGTGCACTACACAAATGCAACGTGACCACATTTGAGTTTACAGGTACCTTGACAGAAATAAGCAAATGTACAGCAACCCCTCTGAGGCCACTATTCTAGAGCTAGTTTTACCTGCTACACCATCAAATAGAAACTGCAAGCAAGGAGGACACTTTGCTAGGAACTGAAGAACCCATTCACACTTTCTGAGTCACTTAAATAAAATTTATGGGAAAAGACTGAGTTCCATGAAAAATTAGTGAGTAGCTTACAAAGTACTCTAAAAATCCTCTGAGATACCCAACTTCTAGGAACATGAAAACCCAGCAGAGAAAACATGCTTGTGTTTTAACAGAGACAGTTCATTAAAGTGAATACTTGAAAGGCTGAAATACTTGTAAAAATCAAAAAACCAGAATGATTTTTAGAAAATTGTTTCAGCATATACTTAAAAACAAAACCAAACCAAAACAAACAAAACACTCAGGGATACAGGCCCCTCCATCTCACCAGAACACTGCGTGCAATTACAGTTTAAAATGTGCTCAAACAAAGAACTCCTGAGAGGTTTTGCAAAAAAACAGACTGCATCAGCTAAAGCACAGGAAAAACTTGATTAAAAGCATGTACCTTATTGTAAACCAAATGTGCTACCCTTGAAGTTTATACATTGAAAGTAGTTCTGTGTCTAGTAAAATGGAAGATATCTCACCTTATCATCTCTTTACTTGCATATTTCTGTGAGAGTGTAACATAGTACTGCCTTATAAACTTGGAATGAAAAACTATCATCTCCTCCAGTAAATACTTTCAACATTTAACAGGTTGAAACATTTAACATATCTGGGTTTTACCATTTGTTGCTTAATTCTGATCACTGTTGTGCTTTTTTTATGGCAAATTACAGGTACCTTCTCATCCTAGGGTGAAATGCCAATTGAGATTTCCCCTGACACTAAATTTGCTACTCTCTGGGAGAGAGAGAGAGAAAATTTACTATTTTATAAACACAAAGTAAGCCTAAGGAGATTTGTTTCAATAGAATAAATCTGGCCTTTGAAATACTGTTAAGGGACATTCCCAAGCTTCTACCCCACCCTTCCTCCACCTTTGTAAACTGCTCCCTTTGTCTGCAATAGCCCACACTTCCACAGCAGCTATCAAGAAACTAAAAAAATTAGAAGAAAGAAAAAAAATCTGCATGTTACCTTCATGTTATTTAAAATAGCCAAAAAGGTGTCTGAAAAATGGTAGATTCCTTGTGCCTGTAATGTTAGGTGTTAAGTGGGACTAGATGATGGTCAACTCAATTTGTCATTGTCTTTTTCCCCAATTACATGAGACTAGTGGAATTTTCAGAACCAGGTAAGTAGCTGGCTTATTCTAAAGAAATGCTTAAAAATCCTGCTTTAATCTGCCCATTGCGTGGAACAGTGAAGTTACCAGACTTCATCTTTTGTGGAATTGTATAAAAAAGTAACTGAAAATCTGTTTGGCTTGTTTGAGTTTTTTTCCCATTGGTAATAATTGACTTATATAAATTAGACATGAAAAAAATTAGGAGCCATTAATTAATTATACTTAGAAAAAGAACACGTTAAAATATTTCTAAAGATTTTACTTTTCCTCCTTTCCAGTATCACAGTAAGAACCACAAGCTTTATTTATTTTGGAATGACTTACAATCCATTTTTTTCTAGCTGGTTATAATATTGTGCAGTCTTCTAATAGATGTGAAGTATCCTTTTTTCAATAACAAATTACACAATCTATTAGCAAGTCAGCTATTTCTCTTTCTTTTTCAACTACCATGAAGGCCATCCAGCTATAGTAATTTACTGAAATATATTTTCTTTTTACTCCTAAAGAAAACAATATACCTATGATAAGCAGCAGACAGAGCAGACCTCAAATACTGTGACTCTTGTAACTGTTCAGGTCTTGTTCCCCAGTTGGTTTTACAATGACACATTTTAAAAATCTCAAGGTAAATTTTCAGAAGGAATGTTTCTGTTGGGGAGGAAGGAGAGCACTATTTACATGCCCAGTTTTCAGATAAATTATGTTTAAAATAAAATCTAGCCTGAAACATCAGAATACTTGTAAGCATGGTGTGCCAAAAACATATACTACCATCTGACAGCACCTCAAACAGATTCTAGTCATTAACTTCATATGTGTCCTGAAGTGACAATATTTTGTATAAACAGCTCACTTTACTTAAGATAATAAACTTGTTTTCTTGAGTACGTTTGAAGCAAACATCTTTCCTGGTATGCAGACAGATTACCTTCCAGAATATCTACAGAGCACACTAATTTTTTCTAATATGTCTTTTATATGTGTTTTTTGTGAAATACTGTCTACCAAAATGGAATACACAATGATAAAGTACTTCTAGCAATTTTTTAAAAGCATACAAAGCATATTCCTCTGACAAAAAGGAAGCAGAGTGATATGGTTTGGCCCACATGAAGACCTACCTAAAAATCAAGTAATTATACATTTCATGTCCAGTTCCTTCATTTTCAGAAAAGGAAAGCCATAGTTTCATATGTAGAGGATTAGTCCATGGAAGCCTGGGAAAGGAAAGGCTTCAAAATCTTTTTTGAACAGAAGACATAAACTGAAAGTAGAAATTACTATTAAAAAAGAAAACACCACATGTTCTAGAACAGATGCCCATATTTTCATTTTGTAGTGTTTTGTAGTGTTATCAGATTAGGTGGCACAAGGCAAAGATTACTATCCTCTTTTCATACAAAACACAGCTTATTACCAATTTATGGTGAAATACATTCTTTGCTGTCATATGTTCAGCAATTGTGTGTCTGGGAGCCACAGAAAAGCCTGCATGAAACACCATATCTGCATTTCTGGCATGACTAAAGTAACATATATTATGTTTCCATATGGAAGTTCTCTCTTAGGTTAACAGCAGGAGTTACTTTAAAAAATTATACATTTCCCTCAGTGTCAAAAACTTGCAGGCCTCAGGGTCTCTTGTGGAGGTAAAATAATCACTTAGCACACAGTTCATCAAATTTCTCAAATGCTGGTTTTTATGCATTGAATCAAATCCTTTGATTTTTACAATGCAGAAAATAAATTTACCCATTTTAGCCTTATCTTTACAGAAAGAGACTATACTAAAAAAACAACACCCTGCCTTTTAACTTCTACCTCCCATCACCACTTCACTCCCAGTAACACAGAATTACAACTCCCACTACAGTAAATATACTCTTTCTTCATGTACAAATCCTCTTCTCTCTCCTTCCACTCTTAGCCTATTTAATGCCCATATTTCTTTCCACTGTCCCTGCTTCTTAAAGCTTTGCCTGCTTACTTATGCAACTCTCACTGACTAATTACAAAACTAGTAAATTACCATCTTATAAACATAAAAGTGGTACACTATCATCTTCTGCATTCTCACTGATATGTTTTTTGCCAATCCTTCTTTGCCTATTTATTACTGGGGACTATGGCTAATTCATCTGATTTTTTTCTCAAAAAACATAATAAAGACATTCTTTTCCCAGTTAAAACTGTAAGCAAACATTCTCTTGTAGTCCATTTACTACTTAAATTTAGTAACCCACTTGGCTTGTTCAAGTCCCAGGATGTAACTGGCACATCTCTATCCTCACCAGAATGGACCTATACTATTTCACTGTTGTGATATAAATTAATTACTACATAGTTTCCATTACACAGAATCTCATGACATCCATTACATTTTTAAAAAATACTTATTATCTACAAATATAAGGACACCTACTTTTACACAGCAAAGTTTCTTAAATAATGAAAATGTATTCATTTTTAAAATGTAAAATTAATAAAATGTAATCTTCAAATCAATATTGACCTGCAGTGAGATTACTAGTGTTTTATTCTTCTTGGGAGTAAGGTCTAATTAACTTGCACTAAAAGTAGTCAATTCAATTTAAAAAAATAAAAATAAAATCTCTTCCTTCAGGGCTGAATCATTAAAGACTAAAAACTTCATTTCCAGCCCACTGTGAAGGGAAACAGTAAATAGGTGTTTCAAATAGGTCAGCTGGATTATTTTCTGTAAAGACAATAACACTGCATGTAAGAGCTATGTTTTCTTGGGCATTATTATTTTACAAACTGTTTTGTAGAAGAGGCAAACAAAATAAATGTGTCCTTCAATGAAACACCAAGCTTTTAAAAGAAGTCTCTTCATATTTCTGGAATTTTCTGCATATCTTAAAAATAATTGTGTAAAGCAACCAGGAGGCCCTACTACTTAGCAGGATGCCAATTTAAAAGAAGGAAACAACATGTTCTTTTGCCAGATTCCAAATCAGCTTTATGTCCAGGCCAGGAACAAAGAACCACCATGCTCTGAGATAATAATTTAATAAAATTTGTGACATCCGAAGTAGCAATCTTTACCTCAGCATGTTATTCACAGGCATCAAATTTAATAAAGTGGCCCCAATAAAAGTTAATCAAAAGTGTTTAAATGTATTGGCAATAAAACAAATTTTATGGCAGCAGAGTCAGTTCTCTTCTGTGTGACAAATGAACTGAGCACTGAAAATGGGTGATGCATCAATACCATTTCAACAATGAAAAACGTGTGCAAGTCTGGCAGGAGAGAAACTCCATGCAGGAAGAGCACAGAAATTAGTAAAACATCCATAACACCATGCATTTTGTACAACACAGAAGAAAAAAACAACCAAAGGGGTTTTCTTTTCTTCAGCATGACCATAACTTTACCCAGGCTACATCAACAGGCAATGTCTGCTCTTTAATTAAATTGCCAAATGCAGAACAAGTACCAAACGCTCGTCGGAAGGTTTGCAGGTATCCTTACAAGAGATGAATTCTGCTCCACTCTCTACCATGCCAGTTTGAACACTCACCAGTATGAACCTCTGAAAGTTGTAACACACAAATTGTGGCCCTAATTAACTTTCTTGGAGCTGGGCGATGAATTGGAACGAGTTGGTTCATGTTACCTGTATGCATACATTACAGCAGTTTGACAGAATCATTTTCCACAGCAGAGGGGCTAGAACTAAGTGATCTACAAGGTCCTTTGCAACCCACGCCATTCTGTGATGCTAAAATTTTTAAAAACAGCATCAGCAACTGCATTTTGCTCAAAACTTCTCAGCTTGTCATTTGAACTTAAAACTGCTAAATTCTTTTCACTGGCAACAAGCAACAGGACAAGAGGAAATGCCTCAAGCTGTGTCTCAGAAGGTTCAGGTTTGACATCAAGATGAATTTCTTCACTGAAAGGGTAGTCAGGCATTGGAAGAGGCTTCTCAGGAAAGTGGCGGAGTCACCATCACCAGAAGGGTTCAAGGATTGCCTGGACGTGGTACTACAGGCTATGGTGTTCAGTAAAAGGCTGCACTCAATCATCTTGGAGGTCTTTTCCAACCTAAATGATTTAAAGTTTTCTCCCTGGAAACCATCCATTTCCCTTCTCATCACAGAAATCACCTTGTGCCACCTAAAAAGTTTCTAAGATTGTCTTCTCTAACGAAGACAAGCTTTGTACATATGTTTCAAAATATTTCTCTTTAAGAAACTAGTTAAATAATGTTCAGCCCTAGTCACTCTTATTTTAAGGAAGAAATACTGTATGGCCTTCCTAAATGAGATGCAGATCAGAAATAAAAGACAAACCGCAGGTTTGGGGTACAAAAAAGTAAGTAAAAAAATTTCATCTATCTTGAATACCTCACTTTATGATTTTGCCTTGCAGCATGAGATGCACTGTGGCATATTCAGAAGTAGAAAAAAACCCTGCTTCATCCTGTGAGGCCAAGCAGCTGAAATGAAAGATTAAAACCAATTACCAGTACTGTCAAGTCCACAGTACTTTAACAGAAAATCCTGTTTACTTTTTTTTTCCTCTACAAAGCTGAGGTCAAAAATGTGTTCTACTTACTGAGCACATGACTATTATTATATTTTTCTCACTACCTTTGACTGTCCAGTGTCTTAAAACCAAAAGGAAGTCACTATTAATAACTGGCACATGTAATATAGAAATCATGTTTCATGATGTGGGGAGGTATGTAAGTAGTGTCCATTTTTATCCTTGGGTATTTTAAATCAGAATATATATTGTCATAGTTCAAAAAACTTCTGAAGTACACCTCTACCTTAAGAATTACTACTTTGAGTCACCTTTCTGAAGATAGCTTTTCACATATACTACTACAAAGGATGCAGCCTGCAGCACTGTTTCCCCTAAAACACAAATTTCATTTTCATATGTCTCTTTAACCACCAATGACTTGAGGTATCCTTTCCCAGGACATACTTAGCTTCCAGGTACTCCTGTTCTCCTAACCAGGATGGACAAGCAGGAATTTTACACCAACATGGTTAAAACAATAAAAAAATAGCTCTGGTTATTTTATTTATAACATGAAAAAAAAGACGAATAGGAAAAAACTAAGTGGAAGTTTACTCTGGGTAACAGAGAGGTGTGTCCATACACTAAAAGAGAAATGCAATTTTATTTAATGCTCATAAATTCTAACAGAGACAAAGCCATGCCTTCATGGGAGCATTGTTAGTTACTTTTTAGTTCATCCAGAATTGCCCAGCCACCATGAGCAAAACACATATTTAGCTTCAAGCATGGCAACTCAGGGACTACAGGATTACTGATTGATGATTTCTTTAAGTGACAAGAACAAAAGGGAACATACGAAGAATGTATTTTGACACCTGTATTTTGAGAAGAGTGGGAAGAAAGTCAAGACTTAACTATTTCCATGGTAATACTCTGCTCTTCAGCTTTTAAGTTAGACAATTTGCATTGCTCTAACTCAGTTAAAAGAACTTTATTTCCCTTTTCAACAGCTGTCACCTGCAAGACCACAGTTCAAAGGACCATGGGGAAAAAAAGCACAGGGAAGGAACTCACACAACTGAAGAGCTGGAGGAACAAAAAGAGCTAGAATCAATTACTGCCTGTTGTGTAGGGAAATTAAGTGGTGTGATGCTAGACATCCCAAAATTAGCATGAGATGAACTTCAAATATTTCTGCCACAACTACCCAGGCATCCCAAGGAAGTTACTTCAATTCTTCTATGCATCAGCTTCTTTAACCGTAAACTAGTGATAGTTTTTACCTCACAGAGAGGTTATGAGGCAATTAACTGATCATAAAGCACACCAAGATCGTCAAATGAAAGGTGCTATGCAAGTGCAGGGTATTAATCTCACACTCCAGGTACAAATCATTCTCTTATCCCACCTTTTACCTAGTGTTGGCAGCTTTACAACCATTAAAACTCTCTACTACACACACTGGCTCGATTCCCTGCAGCAGACATCTTAGACACAGTGCACTTTTGTGGTTCAGCTACCTACATTTTCCTACATAAAACAGGGCATTTGGTTCAAGGCATCTGCAGCTTCAGGTAGACTTCCCAAACACCCAGCCTGCAAGCTGGACACAGACTGTGTTTTTGGCTGCAGTACTACAAGATCCATGAAACTTCTGTCAACTGCATGTAATGTATGTTGCTAGATACCATCTAATGAGCATAAAAGCTGTAAAGTAGAAGCAGCAAAAGGACCACGAGCCACCCTTGCGAATTTAACTCTTAATTGCATATTTTTCAAAACATGCATTGGTTCTATTACCAGTCTGAATGCTTTCACTTCATTCATCATAATGTTATTTAAATAATATATTAGATGGAGACTTCCTTCTAAATTAATAACACAATTTTAATTTTGGAACAGGCAGTAACATAAACACTGGAAAATTTACACTCAGGATCACTGGTGATACAGATCCAGCAGAGGTAGCAAAAAGGACAGTCCAGCAAAGAGATAGTGCTTTTATCAGCCTAGTCTGCAGGTCAGAAGATCAAGCAGAAAAAAGGTTTCCAAGCAGGAAGTGCAGGGGAAAAAGAGCAGCAGTGCAAGCAAGGGCAGTTCTGTTCTATGTTAACAGGACAAGCTGGGGGAAGGAAACAAAAAGATCAAGGCAAGAGACAAGAGAACTATAAATCACATGTAACCCTAATGCCATAATCTGGACAGGGAATGGGAGAGACTTTACAAAAGAGAGACTTCCTAAAAAGGAGGTGACAGTAAAAATTGATTTATCATAGAGTGATATTCCATACAAAAAGATGGAATAAGACACCAAACACTTTAGAAAGCTAAAGAAAATACAGCATTTGCAAGGTTCCAGATAACACAGAAGAGCAGTTTCGGAGTCTGCACGTGTGGATGACATGATGACAACAAAGCCATTTCAAAGATAGCCTGGGACACTATGAAGGAAATGCAAAACAAACCATAATGATGATCAAAGTTACACAGCACTGGCTAAATCCACTTTAGTCCTGCATTCACTATAGTTTCAAGTTATGATTTACTAGGATAAGCAAAGTAATTTTTTTTTCCTTCCACAGCTCAGAAGTGCTTTGCAGTTCCCCAAGCCTGAAACCTACGTCCCTTTCCATTATTTTCTTCCAAGTCTCTTTTGAGTAATTTTCCCTTCTCACAGAGCCAACAGCAATAGCATTTTATAGATGTTAGTGCGCTAGACACCTCTCTTCTACACAGAGACAGAAAGAAGCACACATATACCTTTACACTAGTTCTGACAAGAGAAAAGCATTTTGGGAAGAAAAATATCAACAGGACTTCTAAATAGTTAATACTTCTTAAATTAAAAGACTACTTATGTGTTTAAAAACACCTGATCAAGCATGTTCTTCATGTCATGCTATATTCATTCTGTACCTACATAATAAAAAGCGGGGGGCCAGAGTGGTCTTAAGTTGTAAGAGTTTCAATGCATATATATAAAAAAACACATTTAGCATTAGTAAATAAATTTTATTAAACTTGTAGTTGTTCATCCATGTCTACAATTCTTTTAACACTTTTAGCCACAGCTTGATAAAATGAGAATGGTGACCTTGTGTTAATCAAGATATGACTGATCTCTGATGATATTGGAAGGTATATTATTTTACCACTTTACAGAATAAGCTGAGTAGGAAGAGACCCACAAGGATCATCCAGTCCAACTCCTGGCCCTGCACAGCACACCACCAAAAGTCCCACCATGTGCCTCAGAGTATTGTCCAAACACTTCTCAAACTCTGTCAGTGCTGTCACCACTTCCCTGGGGACCCTGGGTGCCCCAGCACGCTCAGAGTGAAAAACTTTTTTCTTGATATCCAGCCTAAGCCTCCCTTGACACAACTTCAGGCTGTTCTCTTGGGTCCTGTTGCTGGTTGCCACAGAGAAGAGATCAGTGTCTGGCCCTCCTCTCCTCCTCCTCTCATGAGGAACTCTTCATGCACTCCTCATATGGTTTCCCCTCAAGGCCCTTCAACACTTTCTTTGCCCTCCTTTGGATGCTCTCTAATAGTTAGAATCTTTCTCATATTGTGGCACTCAAAACTGCACACAGGACTTGAGGTGAGGCTGCCCCAGAGCAGAGCAGAGCAGGACAATCCCCTCCCTTGCCCAGCTGCTGATGCTGGGCCTGATGCCCCCAGGACAGGGTTGGCTCTCCTGGCTGCCAGGGCACTGCTGGCTCATGTTCATCTTTCCATCAACCACGACCCCCAGGTCTCTTTCCACAGCACTGCTCTCCAGCCTCTCATCCCCAGTCTTTCCATACATTCATGGATGCCCCATCCCAGCTGCAGGATCTGACACTTCCCCTTATTGAACTTCACGCTGTTGGAGATTGCCAAGCCCTCTGATTTGTCAAGGTCTCTCTGCAGGACCTCCCTGCCTCTGAGGGAACCAACAGCTCCTCCCACTTTTCTATCATCTGGGAACTTGCTCAGTGTCCCTTGCAGTCCCGTGTCCAAGTCATTCATGAAGATGCTGAAGAGCACAGAGCCCGAGATGAAGCCCTGCAGAACCCCAGGAGTGACAGGTTGCCAGTCTGATGTCACCTCATTCACTACAACCTTTTGTGCCTGACCCATCAGCAATTGCTCACCCATCCCATGATGTCTTGATCCAGCTGTGGGCTGGACATTTTATCCAGAAGGATCCTGTGAGAGACAGGAATGCTGAAGCTTTACTGGAATCCAAAAAGATTACAACAACTGGCTTCCCTTTATCAACTAGGTGAGTTACCTGACATGAAAAGAAATCGGGTTTGATACCAGGACTTTCCTCCCATGAAGCCATGCTGGATGTGACCTACGAGTGCATTGTCTTCCTGGTGTTTTCAATATCTCTCAGAATAATATTTTCCTTAACTTTGCCAGGCACTGAAGTGAGACTGACAGTTCTGCAGTTTCTGGGCTCCTCCTTCTTGCCCTTCTTGAAAACTGGGATAATGTTTGCCAGCTTCCAGTTAGCTGGGACCTCTCTGAATTCCCAAAACAGCTCAAAAATCAAAAGGGGGTCTGCAATGACATCAACCAGCTCCTTGGATATCCTTGGATGAATCTCACCAGGCACCACAGATTTGTAAAGATACAGCTGGAGCAGCAAATCCTGAACAGTTTCAGGGTCAAATGGGAGTTAACCATTCTCTCAGTCATGGTCCTCCAGCTCAGGGCAACCCTTGGAGCCTCCTCTGTGTTAAAGAAAGAGGCAAAGAATGCATTAAACACCTCTGCCTTATGTCTGCCCCTGTTTGTGAGGTGACCATCCTCATCCCGTAACAGGACAATTTTATTTCTACACTGCCTTTTGCCACGAACAGATTTGAAAAAACTCTTTTTATTGTGCCCCACAGTTCTGCCCAGATTCAACTCCAACTGAGTTTTGGCCACACAAATTCTCTCCTTACAGAAGCAATCAGCATCTTTGTAATCCTCTCATGTGCTTCCAGTGGGCATGCACCTTCCTTTTTTACCTTCCTTCCAAGAGAAGATCCCTGCTCAGCCAAGCTGGTCTTCTGCCTCCCCTGCCTGACTCCCAACATTTGAGAATTGCCTGCTCCTGTGCCCTTAGGAGGTGATGTTTAAAATGTGACCAGCAGTGATGGACCCCAGCATCTGCAAAAACATTTTCCATGAGGACTTTACTCACTAATTCCCTGAGCAGCCTGAAGTCTGCTCTCTTCATGTCCAGAGCTGGGGTCTTACTGGCACCTTTCCTCCTGTCAACAGAGATTTTAAACTTTATCACTTTGTTGTCAATGTGGCCAAGACAGCCACCAATCTTGACTTTGCTCATGAGATCCACTCTGTTAACAAGCAGCAAATCAAGGAGGGAACCTCTCCCTGCCAGCTCCCTTAGGACCTGTTCCATAAAGCTGTCATCCAGGATTTTTAGAAATCTTCTGGTGCAGGTTGTACCAGCTATGTGATGCTCCCAGTTGATTTCTGGCAAGTTAAAGCACTCCATAAGGACAAGGGCAGTTGACTTGGAGGTGTCCCTTAGTCCATCAAAGAATAAACTCATCAGCATCATTGTCCTGGCTGGGAGGTCTACAGCAGACTCCTACAATGGTATCTGCATTATATGTTTGCCCCTTGATTCTGCCACAGAGACTCTCCATTGTGAGCTCCATACATTCAAACACTTCTATTATGTACAATGACAACCCCCAGCCTCTTCCGCCCTGCCTGTCCCTCCTGAAGAGCCTGCAACCATCCAAGAGGGCACTCCAGACACAAGACTCATTCCACCAGGTTTCACTTATACCAGTAATGTCAAATCTCTGGGACTGGGACAAAGCCTGAAGCTCCTCTTGTTGTTTGTTCCTCACATTGCATATATTAGTGTCGAAACATTCTGAGTGTTGTAGATTGCATCCAATACCTGGTAAAGCAGATTGGGGGATTCACTAGTACTCTCTTCCTCATGTTTTGGCATAGGGTCCCATCACTCATCACTGGTGAGCCTTGTTTGTTCCTTTCTCCCTTCCAAGCTAGTTTAAAGCTCTAACAATGAGCCTTATTAGTTCCTGTCCTAGACATGCATCCTGTCAGGTGTTAGACTGGGTGTTGAGTATACCATCCTGCAGTCAAAAATCCCAATGTTTTTCCACTGACACCAACCTCAGAGCCACAAACTGACCTGATGGATCTCCTTATTCCCATCAGTATTATTTCTTGTTACCAGAAGGATCAAGAAAATCATTATCCACACTCCTGATCCTTCTACCAATCGCCCCAGGGCCCTGAAGTCTTTTTTGATTGCCCTCAGATTTCTGTTATTTCATCACGACCAGCTTGAACAACTGAAGTGGATAGTAATCAGATGGCTTTATTGACTGGAGAGTTTTTCAGTCATGTCCCTTATCTGAGC
The DNA here is from genome assembly GCF_037042795.1 of Molothrus aeneus. Lineage (NCBI taxonomy): Eukaryota > Metazoa > Chordata > Aves > Passeriformes > Icteridae > Molothrus > Molothrus aeneus. Next base: position 137,442,702 of record NC_089646.1, on the reverse strand, counting down.
CCATGGGAGACAGCAGACTTCCCTGAGAGTGAGGTCCACTCTGCATATTGGGCCCTTTGTACCCCTTAGAAGGGAGTCTCCTATTGCAACTACCCCACTTCTTCTGTTAACAGAGGAGGTTTTGATACAGGGTAGAGGTAGCACTGCTTCAGGAGGCCCCACTATCCCAGAAAGACCTTCACTCACCTCATCAGTTGTCTGGCTTTCTAGTTCCAGAGCCTCACACCTTTGCAGAAGGTGCCAGTCTTACTTGTCAAATTCCAAGGAGGAACCTTCCTCCTGCTATGTGCAGTGACCTACTTCCAGCCTTCATTGTGAACAGACCCTTGACTAACAGTCCTTTGACTAATTAATTACCCTGCAGGGTTCTGAATCCACCTGCTTTTCCTCTGCAATGGAGGTTTAAGACTCCCAAGAGTCTGAGACCGTGGTGTCTCTGAAAAGAACCGGTCAATCTCCTGCTCCTTGGCTGAAAGACTATGTAACCTATCCACTTCCTCCTGTAGCTCCTTCACCTGGTGACACAGCTCTTAAACCACAGCACACCTTCTGCAAAAGAACTGTTGGCTCCAGCCTTGGGGAGCGGTATCAGGCACTTCTGGCAACCTGTGACCTGGGGAGCTGCAGTAACAGCAACTGTTAGCTGTAATCTTCAAAAACACAGAGATAGGCCTTTACCTGAGCTGAAGATCTCCAATACGTTACTAGGAAATAAAACTAAAAAAGTCTACTTGAGCTGAAGGCCCAGAACATTAGCAACACCTTTCCTAAAAATGGCCTATCCAAAAATGTGCTCTTACAAGTGACAATGACTATTTTTATCCAAATTTACAATAAACAAATAATATTATCAATGTATTTCCATATTTAAAACACACATATTTGGCTGAAAGCCTTACAAATATGGTGGAAGTAACTTAATGAGTTAATGGGGATTGGGAGTGCACATTAATATTATGCTTTGACACTTGAATATAAAAATTGACCACTAACATTTGCTTCTTTCCACCAATACTTTTTTAACCTTAAGAAGAGCACTACATTTGAGACCTGATCCAGACAGAAATAAACCCACTGATGAGAGATAACTGAAAGTCTCTTAAACACACAGGCTAGGTCCAGACAACCCCAGGCAGTGACCATCTGCCCCCATTCATATGGCACTTCCCAGTTCACACCTGTACAAGCAAGGGCTTGGCTACAGGTCTGGCTGGAGTGGAGCAGGACCAGGGACACACCAGCTGGGCACCAGGAGGAGTGGCGGGACCCCAGCCCACCAAGTCAGTCCAGCATCTCCTGTGGACACTTTTAGAGGTTCACTTAAGCTTTGAAAGTGAGTAAAAGCATAGTGACACAAGGATGAGAACTTCTGAAGCAAGGAAAAGTGAAATAGGCAGGAAAGTTACAGACAGAGTGCATGCTCATGGCCTGAAAATACAGACCTGTTGCCATTTCAACTAAGATTGTAGCACTTCCTTGAATGCAAAACAGTCAGTGGTAAAAGTTATTAAAAAAATTAGCTTAATTATTAAACATTATTTGTTCTGAAAGAGAAAATGTGGACTAATAAAACAGCTACTTGCACATATGCAATGAATTTTAATATTAACACTAAAATTGCTAAAAATATCAAGGAAAAAAACAGATTTTCCAATAAAAAATATATGGAAGCTTTGACTTTTGTATGCAATTTAAAAACAGAAAAAAAGAAAAACCACCAAAATCAGAAATTTACAAATGGGGAGGATTCCCCCAAATTTGCCCTATTGCCTACTAAAATTACCTGGTTTTATTTTATAAAGTAGCAGATCTTAAAAGACATTTGGGCATTACTCCATGTTTACCATGTTCACATCAACTACTTTCCTTTATGCTAAAAAGGAAAAACCTGCAACATATGCAACTGAGTAAAATGACAAATAATTAAAAGTAAAATATTATTTCTTCTTTATACTATTCTGACATACTTAAACTACATCAGTTGAGATGCTTTCATGCAAATGTTGGGTTTCCATTTCATAACTGTACATATTTCCAATTAAATCACCTTCACATCAGCCCTTGCACAAATGAAGACTTCCACATACAGGAGGGTGTATGGAAAATATTACTTAACTAGTTGATCAAATTACAGTAGTTGAAATGCATCAGTTTCAGTAATTTAAAAGTCTCTTTCAAATTCAGGATAAATAGGATATCAAAATCATAGGGACAGAGCTAAAAGTCATCTGATAGCCGTTTCCTCCCATTACACACTGTTTGCAGCAAACATCTGGCTAACGTATCCTTCACGACCTCCCCAGACTTCCACTCAACCTGCCCTACTGTACCACTACTCTTATGGGGTTTCTCCTCATGACTCACCCTAATATAAGTTGAACCTTCTGCTTCTTCTTGCAACCACCCTGGACACAGGAAAAAATATCGGGCAAAATCATTTTTCTTTAGAGAGATTTAATCAAATGTCCCTTCAGTCTCTCTACACTGAAGAAAGCAAAAGCACACAACAGAATCAATCCCAATTAAGAACTCCTGTCACCATTACTGTAAAACACTAGCTGTTACACAGCTGTAATACTAAAAAGGGGGGAAGGCAGGGGAGAGAGAATTTTCAGCAGCAGGTAACTCGGCAAGAAAAGCAGTGTCGTTCCAGGCTCAATAATATGCTCAAGTATCCATAACCAAACCAATACCCAGACACCACCAAACAAGCAGCTCTCCTACCTTTGCCAATCAGCAAAGCCTCAAAGAGATAACCTACCCAACTTCTATATAGTGATGGCTTTATTTCATAGCTCCAGAACCGTATCAAAATTTTAGCAATAGAAAGAATAAAAAACAGATCTTTCCCCTATTCGAGTTATTAAGATGGATCAGATTTTATTAATTGGTTAGCAAGTATGAGCAGTATCAGAAGCTGGACCCAAGAACTCCTCCTTTCATGTTAAAGTGTCATTTAAATGCAAGAAAGGGAAATCTTAAAGAGCATGTCTGAATTGTGCAAAGGGCTGTGCTGGGAAGCCAAGGCTGGACCAGAAGTGCATTGCAGAGCTGTGCACCAGGCCTACAGCCGTGCCTCCTTGTGACACCAGTTCCTAAGGGACACAGCTGCACCAAACCAGCACACACATGGCCTTACTCACTGGCCCTGATCCCTCCGTCCAAGATGACAGCACCCCATTCCATGTAAACTCCTCTGTTTGCTGCCAGCAAGCCTGAGTTATTACCACTCTCTCCACGGCATGATGTGTCCCACATCTCCTGAAAGCCATCTACTGCTCTTCCAGATTACAGGTCTTGCTTAAACAGGTACTTTTGTTCCCAGGTTGACACACTGAACTAGCATCTCTCCCATACCAGTTTACCATTTGAGTACTGTCTTGATTTTTGCAATTCCTCTTTGTATTGTGTCAGATTAAAATCTAAATCACAGTGATGACAAGGAACATTGATGTTGTAAACAGACACCTCTTTAAATAAAGTTGTGATCAAAGCATCGAGTAGCCCAATAAAACCCACAGGGCTCTGGCTTATCATATGCCATACTCATTATTTAAAGTGTCCCATTTAATAGATTTCCAGGTGTCAACAAAAGGTTTGTGCCAGTTCTTTCGTTTTTGGCTCTGTTTATATATCTGGTGATTTCTGATAAGAAGGTTTAATATGAAAAAATAAAAAAAGGTTAAAAATACCTATTTTAAAATCAGGCATTTCACCACAGTTGGCAAAACCACAGAAACCAGTGTGTCTTTGTATTATTCACCATCTACATAAAGCATAGCTAATTACAGAGGAATACCAAATGATTCATGTTTGCCATAGTTTTGTGTGGGCCAATATGTTTATCCAAAAAAGTCCAAAAAATTTAAAAATTTAATGTCAACTTTACGAGATTTAATCTGAAAGTTTCATGTAAAAACACAGTCAAAATTTTTACCTATTTATGGAAGTCATTACCTTTAAAATTACTGTAAGCTCTGACAGCAAGCAGATAAAGAGGAAAATAAAGCTGATTTGACATTTATTCTTCATTTAACTTTGTGCTTTATGTGTTCGAATACATCAATTAATTTTTCACTTGAAACATCATTACAAGAAAAATGCCTTGGAAGATTTGGTCAAGTATCATACAATGGAGCGCTGTGAATAGCAGGAACCTTTTTCAAATGTCATTTTAAAAAGTAAAACCAAGAGCTGAAATTTCTACATTTGAGGATAGAGGCATGTTTTGTTTTTAATTCTACATCATTGCATCAAAGTAGAATTTTACAAGGCGCTTCCTCATCCCTCACCGTGTCATTCATCATTTCAAGTAGTGTCTTGCTTCCTCTCCAAGCGCATGTTATTTTCTGACCCACTATTTCAATTTCTTTTCATACAAAAGAGACAAAATTTTTGTATGGAAATAAGGTTTAGAGGTCTAATCTTTCTAAAATGCTATGGTATTTCACCTTCAAATCCTCACTTGCCTTTCAGCTATAACTGAAATTTCAGTTTCCAAATTAGCCACGTAGAGATGCCAACAATATTCCACTGAAAGCCATTAAGAACTGGACACCTAAACTCCTGTGCTGTTTCTAAAATGTTTGAGCAAGTATGTGTTTGTATAATGTTCAGGACACCCAGAGCCAGCTGACGCCTCTGGGCATGAGCACAGTAAAGCATAAATCAGGTCACGCTTCCTAGTTTGAGAGCTACACAGCTTTCAGGGTGGAAGCACTAACCTCATTCCAATTTACATCTAAACATTTCTTACTCCCACTCCTTATTCCATCTCCTCAGCATTCCTCGTATCTTCAACACTTAGTGCCTATTGGAAACCATCACTGCCTCCAAGTCCAGCAAACTGACCAATCCCAAACCCATCCTCAACTGTCCTTTCCTCTAGTCTTCTACCAGTAACACACCACCAATTGAATCTGACACTGAAATGATGTAAAAAGAAAGCACATGGCAGAATGAAACTATATATAAAAATACATACATACATATACATATGTGTATATGTATATATGTGTGTATATATATATTTATATATATTTATATATATATGCTTGCAGGCAGACATTTCATTAACATTTTTTAGTTTGGCAATTATTTTTTCTATTTCTGAGGAGAACTGTCATATTTGGTCTGGTTCCTGAACAGTTGGTGTTGCACTCTTATCTCTCTTACACATGATGGGAGGTATGGAACTAGACAGCAACATACCAAGTCTAGAAAACCATTCTCAGTAGAACTGAAAAAAAAAAAAAATCCTGCCCCTGTATCTTTGGTTACTCCTCGCAGGACTGAGGAAAATGTTTCTCAGCTACAAGAACCACTAGGCTCAGGGGACGAAGACCTTCAGAATTTCCTGAGTATACAAAGACCTCCATTTTTAAGTGCCTGCTGTTCCACGGTGTGAGAAAGTCTTTCAGGCTCAGTGTGTACCAGGAGTGGCACCCAGTGTCCAAACTGCATCCTTACAACAGCGTCTCCAGTTCCCTCCTCAGTCTTTGTTCCTTTCTCCCAGGCTGCAGTTACAGAAAATCAGCAGTTCTCTGCTTAAACTGTACATATATTCTAAGCAAAATAGTTTACACACAATTTTTGCCAAACTGTTTAAATCAACTGTACACAGATGAATGAAATTTTCAACTATTCAATGTGGACAACAACTATTAAGTCCCGTAAAATACTTCAATTAAGCCACAGAGATACAGATTTAAACTGTGAATGAAATCAACATTTGTGTAGACTATGGTCTTTAAACTATACTCAACAACTGACTTCACAGTACCAGGCTGATTTATTCTTGATCATTGGCACTGCTTTAATAGTCCACACCAGTCTTCCTAAACACATTTTGTTAGAACAGAAGTAAAAATCACTAAAAGAATTGGAAAAAAAACCCAAAACAACAAACCCCAACAAACAAAAATTTTCCTATTTTGCAGCTATGTGGGATTTTAGAGACCATCTACTGTGCTTGGCAAAAACAACTGAGTAAAACTGAGAGTAACAAATCTAGAAAATAAAACTGCTTTGTTTTTCCCAAAACTGATCAGAGGGATAACACTTAATTTTAAACAAAATTCAACACTGAGAGTAAGTTATAAAGAAAGCTTCCCCCAAATTGCTGCAAAAGCCACAATTTCTAGCTTTTTTTTCTCTTTCATTATCACAGAGTAGCAGAAAACAGATCAAGATAAAACACTTAATTATTATAACAATTATCCTAAAGCATTAAACAGCTATTGTTCTATCCGTAGGTAAGAGCACAGTATGGAACAGTGGAGCAATAGAAATTGGTAAAAATTAAAAGAACAAAAAATAGAAAAAGAAAAAAAAAACCTATTTCCATTTACAGTCAAATTGCAAACACCCCTTTAAGTAGTTTTGCCCAGCTCCACCTGGCCAGTTTTCCTTTTTCACTAAAATCAAAAGCTAACCCCTACCATAACATCTCTCCCCTCAAACAATGAAGCCCAGCACTATTTGCCTCACATGTGCAAGCTGCAAGAACATTACATGCACCTCTTCAGGAGTCAAATGCCTTGCAGCTAAGTGAAATTCTGCGTTGATTAAAACCTAAAAGATTAGATCTCAGCTCTACTGCAAATATCTCTAAAGAAGCTTTTGTTTCTCAACCAAAGACACAAAACTGGCACAATTTAACAGTTTATCAACTTATTTATCAACTTCAAAATCATGATGTTTAGAATCTGCAGTTCCTCCCTGACCCCTCTGATTTCTCTGCTGCATAAGAGCATTACAAAATCTGCAATACACCCCACATGGATCAGGTTTTTATATATAAATATATATACACACACAGGCACTGAACAGCATGTTCAAATCCTTGAATTACTTCCCTGGTAAGATTTATTTTGTTTCAACGAGACTTCTACTTGCAAAAACACGCACACATTGCACAGCAAATTCATCTCTTGTTAGGTGCCTAATATGGCCAGGGAAACCATTTTGATTATTCTGTGCCCGCTTATGCATTGTCCTACAAAACAATAAGATAGAACAGCAAGAAACTAGCAATTAACGGAGTCTAAATGCACATCGGGAATCACTAAAATCCACGCTAGCCAAGTCAGGAACAATATGACTGATGAATAGGCCATATTATATTAGGATTGTTAGCAAGTGTTAGAAAATTATCCTTAGCAGATGTCCCTTATGACCTATATATATCACACAAAGAATATGCCTGTCTTGTTTTCTAAAAAAGTTTTAAGAAATCTTTCCATTTTTATTTCTAACTAGAACTCCACATGTCTGCATGCTGGCTATAAATATGTATAGAGGATTTATCACACTAAACTTACAAAAACATGTAAGTATTTTACTGTAAGCAACCTATTTTCATGTGTATTTTTCTACTGCATTAATTTACACTGTACTGAAGCACGTAATCCAATAAAAGAAATCAAACTGTCAATTCAGCACAGCGAAACAAAAGGCAAGATACATACTACAAGCTACATATTACTATTGCAACTTATCAACCGACACACCACAAACCAAAACAGAGTGAATTTCTTCAGTCAGATGGGTGAGAGTCTTATCTGCAATAAAAACATTTTGTGGATGCAGTCAATAAGGAATTATATAAATTTAAGTTACTGTACACTATTACATATGCTACTATGCACACCCTGCTCATCTTCACTAGAGCTTTAAAGTAGTTTTTACTTTCTTAAATTTTGCTGATATTAAGATTCTATATACTGGATTACCTTCAAACTACAGAGATAAGCAAGATCTGCTCAGTTTGAGCTTTCTCAGTTTCTCCGTGTATTTTTTACTGCACCACTGGATTTCACAATATGTACTAATCATAAACAACTAATGCTAAAATAAAGATGCAAACATAACCTTTACTAAGATTTTTCTATTTTCTATCAAAGACTAGTATTTTTAAAACACTTTAAAGTTCTATAATTTTTTATTTAAAAAATTCATATATCTCTTTAACTCTACTGCTGCAGTGGGTTTCCTGCCAGCAGAATGGATTTCAAGTCTGTTCCTCAACTATTTAATTCCAAATTCAGTCCTGAACCTTGGGCCAGCTTCTTGTCTCTGCCTTTACATCAAAAAAATAAATGTGAACACTATGAACAAAAGAGGTGCAACTTAGCTTTCATGTGTACTGTATCTTGAGTATGGAATATTTTCTTAGAGAATAATGCTACATAATTTTTCCACATTATGCAGTTCATAAGTCCATAAAACATTATTGAACAAGAAATAAGAATGAAAATGATTTTTCATAATTTACTACTACTATTTATTTCAATCAGTTTCTATTACCTCTCACACAGATGTATTGATTTGAACTGCTTTTCAATAGAACTATAGGCATTTCCTTAATTTTAGCTCTCAGAAAAAAAAAAAATAGGGGATCTGCTCATTTTGCTGTGCTTGCCTTCAGCTCCCTCAATTTTATTACAGCTTTCTTTGGGAAAGGAAATGGCTAAATACTTGCATTAGCAAAAAAGGAAAGGAGGGGGAATGGAAAGAGGTAATAAGAAGGTGTTGAAAGGACTCTCTCTTCCTCTTGGTCCAGTCCCACTGGGAAAAGAACAGAGGAGCGTAGAGTCCAAATGTATGGCCAAGGCTGTGGGGAACCACAAGGTCCACAAATAATTGGTCCCTTAAGAAAGGACATGCTACAGACCCAAGCAAGACATGCAAAAAGCACAGAGAGTGAGATCCAGGCAGTCCTACTGAAACAGCCACTCCTGTACCACAGTGTCCAAGACCAAGGAATAATCACTGAGGATGAAGAAGCTGAACGTTTTTAGCAGAACTGACAATGTTGTCTTCACAACACTGGGCTTCCTTCTGGATGAAGCTTTATTCCTCCAAACACAGAGGCAGACACGAGCAGATCCTAAGTATGTGTGTATATACATACATACACATGCACTTTCATTATTTAATTGGTTATCTGCTTCTGTGCTCTTTTATGTCTTCAGTCAATGCTGAGCTGATTATATTAGCACCAAAAAAATTAAATTCAGAATATCTCATTTGTAATATTTTACCAAAAGTGAAGGTAAAAGAAACTGGGCTTTCATATTGCTGACCATATAAAAATTAATGAGTTTCTGCAAGTCTTACAAGATTATATTAAATATCCATATAACAAACTAAATTATTGTATATCATGATTATAAATAAAAAATACAGCTAAGATAGAACACAAGCTCCAAAGTAAAAACTCCTGGCTTTAAGATGAAATCTTCCATATAACGAAATGTTTAAATAGCTGCGTTGGATACAATCTCCCAGCTCATTTTAAAGCTGCTAAAAATCAGTTATATACATCTAACTACCTGTGAAAACAGATGCTTTTCTAACTTCATTTTCAGGCTAAGTAAGTGAATATTTTTAAACACAATTTTAAGTAAAGTACAGCATGGGAGTTTATTAAGTATGATAATAATATCCCCGCAATTGCGAATTACGGAGAAAAAAAAAATCAAGCAACCTACAACAGATTTTAGGCTAGGTTTTTCTGTTTAAAATTGCTCAAGGAAAAATGCCATTAAATATGTTTTCTTAAAAAAAAAAAAGCTAAGAGCTAGTAGAACATTTTGCATTTTAAATCAAATGACACTAACTTATTTTGCAGCAAAATTTCAATGGAAACTGATTTAAATAAAACTTTAATATGCATGGTACTTTAAAGAGCAAAATAATTTCTCTTTTTTGATATAAAATTACATGTTGAACAAAAGTATTAACCTACCACTTTACAGTATTGCCCCTACAGTAAAAATAAACTTGAAAATCCAAAAATGCAGTAAACAAAGCATTTCAGGCAGTTTGTGCAATACTGTCAGAAGAGGAAGAGTTGATGTGCAGTTTTTGTGTCTGCACAGTCCAGTAGTGTAAATCCCTTTAGATAAACCATTGAGTTCCATCACAATTGCTGCCTCCTCTTTCTTAGTTAGCGTGGTAGAATTGGGAAGCAAAGAAGCAAACCCGCAGAAGAAGCAAGCTCCGTCCTGCTTTTAGGATACACACACATGGAAGTCGGAATCTAATTCTTCCATCTACACTGAGCCCTAGCGCACACAGCCCATTTAGGCTGATTTAAGAACCACAAAAACACTGAGTCAGGATAGTCAATGCACTTTCTAACAATTTTTCTGAATTCGTTTGTGCAAAAGATTACATGCACCGTGTCAGAGAAGGTACCGTGTGCCCCGCGCTGCCGCACGCCCCGGGACACCCGGCCGGGAGGGCGGCCAGGGCTGAGCCGAGCGCTGGCCACGGGCGCCCTCTGCCGGCGGCTCCCGGCCACGGGGAGACAGACACACGGACACGGGGCGGGACACACGGACACGGGACGGGACACACGGCCATGAGGGGGACAGGCGGCCATCGTGGGGGGGACACGAGGGGCCATGGCGGGGACACCCGGACAATTCACTGGCCTCGGGCACGGGCAGTAAAAGCACTGTTTCTTAGCACTTGTGATTACAAAACCATCCTGGGGCATACACTGCCGCCTCTGATAGAGACAAGCGCACTTCAGCCCGCGCCCGGCAAAGTAGCCTTTTACTGGGATTTCTTCTTTCTTACTTATTGAAGACAAAAGCCTCCAGTCGTTACAGGTAAGTCTGCACAGTATGAAAACTTCGGCAAAACATCTAACAGGCTGCATGCCTGCTACTCCACTGAACCATCACAATTACACAAACCATGTCAGTATTAGCTTCCTTTCAGGAAACAAATCAAGGGATTGTACTAGGGACAAGTAAAGTACAAAATAATTCAGGTGTGATTAGCAGTTTTATTGAAGAACCTTGAAAAAGTGATACATCTTATTAGATTGAATTAAGCACATAATAAATAATATTTTTGTCCATCATTATATTGCAATATCAGTTTTGGCAAACAATAAAAAAAATATCAAAGATAAGATGACATTATTCTGAATGCTTAACAACTGATCATCCACCCTTTGTCGTCATCATCTGAATTCCTTATATAAATTAAACCTTATTGAGCCTATGGACTATTTCACATACTCATTACACCCAAATGATAAAGAAACAAAAAACAAGCATAAAAATCTATATCCTTTTTTACATAGAGAACGAAGTGTAACTTCATAAATGCATGGACAAACCTGACAGGCTTTCACCAGCACTCAGTAATTGAAAAGTCAACATTTACACAGTATGGCTTTCTTCCTAAATTACAACAGGCCTTACAAAAAACACAGATGAGGAATTTACATAAACGGACTACAACTGGAACCAGAACCAAGGCTGTGATTAGGGAGCTTTTGGGTTATCTGTTCCTGCCCTTAGTGAAATAAAATTCAAATATCATGTAACCTGATTTTTTCATTTCATAAACATTCAATTTTCTTAAAGTAAACAACAGAAGACATGAGCTACAACTGTTATATCTAAAGAGAATAAGGCTATACAAACACAAAAAAAAAGAAGAAAAAAACCAGCTAAAATTGTATCTGCCTATTCAGAACATAGTTACAGTCACTGCATGTTCAAGGTCTGTCACGCAATACAAGAGAAATACAAGATGATAAATACAATGATAAAACCTTTGATTTAAAATGGGAATAAAACAAGAAAAACTCACTAAATCTAACCTGGACAGAAGCCTTTACAGAAAGCAGATGAACCAACACTGCTGGGAGGGCAGTGATTTAATGACACCAGGACTTCTCCAGCAATACTAACAAAAGAAATCAACCCTCACAGAGTCCATTTGGACCCTACTGCAACAAGATTATGAAAGGTCTAGAAAATATGTCTTAAGGGACCAGCTGATGGAGCTGTGTCTGCTCCATCTTGAGTAGAGAAGGTTCAGGAGGGACCTCACTGCTCTCTACAACCATCTGAAAGGAGGGTGTAATGAGGTGGAGGCCAGTCTATTCTGCTGTGCCTGCAGTGGGGACCAGAGGAAATGGCTTAAACTGAGACAGGGAAGATGCAGATTCGGTATTAGAATTTCTTTTTCCAGTGTTGGGGTAGTCAGGCCCTGGAATAGGTTGCCCAGGTAGGTGGCAGATTCACCAGCCCTGGAAGTATTTAAGGGGTATCTGGATCTGATCCTGGGTGATGTGATTCAGGGGTTACAGTGATAGAACTGGGCAATAGTGGGACTTGGTAATCTTCTCATTTTCTTCCAACCTTGATGATCCTGTGATTCTACCTGAAGCCCTCTGCTTCTGCAAGGACCACATGCCACAGGTGAGCAAACAGAGCAGGTAAGGCTCAGCAGCTCAAACTGCTCCTGCCCTTGGCCAAGTAAAACCCTGAATAAGCACTATTTTTGAGTTATGACAACTTTGTCCACATGAAACTGCACCTATCTGAGGCTAAAAAAATGGTGGGTTTGTGGAAATGTCGTACTATGTTATTTCTAGTTGTTACTGAATGATTACACAACTAAATCCAACCTAAAGCACAGAAAAACACAGGTAATTGAATATTTAATAATCTAGCTAATTCTAACCTGAAAACAGAAATTAATCCTCCTAAGTAACAAAGTAAAAATCATGTTGGAGGATAGGGGGAGAAGGCATCAACTTTTCTTCTGGAGCATCTCAGAGAGAGTCTAATAAAAGAAAAAAAGGTTGCAACCATATAGAACTTATTTTGATATATAATTATATAACTGTCTCAAAGTTCCAATTGGCAGATTTACCACAGGACCTGGTTTATCATCTTAGCTTTGTAACTAAGTTACTAAAATACATCAGATTGAAATAAATCTATAATTATTCAAATTAATGTCTCACAACATCTATAATGAGTGACAAGAGGTATGCTTCATTTTTAACTGTTGTATTTCCAAGAAGTGAATATAAATTTCCTTTAAATTGGGAGAAAAGCTACTCAGTGAAAAGGACCGAAGATAAAGTCAATAAAGTGCAAAGGATTGAACTTAACATGTTGCTTAGAAATATATAGACATGAAAAGTACATTTATTGATCAGGAAGAACATAGAGAAAATAAGGTTTTTAGTAAACCTTAACTGAAAGACAGCAAAACTATGCTCAGACAAAGGCTTGCAAGTGCCCTAAAGTGAAAGCACTTCTCAGAAAACTACCCTCAGTAAGACAAGCTGGAATACTACAACTTTTCACAGAAGTACCTAAGCCAAAAATTGTTACAGCAGAAATCTGATTTTCCCTAAACAAGAGTTCAATCTGTGGGGTGGAGGACATGGGGAAGGGGAGACAGGGGGCACAGTAATAGGGGTTGTACGTGTAAATCACTGAAAGTATCTTTATGAAATTTAAGATCAGTGCTTTGAAAAATAAAGCCAATGCCTATGAGGATTTAAGTGCACTAGCAATAAGGAAACACAACTATGTGAAAAGTAAATGCCTAACCAAAAGCCCAAAGTGCAGCCCTAAAGTACTGAACATTCACATTGAAGCATCTTTTGCTGAGGACTCAACAACAATTCTGCAATTTTCCTCTGTTAGCTCACACATCATCAACTAAACTTCACCTACAGATTTCTAACAGAGGGCAGGGTTGAACCCTCTCACCCCCACTAAAAATCTCATGCTGCAGCAGGCCAGCCTAAGTGTTTAAGACTTCCCTGACAGGAAATCTTACCAAAAAATTGCACTTTGTAAAAAGAATCATAGGAAGACAACACTTCAGGAGAAACTTTCTATGATGAAAAACACCTGCAGATTCATACATGGTGGACAGGCTGCCCACATTTGAAATAAGAATTACCTGAAAAAAACCTCTCTCTGTTTTCTGTAGTTTCAGAAATAGTCCAATTCAAACTGCATTAAAAAATGTTCTTGCAGTAAAAGAACAAGTTCAGATATGTTTTGTTTTTTTTAATTAATTTTTGAAGTAATTCTGAAACAGCAAATAGTCAAAATTTGATATTATCTCAACCATTAGAAGCAAGAGACAAAATGGCACCATCACAAAAGCATAACTAAGCATATCTAAAGAAATGGTTGCAAGTTTAAATACATCTTTATCAAACTGATTCTTAAATGTCATGCATACCTATTTCAAGTTCAATTTAAGGATATTTTCTTAGCACCCTCAAAAATGTGTTTTGTATTAGGTTTGCACAGCTTAAAAGAGGAAAACATTCACGTAAATGTGTCTTGCCAATTACCCAACAGTTTATTTGCTCAAATATCACCCTCTTGTACAAAGGCTCAAATTCTCTTAACAACAGTCACCTCGAGACCACTAAGGCCTATGCTGAGGCAGAAGATGATGCCACATCATGCTGACAAAAGAGCACAATGTTAAGTATCATTCTGTGTGACAGCAGCACTGAAGTGCCAAGGTCTTTGTATTTTCCCTCCGTATCTGTGGGCCTGAATTTGTGCAAATATGTAAAGCCAGGTAGAGTACTGAAGTAACACACAAGTCATAGGGGGAAGGAGGTGCCTTGTTTTCTTTGGTTTTTAGCATCCTCCATTTTAATATTCTGGCACATAACAAGAGATTTCTCTACTTGAATTATCTGCATCTAGAAGAAAAAGAATCTTTTGAAAATCTGGCAGGATACTTACATAGGGAAACACAGCTCCAGGAAAAACAAACGGGGCATTTATAAAACATTATTGTTTTTCACATTGGCAAGACAGAAGACAACTCTGAGGAGCCTAAAAAGATACCAAAGGCTCAAGCAAGCAACCCCAACAGCCATTTTGTTTAAGTTTTCATCTTCTCTAGGCTCTACTACATAGGTTTAAGAGCCCAACAGGCCCCTAGTAAAGGGAATGCAGAATGAACACGAGCACTTGGCATTTTCTAAGTGGTTCAGTCTATTTAACTGCATTTCACTGAGAAGAATACAGAGGCAACATCTCTGTGAGCCATGTACTACAGGCTAGGGAAGATGGAAATCCATAGGAAATTCTCCTGAATTAGCTTACAGGGTTTAGCACAGGCAAGCTCCCTGACCTGGCTGCAGCTTCCCCCCCACTGCCAGAGGCAGCATCAGCCTCACTGCCACAGGCTCACTTCCCTCTCTGGCCAGAGTTTGCTCTGCTTTCTGTGCCACAGCATGGGAACAGAAAGCTGAAAAGCTAAGGGGTCCAGGTGAGGGAAGCTTTGCCTTTGGACCTTACTTAATGTAAGGAGTATTGCCTACTTGCTAAAAAAGGAAAGACTTGCACCAAAAATCACTTTCCTGGAAGGAAGTTTTTCCCAAACACAAAGAGTTGAACCCTGCACACCAGATCACAGGCTTACAGCTCAGCACGGGAGCCATCCTACAGTGAGCTGAATCCATCTCTGACACTGAGAAATTCCTTTCAATACTTGCTCTCCTATCAGCTACATGGAAATAATTCAGCCATTTTCTACAGAAAAAAAATGAAGCATGGGGTCCAATTAAGAATTTTGATTACTTCAATCCTTTGAAGAGCTCCAGAAGAGAAGGAGCCTAGAAGGAGCTAAAATATTTCTGAGGCTTTAGTAAAATATAGTTCTGACTCAAGCACCACGTTATTGTAGGACAATTAAGATTCCTTTTTGGTTTTGCACTCTTATTTTCTTTGACCTAACTGTATAATCCCACAAGAAGACAATTAGCAGCAATGAAACCTTACCAAGTTGCAAAGAATTCTTAAAATTATCTCTGCTAGAAAAGCAGAGTCCAAGATTCTTTTAAGATAAAATACTAATTTAATAATACCTAATCTCGTTATAAGCAAGAAAAAGCAGTTTATACGTACGGATTAAGTGATCTTGCTCAAACTGAGTTATCAAAACAGAAGCTACTGCAACTACTTTGACTATATTGCCTCTTTAGTTACTCTTGAAGTTAAACTGACTCTTTATGCCCTAAAAAAGTTTTTCTAATAGTATCCTTAAATACACACATGTATACTTATAATATCAAGATTAGAACTGTAAGCCTTTTAAGTTTGCTTTATAAATTTGATGTCATTCTGTGCCAAGCCAATCATAGTATCTTACAGTGTCACTAACAGAACATCACTAGGACCAACAAAAACCATTGAGACAGACAGAAACTACCCATACTACATTCTAGCTCACTTAGAAAGCAAAATGATCACCCAGACTTCAAGTTAGCCAAAGCCACTCAAAACTCACAAAGCTCTGCTCTCCAGATTTCCAATAAGTACTTAATGCATACAATTAAATCCACAGAGAGGCAATCTATGTGCCAAGCAACATCCAGATGTGTATGTATGCACACACGTACACACAGCCATTTCCATAAAAAGCATTAAATTGATTATGAATTACAGACAGGAAACTAATGTAACTTCCTGTGTGGAGTCTCATCCTAAAACAAATGTCCATATCATACTGTATTCATCCCCTATAACTTCCCTTATACAGAAAAGCTTTAAGTTGGATTTTCAGGACAGCACTCCAATTAACCATTGACACTTCAACCCAGAGTAAAAAATCTGAGTACATACAAGCTTCTGCTCACTGTGAGGGAAAAAAGGCCTTTACAGCCCACAGAGACCTTCTTTTTTGTCTAAGTTTTACAAAACTTTAACTATTACCTTCATCAAAGTCTGCATCATCCTCTGTATGTTGAGGGAAAGGGAAGCAATTTGTGATTTCCAGTCTGTCATCCACCACAAGACCCAGCAGCACGCCTTGGACCACTTCATTCCCCTGTCCTTCTTCTTGGTAATGTTTAATGATCTTTAACACAACCTAGAACACAAAATGATAAAATCATAATATGCAATGCATTGTTTTTGTCCTCAAACCTATGTATCTGGAATTTTAAATTTGTTGCATGGTTTAGAGCTGCAAACAAAGTAAGCTTAAGCACCAGCAATTTTAATACAGGTTGAGGAACAGACAGCCATCCTAATATTACAGAGAAAAAACAAGACCATTAAATAAACCATCAAAATGCAGTTCTAAATCAATTTTCTGAAACACCATTCTAAAATGAAATATTGATCGTTTTTACTTTAGCTTGTTGCTTTAACTGTGAGCTTTTAACAGTATCTTGCAGGTCCAATAAGCCCCCTCTTGAAGGAAACAGGGTACAAAGAACTAACAAAACATCTTAAAAAACTATGCAGAAACTGGTAGGAATTTTTTAAAAGGCGCAGATCCCATCAAATTTCAATTGCATTAATCTTCTAAAGTACATCTCACTGAAGTTTTACTTCAGATGATAGTTCAAGTTATATAATGTGAATGGCATGTCATAGGGTATTTAAGGAAAATCAATGACAAAGAAAAAAAATATGCACAAATTACTCGTAATGTTTTTAACAACATAATTTCCACTTCCTTCCTTAAATCTGAACTCTACAATGAATAATTCTCATGAGATGATACTGTAAATTGGAACAGTATGAACAAAACCACTCAAAAATAGTCAGTCATTTGCTAGCAACACTTCATACTTGAATAACATTTTATACTTGACAAGAACTACAATAAGGTACGACACTAACCACAAACCTTGACTTGAAAGAACTTATGCTTTCTCCAGTGTAAGAGAGGTTTATTCTACTAAACCCTAATCCATCCATTCAAAATCCAACAGAAAATGTCTGATGATTATTGTTTTCATTAAAGCAATACTACTTTAACATCTGCTGGCAAACAAACTAGTTTAGTAGGTTTCAGCTCAACTGTCCTTAGAACAGGCTTTGTACAAGTACTGGCTTTTAGAGAACATTCTATGGGGGGGGGGGGGGGGAAGGAAGTTAAGCTCATACTTAGACATCAGGAACATATATTTGTACTTAGCTATCTCCTTTGTTGATTAGCAGATGTCACTCTTTGTAAAACACCATTAATGTACTGAAGTACCATAATACAGATTAAATGAAAGAAAAAGGAGAGTAGAAGATATTTGCAAATACACTGCCTTCTTGGGCTAAAATGGGAAAACAAGCTTCATACTTGGAGGCAGGGCAGAGAGGGTAAAACTGAAAAGAAATACCATTTCCAACTAAGTTGGATTTCAGTATCAAACTGGGCTAACACCCACTGACTCCTTGTTTATTTACAGTATCGCATATTTGCGCTTCCTCTTTAATCTAGATATACTTGCATTGAAGCTTCTCAATCATAGATAGAAAACAACATTTCACTCCAATACTCATTCACATCTGTCACTCAAATCCTTTGCAGCCACACCTTTTTATTCAATTTGCTAAAACAGGTCTACAGAGCAGAGACACAAAGAGATACTTTGGTTATATAAACCTTATTTCAGGGGAAAACAATAAGGAAATTAGGATCAGTGGGCAGTGAAGCAGTATTTAACAGTGATGGAAACAATATACCAATCACCAGTTTGAGATCACCTAGACATAGCAGATGAATGTACCAGTCAGCACATAAATAATATTGAGCTTGCATTTACTATAAAGCTAAGGTTTATCATACATTTGCCATAAGCCCTGTCTTCCACAGCCATGGCATCCCTAACTACCCT